>NC_056744.1:1683459788-1683602288 GCF_019279795.1 Protopterus annectens | reverse complement strand
GATTTCTCAGGCTTTAGCAGTCAAAGAGGTGGAACTTCCCAATTTTATGGGGAAAATGTGTGCATGTGATCACTTAAGCTTTGATGGGATTTCAGTATTGTGCTGTTCCACTCTTCTGGCCCAACATTATCAACATCGACACATCGACGTTCTGGCTTGTTACCCATATATGTATATGTGTGTTCCTTCCTGTGAAATGTAATGCTGTGATGTGTATAATCTGAGTCTATTTAGTGATCCTGGGTACTGTAGCAGTTGATGAACAAGTGTAAGTGGTTGGTAGACATCTCTTCAATCTCGTGGGAGGTCACTGGAGTTTCCACTGTGCTGCTGACTTCATCTGAAGGCTTAAAAGGTGGCATAGCATAAGCAGAAGATGGAAATATTTTGCCACTGTATACATTACTATGTGTTGAACTACCTGCAAATAAAGACACAGGTCTGGCTAGTCAGAGACATTGCATAAATGTAGAAGAAATGCAGGATAAAAAAAACAGTTCCACTGACCATTGAAGGCCAGCCTAGTATTGTCCTGGCATCCACAGCTAGTAGATAGATGTCACCGGATTTACATATATTGATGTCGGTGGAAGATATGGGAAAATGTTGCAGGGGAGAGGTGAATGATTTTTGTTTTTCGCATTTTTGGGGGGAGTGGAAGAGGAAGGTATACAACACTGATATAAAATTAAAAAGTAGTCACATATTTCTATATATCCATGTTTTCTGTGCACATTTCTGCATTTTTTTTTCATGCTGTGTTAAGATCTTAAGATTCAGTCATTATAATTATATGCATTGTGGTTTGTTTGTGTCTTTCGGCTTTTTCCCGGTTAGGGGTCGCCACAGCGGAACTCCGGTCCGCTAATGATTGGCAGTTGATTTTTACGTACCAGCTTGCCAGGCCTGATGCACAACCGTCAACGAAGGTACGCCCATTCACGCATGTCTCCACGCAGAAGACGCTCTAGCTGAGAATCGAACCGGACAGCGTCTTACTGTGAGGTGACAAAGATACCGTAGCTTTGTGATAGTGTTTGAAAAGTAACCAAATATTTAAAATTTGTAGCATTTTTTTAGAAATCAACAGGCATGGATGACATTTGTTTACAGAAATATTTCTGAAACTTTATGTTGAATACATTCTGTCTTATTGATAAAATTTTAAGTTATTATAACTAATATTAACACTTTTCAGTAAAGATGCGTCATAGTATTTTGACATGAATTATTAAGAGTAAATCTTTAAAACTAGCATAGTCTTTACTCTCATAAACAAGTAAGATCTCATTATCTGTTGAAACAGTTGAAGAATCTTGCCTTTTTATGTTGTTTTATGCCCACATTAAGCTTGTTCTGTCTGGTTTCTTTTCTATTATTTCTGTATGGAATCCTAAGTAGTTGGGTAATTTTATTCACTTCTGCATTAGAAAAA
This sequence comes from Protopterus annectens, assembly GCF_019279795.1. NCBI lineage: Eukaryota > Metazoa > Chordata > Ceratodontiformes > Protopteridae > Protopterus > Protopterus annectens. The sequence continues at coordinate 1,683,600,853 of NC_056744.1, read as the reverse complement.
GACTGTTATGTATTTTATTTTGGAAATACAGATGATTCTGCTAAAATGATGCATATCCATCTATCCATCCTCAACTCCTTTTCCTATTTTTGCACATATAATGATGCATATGGCATAATGTATGTATACATGTATGCATTTTTTTCGTAGCTTCTACTGAACCTGTAAGTGCAGAACTTCAAATGTGGAAATAAGTCGTATGGTGTCAAGCAATGCATGCTAGGTAGACACAGGTGTAATATGTAAATAGACACATTTGAGCATTAATATAATTATAGTTTCGCAGGTCATCATTTTTGTGAAATATGAGCAGACAATGAAGAACATAATTTTCATAAGCATACCTTAGGCAAGAGCTAATTAGATAAACATAGAGTCTGAAGCCTGCACAATATCATGTTTACGGTTGGGTTCCTCTTGGTTAATTGCAAATTAGTGCCTATTTCTCACCTGCTTTACCTGATGTTTTTGCATTCCACAGTGTTGATAGGGAATTATGCCAGTAAACACACCCTGAAGATTTTATCTTTATTGCAGACTGCAGACCTCATTAGGGCATTACAGGAACTAGAAAATGCAGCTTCAGCTGATGCAAGCGGTCACCAGAGAATAGCCTCCTTGCCTTCAGAGGTTCAAGATATTTCTTTGATTGCCAAAATAGTAGGTATGTTGTCCCAGTAATACAATTACTTAAGATGTGTATTGCAAATCCTGACATTTAACTTAAGGTAACTCAGAGTTTTGTTTTCTGATGTTTTTAACATGTATATATATATATATATATTTTTTTAGATAAAGAATCAGGAGAACGGCTATTGAGGATGGTGGATGATGCGTGCACACTTCTTGCTGATTACAGTGGCAGACAGGCAGCAGAAATAGATGATCGAAAGCAGCTGACTCAAATGCTGTCCGATTTCCTTCAGACTCAGAAAGAAATTCTGGCAGAAAAAGAACGTGCACTGGAAGTACGCACTTATAATTTCTTTTCTGACTTCATTTTTGTAATACTGTTTTAAGAAAGAAAATTTCAAAGAATCTAATCATTATTAATGCCTAATGATGTCTCTTGCTATTGCCTGTGGTTAGTGTTGAATCTAAGGGCAGACTTGGCATTTCATTACTTTGTTAGCATACCTCCATAAGTAGTCAACTGTGAATTTTAAGGACCTGAATGCACTTTAAATTAGCAGATGGAGGGATGTATATAAATTATGGAGTACTGACTATTGATAGATTTCTTGTTTAAATAACATTATCTTCGCATTTATCTCTTTGCCAACATTTACTCTTTAACGGGTATGAAATTGTAATCTGATGTTGCTGTTTAGACACCTGTAATTCCAAAGACATTTTTAAGATAATGAAGTAGTTTTGTGTTTACCTAGTTTGTACTGAAAGTTTTCAAAGCTTGAGTACAAGTCTTTATGACAAATGTGAACCATTTGTGTGTTTACTTATGTCTTTTGGCTCAGGTTGTGACTGAAAAGGATCCCCGGACTAGTCCACCTACCCGATTAACAAAGTTTGATAAAATAATATTCTACATAATTGATAGGGAAATACCAGCTGTTTTACCCATTACAGTGCAGTGAAAATCATATGCAACTGTTGCTCATAGTTTGAGGTGTAAACTTTAGATAAAATTTAATAGTTCAGATGAGCAAACTTATTCAGTAGTTGGGTGTGCACACAGAAAAAAATGCTGACTACATAAAGAACCACTTTGCTGTTGCCCACTCCAAAAAAAAAAAACAGTGAATACCAGCATTTGTTGTCGACTCACTGAAATGTATATCTTACATACACATTTCCCTATTTTCTACCCTAAAATGAAGACACAGAATGCTGGCAGTGCCCCTTTATGTGACAGTGAAATGCTTTTAAGCAGAAAGTTCTGTTTTTTTTTTTTATCTTCTACTTTTCCTTTGTGTTATGAGATAAATAGAAGGTTCCTACATCTCTCTGTCTCTCTGAGGCTTGTTTGAACAGCTGTGCCATGAAGACATAGTAAATTGATAAATTAACATTAATTCCTTTAATGTTTAACATTGTTTGTGTTTCTGTCTTTTGCAGTGTGGCTGAGTATGAAAGCAATTTGTATGCTAGGGTAGTGAGATTTTGACACCTGTTTATATTAAATGCGATATTAGCATGATATGTTATGATAGCGCAGCCTAAAGGAAGTTTCAAGACAATCTAATTTGGAATGTGATTCAGTTATATTTCTACATTGCTGTCGGAACTGCATAATGCATTAACCTGCTCTATCTTTCTCAGTATTTGAGCTTAATTCTTGCTTTCGAATTGTATGTATCATAACTATACCAAAATTTGTCCATCCGTCGCAGGCCTCAACTACTGCTTTGGAATGCTGTACCCTGCATGTACGACACAGAAAAATACAAACAATAAAAATAAAAGTACAATGATTACTACAAGAATAACCAATGAGTGGGTGGGGTATATTGAAGATTTACCATGGTTGGTGTGGTTTAATCACAAGGGCGAAGCCCAAGTGATTAAACAAAGGCAACCATAGGTAAATATTCAGTATATCACACCCAGGAGTCAGCTATTGCTTAAAGAAATTACTTACTTTTCTTAAACAATGTCTTTATATAATGGCGCTGCGGTGTTCTTCCCCATTGTTTCTATATTCTGCTGCTTTGTTGATGTATTGCTAATGCACATGGGACTTGTGTTCCAGTGCTTACACAGTACATCACTGCTTTGGAAAGCAAACAACAGAGAAAGGATGATCTGCTGCTGCTGCTTCTTTTTTTTTTTTTTTTTTTTTTGGAAAAAACAAACAAACTGTGAAATCTGGACTCTTTAGAGGTACAAGAGAGACAAGGCAAAAATATAAGGAAAATCGGGTACATTTCTTTAGATGTCCTTCATTACATTAGGGATTCCCTGGCTAGGGCAGCCTGACTTCTGGCCATTATACCAAAGCCTTAGGTTGCTTTAAGGTATGACGTACATCACACGTATACTCCTCATGTAGTGTAGGGCATAAAAGTGACATCTGGACATACCATCCTCAGAACTTCTTTGCCGCCAGTCCAAGTGCCATCTCATGATTGTTGGTCTGAATGCCTATGTTCCGTTGCTGGTTTCAGAGCCATTGCAGATAAGTGCCCTTTGGGTTTTCTTTTTTTATTTGTCTATTTGGTTGCTTGTGGGGTTTCATGTCTTCCAAGAAGGGTAAATGCCAGTGTGGGAGATAGAATCCCCATAAAGACTGCCACAAACAGTGTCTGTTTTGCTTTGGCGCCTTGCACGACCATATGTTCTGTCTGTCAGGCGTTTGTACCAAAAACATTGTGTAGTAGACTTTCTTCTTTGGCACTGTATCTTGAGAATCAGCGACTTAAACTTCTTGTAAAATATACTGTGGAGGGAACTTCCTGCCCCAAGGGACAGTAATCAACGAAGAAGAAGAAAGCTAAGAAACCTAGACCAGAATCTTCTGCTGTCCAGTCTCCTGCGGAAATTTCTCCCAAGTTGAGTGAATGCCTGGAAGTTTATCCGGCTTTGTTGTCGGATTCCTCTGCCATGATCGGGTAGGAGCCCAGTGAGGATCCGACTTTAAGCACGTCTAAGGAGGCTTTGCAGACATCCATTTTGGACATTCAGAGGAACTATGGTTGATCATTTCCAAGGGGCCTAGGGGTGTTCCTACTACTATTGAATGCTGTGCTGGGTAAGAGCCTTCCACGTTTTATAAGGCAGACATCTCATTAAAGAAAAAACAAAAAACTAAACATGTTCCTCCCCTTCCTGTCATTCCAAAAGTCCTGTTCAAAATTCAACAGGACGCTCCCAAAATCTTGTTGGTGACTCCCTTTTGGCTGAGACAGCAGTGTTTCCTTTTTCTTCTGCATTTAGCCAAGGGCAATCATCACAAGTTACCTCACAAGGTGGTCCTGCTCACACAAGACAAGGGATCTCTCATCCATCCCCACTTGTCCACATTTCAACTAACACTGTAGGTGATAAGAGTTTGATTCCACATAGACACCTTTTTTCTGAGGATGTGCTTAGGGTCCTGCAGGAGGCCAGGAAACCCAATACTAGGAAATCCTACTTATCCAAATGGAAGAGGTTTTCTGTTTGGTGTCTCTCTTGTAACCTGGATCCACTTTCTGTGGATGTTCCTTTGTTTCTTTCTTATTTTTGTGAATTGCTCAATGTTGGCTTGGCTTATTCTTCTGTTAGGGCCCACTTATCAGCTATCTCTGCTTGTCTACCTTTATCTCCTCCTTTAGTTTCTAGATTTGAAGCTAAACAATTCCTTAAAGGCTCCTTCATATTAGGCTTCCCAGGAAGCCTGTTCCTCCTTCCTGGTATCTTAATTTCATTTTGGAAAAATTGACTCATACTCCTTTTGAGCCTCTTGCTTCAGCTTCCTTGCAGCATTGATTTTGGAAAACTGTACTTTTGTTGGCCCTTACTTCTGCCAGACAGGTGTCTGAGCTTTAAGCCCTTATGGCTTGTCCTCCTTTTATGGTGTTCCATACGGACAGGGTGTGCTTGCATACTAATCCGTCTTTTATGTCCAAGGTGGTGAATGAGTTGTCCCTTAATGAGTCTACTTGTTTGCCCACTTTTCTCCCTTCTCCACAATATGCTAGTGAGATGGTGCTAAACACGTTAGATGTGCATAGACAACTCAGAATTTATTTGGACAAGACCAATACTGTTAGGAAATCTGATCCACTTTTTGTTTCCTTTCATCCTAGGTCTTTTGGATTAGCTGTATCCAAGCAGACTATTTCTTCTTGGATTTCAAAAGCTATTTCCTTTTGTTATACTTGTCATGGTAAGAGCCTTCCTTTTTCTTCATTCTACTAGAGCTTTAGCTTCTTCTGGTTTAAAGGGTTTGGATACTAACTCTATTCTTGAGTCAGCTACCTGGACTTCTGTATTACAAGTTGGATGGAATCTCCAGAGCTCGATCTGGTTTTGCTAGGGCTAGCCTCCTTCTTGCCAAGTTTCTTCCTGAGCTTTGGCATTCTTCCCAATGTAATGAATTCTGCAAAAGTGATATGAAAGGACATGGTACAGATGTGTAAAATCTTACTATAATGGTAGATGTCCTTCCCTTCACTGTTGCAGTATTCACTCCCTCTCTCTTCCCCCTGATCCATTTCTCTTCTGTATGTACTGGTTACTCCTTGGTTTTCCTTGGACTGGCAATCCTACTGGGGCATTCTGAGGATACATCCGGACGTCACCTTTATGCCCTACGCTACATGAGGAGCATACATGTGAGTATGGTGTACCTTAAAGCAACCTAAGGCTTTGGTATACTGGCCAGATATTGGACTGCCAGAGGCAGGGAATCCCTCATGCAATGAATACAGTGAAGGGAAGGACATCTACTGTTATGGTAAGCTTTTACACAACTGTACTTTTTGCATAACGTACCTAATTTTTTTGTGTTTTCTTTGCCCTCAGTAAGTACCTTTGAACTCTAAGCTGAAGAAAACTGGAAAGTCTTATCATGTATTGATAGAAGAAAGTCCGGGTGACTGGACTTTTTTCTGTTGGTATATGCTTGATTTACAACAGGCACGCTGGATGGGCTGACTATTCAGCAAGCATGTTTCTTGAATGTTAATGAGCTACTATTGTATAATTTCCAATATACCCTGCATGTAGAACTAAAGTGTAGCTAAGCCTTTCCCCACAAGGCAGAAGTTCAAAATCAGAAGGCTTTACCATATTAACTATCAAAAAAAACACCGTGAAAAACTTTTCAAAAGCAAACTTCACGTTACTTAAGACCGAGGTGGAAAGTTTTAAAGCCCCCATGCTGAAGGATAACACTGTCCAAGCTGCAAAATCCTTCACTAATGCATTCTACGGGCACCTACAAGAATGCATGGATCATGCCATCCCAAGCAAAACCAAGACTCACTCCTCCAAGAAAAGGAAACCAGTCTGGTGGACTCCTGCTATAAACAAGCTATACAATAGAAGGAGGAAACTAGTACAAAAAAGAGTAAAATCCCAAGAAGGGAAGACATCCCTGATCAGTATCAGCAAGAAACCACAATCCCTCATAAAATCATCCAAGGCTAGCTTCGAAAGAAAAATTGCCAAGGACTCCAAAGATAAGCACAAGGCATTCTTTAGCTATGTCAAGAATCTAAGTGGCAATGCTCAGATCTGCTCAGAGTTAGTGCAGAATGGCATAAAATACACTGAACCGACTGATATCGCCAATATCCTGGCAGACAAGTTCAGCTCAAACTTCACCCCCAAGAGGGCCCATAACCATACCAGAAGAACATAGAGTCCCTGAAATCACAGACACTCAGGTTAAAACAGCCCTCTCCAAAGCCAAAAACACAGCATCAATGGGACCGGACGGTGTCCCAGGCTGCATCCTACACGAGCTCAAAGATGAACTAACCCCTCACCTAAACACACTGTTCAAACTCAGCCTCTCCACAGGCTACGTACCCATAGAGTGGCGCACAGCAGCGGTTATTCCGCTTCACAAAGGTGGAGCCACAACGACCCCGGGAACTATCGCCCTAAGCCTGACTAGCTTGGTCTGCAAGGCTATGGAGTGCATCATCATGGAACTCATTAACAGAGACATTGGGAACCTCCAAACACTGGACCCTACCCAGTTTGGCTTTGTTAAGGGCAGATCATGCCTCCTAAACCTGGTGGACTTCTTTGAGACAGTTACCAAGGCTATAGATGAGGGAAAAGTGGTACACACAGCCTACCTAGACCTCGCAAAGGCCTTCAACACCATTCCCCATACTGGTATTATAGACAAGCTCACCAGCCTGAACATAAATCCCTACATCACAAGGTGGGTTGCCAACTGGCTCATGGACAGAACCCACATGGTGAGAGTTGCGGGAGCTAGGTCCGACTCTAAATCGGTTACAAGTGGAGTTCCCCAGGGCTCAGTCCTAGGACCACTCCTGTTCGGCATATACTTTTCAATGGTACAGGCAAGCACAGGAGGACTATGGCTGACCAAGTTTGCAGACGACTGCAAACTAGGGGCTATAATTGACTCTCTGGCTGACACAGACATCCTCCAAAAGGGTCTCATGGAGACAGATACCTGATGTCAAAATCATGGCCTCAAGCTAAATGCCAAAAAGTACATAGTCATCCCCTTTGGAAAAAACAAAATACCCACAAACTACTACATAGGTGGTAGTCCCCTAAGTACGGAAGATGTGATAAGGGATCTGGGGACCCAACTAGACAGTAATCTCACCTTTGATCATCACATTGCCAAAGTGGTTAGAAAATCCTTCAACGTGGCCCACCTAATCACAAAAGGGTTCGCATCCAGATCAAAAGAGGTCATTGTGCCCCTCTACTCATCACTCATCAGACCCATCATAGAGTACAACGCCCCATTTGGGATGTACCTTTCAAGACACCTGCAACAGCTGGAAAGACCTCAGAAGTACCTCACCAAGAGGATCACTGGCCTCAAACAGATGTCCTATGCAGCTCGACTGAAGAAATTACAGCTGTACTCAGTTGCATACCGCCTTCTCAGAGGTGATCTGTGCCTGACATACAAGGCCATGTCCAACCCAGAATTAATGGACATGCTCCACCTAAAGAAAACTTTATCCCCACGAGCCACACGCTCTAGGGATCTCAACCTCACCACAACAATAAATAGGACGTGCTGGAGGGATAGATTCCTGTCCCAGAGACTTCCCATGCTTTGGAACAAGATCCCAATCTACATTAGGCAGAGCACCTCGCTAACACTCTTCAAAAGAAATCTTGACGAGTGGATGGGAAACAGAAAGTTTATCTCGGGGATCAATTCAGTGGCCCTGCTAGACAGAGGCACAGGGAACTAATCTAAGGGGGTGGTGAAAGCCAACACATTCTGGCTAGGCTTATAAATACCTTCGGGCAGGTAGCCTAGTACCTACCTATGAACCTATGAACTATTTAGGTGGGGTCTTCTGTCTCCCATGCTTTCAAAATGAAGGCTCCAGTGCCGTACTCCATAACTTTACACATATATGTACATACATATACATACACACATGCATACTTATGTACTAATAGTGCAGTTGCATAGTGACAACCATAGGGAAATACCCACTTCTGGGCTATAGTGAATACTGAGCGAGTCAGCTATAGAATTCTATCTGTGAAGTCAGCAGGGTAGTGTCACCTGTCCTACCTGTTGACATAGTGCTGTACATTCGACCTAAAGCATGGATGGCTAGCATGAAGCAAGGCTGACTTTATATATAGAGAGAAGCATGATGAAAGTTAAATGGAAAATTGGTAAAGTTTTGTAAGGAAAGCTGGAGAATCCTGGTTAGTGGTCAACCTGAAAACCAAGACTGTGGCAGTTAAGGCTAAGTAAGCTGCATGTCTTAATGCATTTTCTATCATGTTTGATGTAAGGTGAGTTGTTTGTAGGTTCTGTACCACAGGCATTTTAATTCATACTCTAGTAGTGTTCCTGCAGTGCATTTTGGTGGGGTGCTATATTCGTTTATTACAATTTCTCTGGATGAGGCATTAAGCTGATCTTCTGATTGTCTAATGTGAGGTTACTTCAGGTTGATGTTAAACATTCCAGTACAGTTTTTCACTAAAACACTGAGGAAAGAAAGGTCAAAGATGGATAATGTAGATGTGGTTTGGACATTGGAGATGGTTTTGCATATAACCAGTTGTCAGAGAAGCAGATATGTTAATGCAGTCATGTTTATTGACAACATAAGTTGGCAAGTAAGTGGATTATTACAGGAGAAAGTGTGGAATGAAAAAACTGCATAGTAAATGCAGTTGTGATTAATGCAGTAGTGTTTGAAAGGACCAACAGAGTTTTCAGATGACATTTGATCTGATGTTGTCAATTTTCATTCCTTCCTTCACCTGTGGGTTCCATATCTGACCTAGGATCCGACTCAGCCACTTTCCAAGCTGAAGATTCAAAGCTTGAGCTCCTTCTGTCTCTCCCATAACCCCTCATTCCCCCAGATTACCTCAGATCTCATTTGCCACAAAAGCATCGAGGTTGGGTCGCTAGAGCTCCTTCCAGTGGGTTAGTGGATATTTCATTTGTAAGTCGGCTTTTAGCCATTCCTGTTTTCTCTCTCTCCCTTCTAGTTTTTTTTATTTAAAAAGTTAAAAAAAAAAAAAGTAATAGCTTGTACTTCCTTTCCTGCGTGTTTTCTTCCATGCGGTCTGGTACTTCTGCTCCTTTTCTTCTTTCTTTGTTATTTTTTTCTAGGTCTCTAGCTGTTTGGGTTGGTCATGGCTGAAAAACCTGACAAAACTTTGTGTTTCAAAAAGTGCACTTCCTGTGGACACAAGATTCTGTTATCTGAGTGTGTCTACTGTTTAGGCCCAGCTCATTTAGACAGTTCCTGCTCTGTTTGTGAGGGGTTTAAACTGCGGGCACTGGCGGACTGCAGGAACAAGCTTGTGTTTAAGGGGTTGCTTCCTTCATCTGCTGCTCCTGCTCATCTATCTACTGCTGGAGCTGAAACCCCTGCTAAGAAGCACAAGGAGGCCAGGGACCAGAGAAAATGTTCCCTTGAAAGGTCCTCCTCTGAGCCACCAAACAAAGGCACCTAAAACATTGGACCTGACCCCTTTGGATCCGACTATCCTGGGTTCTTTCCCTTTAGCTACCCATGCTCCCATTGCTGTCTTGGAGCTGGGTGTCTCAGTGTGGAAGTCTCCCTGCCTGGTGCCCTGCAGAGTTCGACAGCAGCAGAGAGACAAAAGAGAGACTTTGGAGTGATTAAGTATCATTTTTCTGCATTTTCTTGCTGCCTTTAGCTAATTCCGCCTAAAACACCAATTTTTTAGAGTTTCTGTGATTTAAAAAGTTCGTTTCAGCCACATATTGTACTTATTTTACTGCCTGCACTTTAACAAAGTCGTTTTTGTGTTTAAATTACCTGTTTAACTGTTGTAGACTACACACTCGTGTGATAGCCATTTCTGTGCATTTAAAGTGTTTTTTTGATTGTATCTGCTTTATTTTCTGAAAAAAACAAACAAAAAAGTGTACTTGTTTTCCTGCCTTTCTAAGCTAGTATAGTCCAGTTTTCAGGGTAGTACTGAATTCAGGGCTGTGTTACAAGTTTCTGTGTTTGCCCATACCTTACTTGGATAGAAGGAAGTTTCTCTGTTCACCTGTGAGAGAGGGAAGCTTTGAGCAGCTTATCTGTCCCTTGAGGAGTGGTTTCAGCCCAGAAATTAGTAGTTGATTGGCCATTTTGGGCTAATTTCTATCTATTTTATTTTCCTGCTATAAAACCTACATTTGCGCGGTTGTGCACTCTGGGCAGCATCAGTTAGCTGGGGTATAACTATTCCTGGCTCCACTAAGTCTACTCTTCAATTTTTCCCTTGGAACTAGACACATTTTCAAGCACTCAAACCATTCACTTCTCAGCCTGGCACTTGCTCAAAGCTCATAGCAAGCTCTAATAAACCTTAGCACTAGACCTCCCTATACTGTAGAGAAGGACAAGGCTCTCTATTCGACCTTACCAGTCAATCAGTAAAACAGTTCACTGTACCTATCCCGGCATGTCCAAAGGGCAGTTTCAGGTGTACTCTCCGGTCCATCTGGTGAATCTGGGGATTTTAAGGCAATGTTGCAACTGCCTCATGTACACAGACAACCCTCTCCTCCTACCACCAAACACTAATACATGCGAGAGATGCAATTATGCAGCCAAACTGGAGGCTAAGCTCTCTCAACCCAAGACTGGACCAGGCAGTCAAGATGAGAAGGGAATTACTTGTATCACACCACCAGTCTCACATAGACCAATGAAACCAGCACCGGCAAAAAACACACATAAATACATGAAAACATACTCGGAGGCTCTAAATAAAAATCTGCAAAAGCAACAGAGACCTCCAAAGCAGACATCCAAGCAACCTCCACCCCCAAACACAAACCATGAAACACATACTTCACAAAACCAGTGTGCCACGCAATCAGAGCCCTTAAGGCAAAATAACATACCCAGTACACTAGTAATAGGTGACTCTATAGTCAGGCACACTGACTTCCCACTCACTAGGCTGAACAAGGAGAAGGTTACTGTTAGCTGCCTGTCGGGTGCCAAGATCCGCCACATAACACAAGCATTCAGGTCACTCCAGAACAAGTACAAATACAACTCTGTCATTGTCCATGTTGTTGTGAATGACCTGAGCTGTACCTCCCTGGACTACATGAAAAGAGACACGGAGGAGCTCTCTGATCACGTAGCCCAGGCCGGATGACCCTGACCCTGAGTAGCATTCTGCCCTCACCAAGAATGATACCACGGTAGAAAGAAAAAATGACCAGTTTCAACAATTGGCTAGGGTTCTGGTGTCATTCAAAGGTGATTGAGTGTCTGTCAGCCTGGGATGACATGCTGGACAAGCCACACTGCTTCGCTAGAAATGGCTTGCACCTGTCACCTTTAGGCTTTCAAATACTGGCCAAGGCTCTTGCCACCCCCATAGTGCCTTTTTTAGGCAAGGCTCAAAAGACAAACCCACCGCCATAAATTGCACAAGTAACAAAAAACTGAGGGTAATGCTACTCAATGCCAGAAGTCTAAACCTCAAAATGCACACACTCAGGGCACTCCTCAGTATGGAGAAAATCAATATATGTGCAGTAACAGAAACCTGGTTTAAGGCTCCAGAAAGCACCCCAGCAGTACCACGCTACAACTCATACCATACATTTCAGCCACAAAACCCAGATCAAAATACAAAAGGCGGTGGCGTATCCATATTCATCAAGGATACCCACACCTCCAGGTTAGTGGCACAGCACGATGCTTCAGAGATCATCCACGTGCAACTAACAACGGGCAAAACTGCAATCCAAATTGTAGCTTGCTACAGATCACCCACCATGTTCCAGGACCCCCATTCCGCATTTCTGGAAACACTGGGAAACATAAAGGTCCACCCAAACACCCTGATATTGAGTGATTTCAATTACCCAAACATTAAATGGGAGAACTACTCAAGTACTTACTTCCTTGCCCAACATTTCCTAGAATTTATAAACTGTAATGCCCTGGATCAACTGGTCAACACCCCCACCAGCAGTGACAACATATTGGACCTGGTCATCACCAACATGGGCGATCGGTGTTCCACACTGGAGGTCAAACCCTCGCTGGTTAGATCTGACCATAAACTAATCACTCTGGATATCCACATTCCACCCCCACCCCTTGTCAAAGAAACCACTATGAAAAACATTTCAAAAGCAAACTTCACGTTACTTAAGACCGAGGTGGAAAGTTTCAAAGCCCCCATGCTAAAGGATAACACTGTTCAAGCTGCAAAATCCTTTACAAATGCACTCTATGGGCACCTACAGCCATGCATGGATCGTGCTATCCCAAGCAAAATCAAGACTCACTCCTCCAAGAAAAGGAAACCAGTCTGGTGGACATCTGCCATAAACAAGCTATACAATAGAAGGAGGAAACTAGTACAGAAAAGAGTAAAATCCCAAGAAGGAAAGACATCCCTGATCAGTATCAGCAAGAAACTACGATCCCTCATAAAATCATCCAAGGTTAGCTTCGAAAGAAAAATTGCCAAGGATTCCAAAGATAACTACAAGGCATTCTTTAGCTATGTTCATCCTGGCAGACAGGTTCAGTGCAAGCTTCACCCCCCTCTCACCCCCAAAAGGGCCCATAACCATACCAGAAGAATGTAGTGCCCCTGAAATCACAGACACTCAGGTTAAAACAGCCCTCGCCAAAGCCAAAAACACAGCATCAATGTGACCGGACGGTGTCCCAGGCTGCGTCCTACACGAGCTCAGAGATTAACTAACCCCTCACCTAAACACACTGTTCAAACTCAGCCACTCCACAGGCTACATGCCCATAGAGTGGTGCACAGCAGCGGTTATTCCGCTCTACAAAGGTGGAGCCACAACAGACCCCGGGAACTATCGCACTATAAGCCTGACTAGCTTGGTCTGCAAGGCTATGGAGTGCATCATCATGGATCTCATTAACAGAGACATTGGGAACCTCCAAACACTGGACCCTACCCAGTTCGGCTTTGTTAAGGGCAGCTCATGCCTCCTAAATCTGGTGGACTTTTTTGAGACAGTTACCAAGGCTGTAGATGAGGGAAAGGTGGTCCACACAGCCTTCCTAGACCTAGCAAAGGCCTTCAACACCATTCTCCATTCAGGTATTATAGACAAGCTCACCAGCCTGAACATAAACCCCTACATCATGAGATGGGTTGCCAACTGGCTCACGGACAGAACCCACATAATAAGGGTTGTGGGAGCTAGGTCTGACTCTAAACCGGTTACAAGTGACATTCCCCAGGGCTCAGTCCTAGGACCCCTCCTGTTTGGCATAAACATCTCAGAGGTACAGGCAAGCATAGGAGGACTATGGCTGACCAAGTTTGGAGACGACTGCAAACTAGGGGCTATAATTGACTCTCCGGCTGACACAGACATCCTCCAAAACGGTCTCACTGAGACAGATACCTGGTGTCAAAACCATGGCCTCAAGCTAAATGCCAAAAAGTGCATAGTCATCCCCTTTGGAAAAAACATAGTACCCACAAACTACCACATAGGTGGTAGCCCCCTAAATACAGAAGACATAATAAAGGATCTGGGGACCCAAGTAGATAGTAACCACTCCTTTACATGTCACTTATCAGACCCATCATAGAGTACAACGCCCCATTTGCAATGTACCTTACAAGACACCTGCAACAGCTGGAAAGACCTCAGAAGTGCCTCACCAAGAAGATCACTGGCCTCAATCAGATGACCTATGCAACTCGACTGAAGAAACTCCGACTGTACTCAGTTGCATACCGCCTACACAGAGGTGATCTCTGCCTGACATACAAGGCCATGTCCAACCCAGAATTGATGGACATGCTCCATCTAAAGAAAACTATATCCCCTCGAGCCACATGCTGTAGGGATCTAAACCTCACCACAACGATAAATAGGATGTGCTGGAGGGATAGATTCCTGTCCCAGAGACTTCTCATGCTCTGGAACAGGATTCCAATCTACATTAGGCAGAACTCCTCGCTAACCCACTTCAAGAGAAACCTTGACGAGTGGATGGGAAACAGAAAGTATACCCCGGGGATCACTTCAATGGCTGTGCTGGACAGAGGAACAGGGAACTAATCAAGGGGGCAGCAAAGCCAACACTTTCCGGCTAGGTTTATAAATGCCTTCGGGCAGATAGCCTAGTACCTACTTATGAATCTTCTGATCAGGCTATCATGCATTATGCAAGGACTCTCTCTTATGGTGGCTCCACTCCTCTAAAGTCATCCAAGACCATCCCTTTGTTCTTCCTCAGCCAAACACCACACTGACCACGGATGCCTCCCAGATTGGGGGGGGGGGATTTTCTGGGATGGACTGTCCAAGGCATGTGGACTTCTCAAGAGACCGATTTGCATATCAATGTCCTAGAGATGAGAGAGGTTCTTTTAGCTTTGCAAGCACTACATAGCTTTCTCCCTGTAGGGACTATTGTGATCCACTCAGCCAGTGTGTCCGTAGTGTGTTACATCAACAAGCATGGAGGAAACAGATATTACCACTGTAGCTGTAGTTGAGAAGCAATCAGAGTGTGGCAATGGGCAGTCTCTACCAATTGCTTTCTAACTGCAGTACACATTCTGAGAAAGTCAACATTTTAGTGTACAGGCTTAGCAGAGCTTTACTGATGCCTCACGAGTGGTCACTAAATCAGTCGATGGCAAACATGATCTTCGTCAAATGGGGTCAGCCTTGCTGCGATCTCTTTGCATACCCCCCCAACAACAAATTCCACAGGTTCTTTACTTTGATCCCTTTTGAGACAGTCACCAAGAGATGCTGTAGTCCATGCTTGACCCCCCCTGGTCTACTTTATGCAGTTCCTCCTGTACCTCTGATTCCCAAATTTCTTTGAAAAGCTGAAAAGCACATCAGTTGAAAAGCAAAGTAATCCTTATTGCCCTCTTTTGGCCTTGCCGTGTCTGGTTCACCTTCCTT
Source organism: Protopterus annectens (assembly GCF_019279795.1). NCBI lineage: Eukaryota > Metazoa > Chordata > Ceratodontiformes > Protopteridae > Protopterus > Protopterus annectens. The sequence goes on along the minus strand of NC_056744.1, from coordinate 1,683,585,789 downwards.
TGGTCTCACCTGGTTTGCCCTCCTTGGACACTGAAACCTCTGCCAGATCTACTGCCCCATCCCTCAGGGCAAACTCACCTGGATCTTCAAGGCCTAAAACTGACCACATGGTTTCTCCAGTTCCAGTGATGGCTAGATATTCCAGTCTTTCATCCCCAGTCCAAAAAATTCCAATTTCTTTCCACAAAGTAATGACCAGAAAGCTCTACATGTGCAAATGGAAGAGATTTTCCTTTTGGGCTCAACAGAAGTTTATTGACCCCTTTACAGCTCCTTTCCCAGTAGTATTGGATTTTCTGGCTTTTCTTTTCCAAAATAGAGCCAGTTATTCCACGGTTAAAGTTAATTTGGCAGCTATTTCAAATGTTCACATTGGAGAGAATTCTGCCTCTCTAGCATTGTCAAGGTTATGTAAGGCCTACCTTGGAGGTACCTTTTTGCTTCATCCTCCAGTCAAAGACCGTACTCCTCTTTGGGACCTGACATTGATATTACAGGCATTAGTGGTTCCTCCTTTTGAACCAGCAGCTAAAGTGGATTTGAAGTTTCTGTCTTGGAAGACTGCCTTTTTAGTAGCCATTAGCAAAGAGAGTTTTGGAACTGCATACCTTTTCCTCTAAACCTCCTTATTTAATTCTCCACAAAGATGGAGTATCTCTTCGGACCAATCTATCCTTTTTACTGAAAATTGCTTCCGAAAACAATGTCTATCAGTCTGTCAACCTACCGGTTTTCATTTGGAAATTTCAGAACAAAGGAGAATACATGCTACATCTTCTGGATGTCCATAGGCAGTTGCGTTTTTATCTGGACAGGAATAAATCTTTCAGGAAATCTGATCAGTTGTTCATATCTTTTTTAGATGTTAGAAAAAGGGGCAGCAACTGCCAAACCAACCCTGGCCAAATGGCTAAGAGATTGCATTTCCTTCATTTATTCTTTGAAAGATATTCCCTTGCATGGACCTATCAAAGCCCATTCTATGAGATCCATGACGACTTCTCAAGCTTTTTGTTCTAGAGTGTCATTGATGATATTTGTACCACTGCCTCCTGGTCAAGTTCCCATACATTTAGTACACATTATAAATTAGACATTACTTCCAGAAATAGGGTTGCCTTTGGTTCTGCAGTACTCCAGAATATCCTTCCAGTAGGGCTACCCTAGGTAGTTGTAGCTGGGTCTGTGTCCCACAGGTGGAGGAATGAATGAAAATTGACAACATCAGATAAAGAAGTTACGTTCTTACCATAATGTTCCATCTGTGTTGTCTATTTTCACTCTTCCTCCACTTTCCTGCCCTCCTTCCCCCTGTCCAGAATTCTATAAGACGTGGTGGAGAGACTTGGAGGAACCACAGGTCTTTGTGCTCCAGAAATACATTTCTCTCTCTTTTTCTGTCCTTCCTGGTGAGCTTATCATAACTTATAGATATGGGTATATTGATATACGCATGTGTTAGGGGCAAATTCCATCTGAGGTAATCTGGGGAAATAAGGCATTATGGGAGAGAGAAAGAGGGGAGGAGCTGGAGCTTTGAATCTTCAGCGTGGAAAGCGGCTGAGTCAGATCCGGAACCCACAGGTGGAGGAAGAATGAAAATATACAACACAGATGGAACGTTGAGATAAGAATATAACTTCTTTTTTTGAAGAAAGTTATCATGCAGCTATTAGGTTTTACTATAAGCTTTCTTCAGTATGACAGAACAGAAAAGATTTGATATTAATTTTGGTACACTGCAGCTAACTGAAGATTTTAGAGGCAGTAGCTAGAGAATGACAGACATATTAATTTACCTGTTCTCTGGTAACCTGATTAATCCAGTTAAGGTTAACCGGTATTCAGAACCTTCTTGTCACTCAGTGTGTGCAGGCTTGTGAACTTGGCATGATTGCAGTGCTAGCCCATTACAGAATGCATTTTAAAATGTTTTACTGAGTATTTGCTAAGACAACCCTTAGCTAAGCATACAAGTCAGAGATGGAATTATATAATTGTATATAATGTCTCTTATTTATTGCTGATCTGTTTCTCTTGTCTATGAAGTAAATAACATTGTACTGCTTTAAATTACTTCTATATTACTTTATGTTGCCTTTACCTTTACAGTGTGTCTGCAGTATATTCTTACTTTGTTAACAGAACCACTTGGTATGTAACTTGTGGTTTCATTAATACTTTATGTCATGATAATTTGATACGTCGTAATCTCGTGTCTGTGCCTGTTGGTCATGGCCAGTAAGGAAAAGGATCATTTTTTTAACCAGCTCACCTGCTAGTTAATAATATACATAAATGCATACATTGGTTTGTTTAAAATTGAGTGGGATGATTTAAATACAGTTTTTGGCTTGGCAGAAGGTTTTTTGTTTTGTTTTGGTGGATGCAGAATCTTTTAAAAATGAGCTTGGATAAATGAGTCGAGGGTTAAGCTTTAGCTGCACTGCATTTGTATGAAGAGACAGATAATAGTGTTTTTTCTTAGGGAAGGGAAAAAACATGATTTACTACTGAGTATATTTTATAAGCTGTTGGTTGGGTGCATCTTTTATGCCAGCCAACATTCAGAAGAATTCTGGGTACTTGCATATTATCACAACCACATTTCAAACTCACCAATTGTAGCACACGGTATCACTTTATGTATGTGTGTTAAGTATGATCCATATCACTATGGCATCTGTAAATCTTTTTTAGCCAAAGGGATTGTATTTCTGGATTATAACTCCGTGGAATACTTCTGTCACAGTGTAAGTCTGTTAGGACGCATTTCTCACCTGCTTGCTTAAAGAAGTCCACAGAAAGCCAAAACCTGGGTTGGAAGTTTAGAAATGCAATGCAGGAGGTGACCTAAGAAGTAGATAGTATTTTGGAGGAAGAAAGTTATTAAACAGATAGGAAGAAGTATGGGACAGAATGGAGTGTTGTTAAGGTACTGGGGATTCATTATAAGCAAATATATGGAATTAGACATCCGAAACAAGACTCGGCATTTCTTTCAATGCTGAAGACAGCTTTGTGCCACTTGATCAAGCCAAAGTTGTTCTGTAAGAGCATACCTTTCAACCTGTTAGTGCAAGAAATCTGGACCAAGCAGACTATAATGGGGGGAGGGGGGGGGACAAAAGGCTCTAAATAGGGCAGATTTTAAATATGGCTGTTATAAACTTAGCAAGTTACTAGCGGTCTGATGAAGCAACATTAAGTTGTGAAAGCGCTTACCGTTTGTCTTCTGCAATAAAGTACAGTGACTGATTTCCAGTGTGTAACTTTGGTGCCTTAATTTACTTTTACTTTTGAAGTTACTAGCGCAACAGGATTTGTGTTTGCAAGCATTTTCTGAAGGATATGAAGTCTGAAATGCAAATGTATGCCATTATTTAGTAAATTCAATCTTTACTGATGTGCCATAAATCCACAAATGTTATGAAGGAGAAACCAAACATATGAAACAAAAAATCTGGAGAATTGAGAGATATGTGCAAGACAGTTTGAGTACATTTATCGCCATAATTATGGCTTGGAAAAGAGCTGCTTGTCCTCTTCGGAATGTGGTTGCAATAATACATAAGTACCAAATTCTGGTAGATCCCACATTTAGTGTTCATAAGCATGCCTGCTCAAATGCACATCATGACATCACATGATGAATACATTCAGTATTCTTGTTTCCTTAGTTGTTTTTTTTTTTTTTTTTTTGTTACCACTTTTGCAGTTCAGAACACAATTCTTGCTCTTACGAATGCAGTTCCTGCCTTTGAATGACTCACATCTTTGTGGCTATCAGATAACTAATCAGAATCCCACTAGCATTACCTGTAGAATCTTGAGGAAACACAATGTAGGAAATAGACACAACTGTCAGAAATATAGCCCTGCCAGTCACTGCCATCAGATGAAAAGCATTTGGATTACCTTATTACAAAAATTTAGTGGCTTTCTAAAGCTTCTTGCATGGAAACCAGCAGGGGGGGGTCATAGGGTCATAATTTCTTAGGTACTTAGTAGGATATTGATCTGTGATGATCGTAAGAAACATAGTTTTGCATTCCATAGTTGTTTTTTGCACTTTTATTTTGCACATGAAAAATCTGGAGGTGTACAGAACAAGGATATGTTGAGACATTTATGTGCTGCTTCTTTCTGTGAGGGACATTGATGCTCAACTGGGAGTGAATTTGCTGTTTCCCATCCAGTTGTACAAATTATGTTTAAATAGAGTAAGAGAAGTACTTTGCTTTAAAGGTTCATAGGTAAATACTAGGCTATCAGTCTGCTGAATATCATAAGTCTAGCCAATATCCAGAGGTTAGAATCAAACCCTCTACCTGTATTTATGAGGTTAAGACTTTAACCATTATGCCAATCCTCCCCCAAGGGGAGATTGGAAATGGAGGATGGTTCAACAAAAACGTATTCTCTGCAATACATACCTATTCCTCCAACATGTTCTATTTATGTTGCAAAAGAGATTGAGGTTCCTTGAGTGGGTGTTTATGAGACGGACTTTTAAATGTGTATTAAGTCTGACAGGATAGTCTGTTGAGGATCTATATTGAGACAGAGGCCACCACTTAGTAGCCTGTATGATACTGAGAAAAGGTATAAGGCTTTGAGATGGTCTACATAGGTTTTTCTGAATTAGGCCCTGGATTTTTTTTTTGTAGTGAGAAAGTGGTGTGGTCAATCTGTTTGTGACAAGTATTTGAACAGGTCCATGCCAAATGGGGCATTATATTGAATTATCAGGTTGATGAGAGACTAGGACAGTGGAATGATTATATCATTGGACCTGGATACTATACCATACCATACCTTTATGTGTAAGATGTGGGGTGAAGAAGGTCTTTCTTACAGTAGTGGATACATGATTACAAGGAGAGCTCATTGTCTGCATAGGTTCCCAGATCCCTGACTACTGGGTCTACCTTCTAATCCTGGGTAGTAGGTATGAGCATCACCATGGAGACAGACAATTGAAGGGTAGGTAAAGGTCTAGCACTCCTGCAGGATTAGTCCAGTATTAAACTGGTCTTCTGACTTCTACAGGTGCCAGACTTGTCCTTGGTCAGTGAAGATTTTAGCCTGCACCAGTCCTGTTCCCCAGAGGAACTCAGGGGGGACTGGAGAGGTGTGCACCAGGCTTTAATCTTCAGGGAGTGCATCCCAGAAATGTTGTGCTTTCCAGCCTCAGTCTGTTGATGGCAATCAGAAGCCATCCAGTCTGATTCTGGGGAACAGCGTATTGAACCATGCTGGCATGGATTAGATGAACTCAGGGCTGAGTACTTCTCTCTGATGGCTTCACCCTAGGCCTGTCAGAGAAGAGTGATCCTAGTTGGGTGAAAGTGGAGTCCATGAAATCTTCCTGCACCAGGGTCTGTAGTTCAGGGGATGAACACCAAGCAAATCTCATGATATCTAGAGGGACCTGGCATTGCAGGTGCACACACTTGGGGAATATGGCCTGAAACCTATACCATCCTCTTTCTCCTGCATGCCACCCTTGGTTAGCACTTAATCAGTAGCCCTTCAGCCAAAGCATGCCAGACTCCCCCTTGCATGTGGCCAGAGCAAACTCACTCCTATTTGTAAAGTGTGCCTCTGCCACCTTAGGCTGCATTGGAGAGTCAGAGGACCCCAAGACCATTGTCTTTAAGATAGACGTGGACAGTGAGTCCATCGCACCAGCCTCCCATCTCATTACCCTTTCTTTAGAGAGGTTCTTAGGTTTATAAACAATGGACTTGCCTTGAGATCCTGTTCCATCCTGTAAGAAATGTCTGGCAGCATATCTTGGGATGAAGAGTGTATAATAGTGGGTTTTCTGCCTTTGCCATCATTTATTAAAGATGGATGTGTTTCCATTTTTCCTCCAAGAAGGCAGGTGACCCATACAGTTTACCTTGATTTGCTGAAGGTGTATTTGCTCATTTTTCAGTTGCTTAAGCTGTATTTGTTTAAACATCAGTTGTTTGACAGGTATATATTGTGGCTATGTATAAAGGAATATGGTAATGCTGTTGTTTTTTCTCCAGAGTCAGTATTAGAGACAGTGGTCATTATTTAAATGACTTAAGAATGGCTGCTGTTTTTCTAAGCTGGATTAGTTCTCGGGTGGGAGTATATAAGTAAGGGGAGGGGTTGGAGGTCCAAGCATCTTGCCCCTTGCAGATTCTTTGCAGTTGACTTTTGCACATACTCAGAAATTCCCGATGTTCTCAAGTACATATGGTTCTTGTATGTTCCAAAGTCAATGTGCTTTATGCTGAAATATATGAGTTGTTATGTTTAGACCTTGTGCATTTCAGTATAACACAGAAGACCCACCATTTACAAGCTCCAACCTAAGTGTGTAGATCCCCTTACCAAACATTATTAGTCTGCCTCTTTAGTAATCCCTTTGGTTCATTCTAGCCCCAAAGACCACAGCTGTTTGCTGCCTTGTTTGTAAAAGAGTCCAGAGCACTGGATAGAAAAGGTAACAGTGCACTTGTCTGTAATGTTGTGGAATAAAGCATATAACTGCTCATCTTACCTATCCAGGTTCTTGTCCCATCTTGATGATAAGGCAGAGAAAGAACTTCAAACATGAGGGCCTCTCTGAGTCTGGACTTAAGGAGGACCTTGTGGCGATTGTCATCAGCTTTTGGAATGGGCTACCATCAAGGGAGCCCGCAGGATTTTTTGCGGGGGGGGGTGCAAATCCAAGCCCCGCCCACACTGCCCCACCCCCTATGCTGCCCCACCCACTCATCCCCCCACCCCACCCATGCAGCCATTCCAGTGTCCCATTACTTGGCTATTTCTCCCCATTTTATAGAAATTGTTCAAATCTGTGTGCATACTTGTTTTATGCTTTACTTCTACAATGACTGCAGATATCTGGATTTCATTTACAACTTTTATTTCAAATTTTATAGCAAAAACACTGACAGACATTTACTAAACCTACAATGAAAACAGACTTAGCATTAAAACTTCTCTACCTTTGAAACCCACATTCAATGAAACAGCATCGAAACCCACATTTCACGAACATGCATCTGGCCAGTGGCAGGGTAAGTTTACCTTTGGCCCGTTTCCAAATCATAGGCTCCTTGCACACATTTTTAGAAACATGCAAGAGTTCTTCGATTCACCTTCCTGACTATTATACTACATAATAATTGAATTATATCCCTTGTATAACACAGCACTTGTTAGAGCGTGTTTTAAATTTATAGTTCTGAGCATCTTTCCTTTAAGTAATAAAACAAATCATATGAACCAATAATGACAGCCTGCCCAATTCAGAACATTTCAACCATAAAGGAACACACAAACTTCTGTCATAAAATCCACCAATATCAATCAGTATGCAGAATCTCTGCAGAAGTAAAAGTCATCTGAATAATTCCACATTAAAGAGATCTTAAACCAATGAAGAGGTTGTTGCTAGAAAAAAACTTTATATTTCCGTGTTTCATTTACAAATTCAGTGCCTGTTGCCCTTGAAGAATAAATTGCATGTGCTACATTAAAATAAATGGTAAGTTGATATATTGCAATAGGGAATGGGTGGCAGGCTGAAAAGCAGGTTCATAGTTATTAGGAGTCTCATCCAAAGGAGGACATACTAAGAACTAAGTACCATACCCCCTTAAAATACAAATGTACATGCTGTATGAATAGAACCTACAGCCCTTTGCATCAAGATGCATGTATGCTACCTGCTGTGCTAACACTGCTTTAAAATTCTATACCACAATAATGATACCATTTGCTAAACAAAACAGTTTTACAAATTCCACCTGTTAGAGCTAACTAGGGCATTTCTCTCTGTCACACACACACCTCAACTTTAGTGCAAGAAATACATAAACAGATTGATTTTTTCAAAGTTACAACAACTGTAAACTCTGTGAACATGGTGTGCATTTGCTTTTGACAGAAAGGTATAAGGGAACTCATGGCTATGTATATAGTTGAATCTCTCTGTACTGAAGTACTCCCTACCATGATGCTGCTTAACTAGTGTGTTTGCATTCAGAAACTTACAGTTTTTATACTGAATTTTTATAGCTACATAAATTAGAAAATAACCAATTTCCTTTTCAGAGCCCAAGCTAAAAAGTACACTCCTTACAAGCACCGCTTCCCCTGGTAAACACATATATATATGGCCTATCACCCGAGATGAAAAGGTGATGGTGTCTACATATTCTTAAAGAACATTTCATCTCCAGACTTGCTATGTGAGATAATGACGTGGAATTCCTCTGCATCCAGCTTAGCATTAACAAAACTCCCTACTGTGTCATACCTAACTATAGGTCCCCTCTATGTACCCCATCAGTCCATATCTCCTACCTAACTAATATGGTGTCCCTATGCATTAAGCCAACACCATTATTCTAGGAGACTTCAATCACATTTTCTTCCAAAATTGCCATTTTGAAGAAGGATTATTAGGGGAGAGCAACATTTTGAGCCAAAATTGGGGACAATGGAGAGGTTTGGATATTCCTAATTCTACAAAGCGATTTGCACATACCTCTCAACCTCTTAATGCAGGAAATCTGGACAAGGCTAAATATATTGGGGGAACATACAAACACTACTAAAAATTGCTCTTGTATAAACTTGACAGTTGATAGAATAACAGGTCTTGCATTAGCATGCATTTTTCTGAAGGTTATGACGTCTGAAACTCAAATGTCTGTCATTTAGTGACTTCATTGTATGAGGAACAAACCAAAAATAAGAAACAAATATCTATTCATTCTGCAAAGATATGGACAACTGAGAGGTATAGTTCAACCAGGGCTGTCTGAGTTTCTCCAGTATCACATAGTCCCAACACATCAGTGAACCAAACACATAAATACACAAAAACATACTCTGAGGCTCTAAATAAAAATCTACCTAAGCAACAGACACCTCCAAAGCAGACATCCAAGCAAACGCTACCTCAAAACAAAACATGCACAACACATAGCCCACAAAGTCAGTGTGCCAAGCAGCCACAGCCCATAAGGCTGAATAACACACCTGATACTCTTGTAATAGGTGACTATTGTCAGACACACTGACATCCCGCTCACCAGGCTGAATAAATAGAAGGTCACAGTGAGCTGCCTGTCGGGTGCTAGGATCCACCACATAACGCAAGCACTCAGGTCACTCCAAAGCAAATACAAATATGACTCAGTCATTGTACATGCTGGTGTGAATGACCTGAGGCACCTCCCTGGACTACATGAAGAGACAGAGGAGCTCTATGATCATGTAGCCCAGGCTGGTATGACCCTGACCTTGAGCAGCATCTTACCCTCACCTAGAATGATGCCACAGTGCAAAGACAAAATGATCGATTTTAACAATTGGCTAAAATTTTGGTGTCATTCAAAGGGGATCCAGTGTCAGTCAGCCTGGGATGACATGCTCGACAAGCCAACGTTGCTTCGCTAGGGACGGCTTGCACCTGCCATCACTGGGCTTTCGGATATTGGCAAAGGCTCTTGCCACCCCCATAGTGCCTTTTTTAGGCAAGGCTCAAAAGTCAAACCCACCCCCATAGACAGCACAAGGAACAAGAAACTAAGGGTAATGCTGCTAAATGCCAGAAGTCTTAACCTCAAGATGCACGCACTCGAAGCTCTCCTCAGTATGGAGAACATTGATATCTGTGCAGTGACAGAAACCTGGTTCAAGGCTCCAGAGAGCACCCCAGCACTACCAGGCTATACCTCATATCATGCTTTTTGGCCCCAAAACCCAGACCGAACCACAAAAGGAGGGGGAGTTTCCATATTTATCAAGGATATCCACACCTCCAGGTTAGTGGCATTGCAGGAAGTATCGGAGACCATCCATGTGCAACTAACAGTGGGCAAGACTACTTTTCAGTTTATAGCATCCTACAGACCACCCTCTCAGTCAGGCATCCCACTCGGCTTTCCTGAAAACATTGGAGAACATGAAGATCTCTCCGAACACCATTATATTGGGCAACTTCAACTACCCAAACATTGACTGGGAGCACTACTCAAGCCCCAGCACCTTAGCCCAAAGGTTCCTGGAAATTATAAACTCAAATGCTATGGAACAACTAGTCACCACTCCCACAAGAGGGGACAACATACTAGACCTGATCATTACCAACATGGGGAATCTATGCTCCACACCAGAAGTATATCCCTCATTGGTAAGATCAGACCATAAATTAATTTCACTGGATGACCACATCCCGAACCCACCCCCAGCCCAGAAAACCACAGTGAAAAACTTCTCAAAAGCGAACTTCTCACTTCTCAAAACCAAAGTGGAATCCTTCAAGGCCCCAGGGCCAGTGGAAACTAGGGCCCAAACTGCAGAATCCTATATAAACGCATTCTACGGACATCTCCAGGAATGCATGGATCATGCTATCCCAAACAAAACCAAGACCCAATCATCCAAAGGCAGGCGTCCAGTCTGGTGGACCCCTGCCATAAATAAACTGTACAACAGAAGGAGGAAGCTACTATATGATAGAGCAAAATCCCTAATAGGGAAGGCATCTCTGATCAGTACTAGCAAAAAATTACAATCCCTCATAAAATCCTCCAAGGCCAGCTTCGAGAGAAAAATTGCACAGGACACCAAAGACAATCATAAGGCTTTTTTCAGTTATGTTAGGAACCTGGGATGCAACTCCCAGACTTGTTCTGAGTTGATTCTAAATGACAAAAAATACTCTGAACCCACAGACATCGCCAATATCCTGGCAGACAGGTTCAGTGCAAACTTCTCCACCCCCCCCCCAAAAGAGCAAGTATCTATCCCGGCAGAGGGCTGTCTCCCAAACATCTCTGATGCTCAGGTGAAGGCTGCCCTCTCCAACGCAAAAAACACTGCTTCCATGGGACCAGATGACGTCCCAGGTTGCGTCCTACATGAACTCCAAGAGGAACTAATCCCTCAAATAAAACAGCTATACAGTCTCAGCCTCACTACAGGATATATGCCCACAGAATGGCGTACAGCAACAGTGGTCCCACTCCACAAAGGTGGAGCCTCTACGGACCCTGGAAACTATCGCCCCATAAGCCTGACTAGCTTAGTCTGCAAGGCTATGGAGAGGATCATCATGGAGCTCATAAACAAAGACATTGGGGACCTACAGACACTAGATCCTACCCAGTTCGGCTTTGTCAAGTGATAGAAAATGTCACCTAACCCCAGCCGCATTTAGCCGATCCACTCATTTACTATATGCACCCCCCCATACTGCATTACAAATACTAGCTCCCACCTGGTTATGTTTCCACAGATTTTTCTATATGTCTACCAGGTTGGCTAAAATGTGTGTGTGTGTGTGTGTGTGTGTGTGTGTGTGTGTGTGTGTGTGTGTGTGTGCTTGCACGTACATGTCTATGTCTGTGTGTGTGAGTGCCTGCTTCTGTTGGTGTGCTTTGGAGGAATGGGAACTTGCTTTGAATAGTTTTGAACATATTTTTTGAAGCTGACCAACACTTAAAGCTTTTCATTCTGGACTTGTAGACCATGCTAACTAAGATTTGGTCAGGGGAAAATCTCCTGACCAAAAAGCTCCATTTTTAATACAGCTCACAAAGGACAAACCTTGCCAGGTACTCACAAGGATCACTCAAACTAGTTACAAATTTGTTACAGGAAAATGAAAACATGTTACATCTCTGGGGTTGGGAAAGGTGACCTGACTTCAAAATCAAACATGTCTAACACACAGTGATTGTGCAATTCAGTTCTACATTCAACAAGGAAATAAATGTCAGCCTTAATCACAGAATTTTCTAAGGTAACTGCTTAGTGAAGGAACATGCTTACTGACTGCTGGCTCAACCCCAAACATTGGCTTTGATATATTTATATCTAATATAATGCTAAGCTAGATGAAGAGTCTGAGTTCTCTTCCTATCATTAACATTCTTTCTGCTGCTGCACTAAGGCCTTTATTTCTCCTCTTCTCTTCTCCGTTAGTCTCATTAGAAAACATATTTCTTAGAATTGTGCACATTAAAATTTGACTGCCCAAGTGGCTTGTAACTGTTATTCTATACTTCATAGCTTTTCTATGATTTGTCTCTCGCCCATATTTTCTCTTGTACTGAGTGCCTTCACCATGTTTTAAAAACTGTAGTTTCTAATTTTGTGTACTGTAAATAATTTAAGAATACTGTAAATAATTTATGAATAAAGAAATAAACATGTTCCAGTTTAAAAAAAATAAAGCTGAACATACCCAAATACTTTCTGTGCAGCAGTATTCATTGTGCACAACTATCTACATAATATTTCGCCTTCTGCCACTCCAGCTGATCACCTAGATCTGTTTGCCTCCCCATGAATACTTACCTTCCCCACCCTACCTTCAGAAATAGGTTGTGTATGGGCTGGTTGAGGTGTTTATATGCCCTAACTGCTCCTTGTAGTGGCCAGTGAATTCCCTGCTGAGGCACGGCCTGCAAAGCTGCATGATAATCATGTGCTTCCAAATGCCAAACCAAAGCTGTAGTATTGCACAATACCTGGAAGGCCTACAGGTATCATCTACCAGGCTATTTCTGCTACAACCCCAGTCATCTGCTGCACGGTGGTATCTTGAAGCAGGTCTAGATGTTTTGCACCCTCCTTAAAATGACAAGCTTACATTTGGCAGTCACTCTCATTGCTTAGTCAGCTCCTCTGCCAACTGAACTTCCTATACAAAACTGAATTACCACAGCTGCAAGTCCCTCTGTAGCTGGAGATGATGACAGAGTATCTAGCTCATGATTAAAATCATTCCAAAAGCATGCTGTATTTTATTTAGGGTCATTTTCTCCTATACTCATTTGCTTAAAGAGAAAAATTTGAAGAAAGCTGGTTCAGAGATACAAACGTTTTCAGCTGACTGTCTGCTTGAATGTGCAATAAAGACCTAACCGTACTACTTTCATGCAGGCCTTAGCTCCAACAGAGCCTACTCTAATGATGAAAGTCTCACAACTGCTGGTAGCCTCTTGGGGAAAATAACCAGACTTGACAGAATAAAACAATAAAAAATGCCAAAGGATGACATCAATACTACTTAAGAATCAAAACTTCTCGGACTATGGTTGAGAAAGACAACAGCTAAATTAGCACCTTCATTCCAATTTTAATCTTAGAACTTCTTCACAATCCTTAGCACCCATCTTTACCAACATACAACCCACTCAGCTCAACAAACTGAAACAGTGCGACACCCGACACACACATACACACTTACTCTGAAAGTGTCCCATCTTCCGCCGCTTTCCTCCCGGCTATGAATCTGTCCGTTTCAGTTCCCGCTCGTGGTCCCATTTTCCGCTTGCAAACCCCAAAACCGTCCATCGAGTTCCCGCTTACAAAACTCGAAAATATGCGCGCGATGATGTCAACACGCCCGCGACCGTTCTTCTTAAAGAAGAACACATGATGTCAGCACGGACTTCTTTCTTCTTAAAGAAGAACGTCCAAAAAAAAAAAAAAACTTTTTTTTAAAATTATAATAGTCAGCCGATTCCAGGGGGGTGCAAGTGCACCCCTTGCACCTGCCTGCGGGCGCCCTTGGCTACCATATGGTTCTATGTTTTGATAACGCCATCTGCTGCTGCAGTATGTGGTTCCATTGTGTTTAGATGAAGCACAAGTTGTCATTATAGCATGTAGTTACACTCTGTTTTGATGAAAATCAGACTGCCACTGTAGTGTCTTGGCTAGCAGAGAATATGGTAGTTAGTGTGTTGCAGGATTCAGTCACTGAGTAGTAACTGGATAGTAACATGGCTGTTCCAGGATAGATACTTACTTCCTGGATCACAGCTTAAGAAACTGGCATGTCACCCTCTGCTATTGAGTGCAATAGGCTTAAGAGTAGCAACACAGTGTGGTTAACAGTGGCAGCAGCAGGACTGAAATGTGTCCACGGGGAGCCACTGAAACTTTGTATTCAGCAGCACCCTTGTGGCGTGATTGGTCTGTGTTCATTATTGAAGGATTTAGATTTCACGATTTCACCGAGGGTGATCAGTCAAAGGGAAGTCTTAGAGCTGCTTGGAGAAGTGTACCCTGCACTTCTGATCTGTCTGTGTGTGTGTGTGTGTGTGTGTGTGTGTGTGTGTGTGTGTGTGTGTGTGTGTGTGTTGATGTATATAATATATTAATATATATATATATATATATATGTGTGTGTGTATGTATATATATATATATATATATATATATATATACACACACACACACACACACACACACACACACACACACACACACACACACACACATATGTATACATATATCCAGTAGAGAAAGAGAGATCTACAGATTCTTCTCTGAGGTGAACTTGGTGAAACCCTTTTCCTTTTCTCTGTGTCATGTGAAATCAAAGCACAGCATATATCACAAAGCCAGCTATAGTGTACTGAATGTGATTTTATTTCTGTCATCTTTTGAAACATGATGTAACACTACATGGTTAACTATATTGTTTCTTTGATATTGTGATGTCCCCACTCTGGGCCAGTAATCATGGAGCCTGAATCCTTACCACTGATACTGGAGAGGGATGTTCACTTGGGAAAAAAATGGATACACTCAGTATTTCCAGATGCAGCTCTCTGCATCAAGCACAGTTTCCCTTGAGAGCACACAGGGAGCACACTTAGTCCAGGGGGTGGTTTCTCTTTCTGTCCAGATCCCCATTAAGATCCCTACTCGGACAGCTGTAGAGTTGAGTCCTCAGCCAAGTGTCTAAGCCAAGTCCTTCACCACTCTATCTCTCTTTCTCTGTCTCTCCCTCTTTCTGTGTGAAACCAGTGCTTCATATCCCTGCTCTGAGCAGCTAACACACACTTTGAGATTTGATTTACACGTACACACACACATACACATGAGCACGCAGCTGGTAAAAGCTGGCACAGATTTATTAGCTATGCCTCCTTCTGCCCAGACTATAAGTTAGTTACATCACCACCAGACACTCCAAAGCCAGCTACTCTAAGGCTGTTGTAAGAGTACCCAATTATACTGAATAAAATTAATATTAACACAAACGATAGTTTGACCAACAGCAAGGCTTTCAGGAGCAGCCAGAGATGTCACCAAATATATATAAGTACTCCCAGATATTAAAACATTATCTAAAATACCAGCCACAATGATATTTGATAATAAATAAGAAAATAACATGAAAATACTAAATATCTATTTATAGTAAACACCAGAGTTTCAATCACAGGAAATATTAAAATAACACAGACAAATAGATTCACACAGATGCAGAAAAGTAGTTAACTAATCTCACTATATTTTCTACTAATCTCACTATATTTTCTTGACTGATATAAAGAATTACTGTTTCCTGGTTCACTTACTAGAACAAGGCAAGATGACGTAGGTGGGGTCCTTCTCCATCAGGTTTCAAAACCAGACTGCAACGAGACTTCAGTCTCATATAGTATTAAATATCATATTTGTCCTAAATTACAGAATTACATCACATACATCTGGTCATCTGACTTCTGGTTCCCATACTACTCCCATTGCTAGGAACTGAACCAAAATTTAGTACATATGTGTTACCATACACAAGGTAGAGCTTTGCTGAGATGTGGTATAGCATCTGGAAGCTATAAAACCATAAAACACTTCCACTCTTCCTACATATGCTAATAAGCCATTCTCTGGCACAGACATTTAGTCTCTGGCTGCAATCAAAACTGTAAGCTACAATCTTTATGGCCTAAATTACGTAATTTAATTTCTTACTATTTTCAAAGTTAGCTGGATTGAGATTAACCTCTTCTCTTCCAGTGTCCTCTGTTAAAACATATACATTTAAACAGTTACAATAATGCACGTATATTTCTTTTTCTGTCTAACAAGACACACCGTTGGTACATTTTTAACACAATCAGCTTTACAAATGCATTTTTCAACATAAGCATCTGTACAATTCAGTTTGGTATACAGTAACATATAATTCTTTACAAAATTCCAGCTAACTGTGCTGGCATGTATTACACATCTACTACCCTCCTTCTTCTGTCATAACTGGCAATACCTCACATTGTCACAGATGTCCATTAGGGAAACATACATCATGCCAGAGTATCTCTGGCAAAATCGCTCATTTGAAGTTTTGATAGTGCATTATATGATGGTTTATGTGGATGTCACAAATGTTTTGCAGTGCAAGAACTATGTATAGAGCATTTTGTTTTACAGTGGACTGATGCTGTGAGTGCACCTGCTGTGGGTTGATGCTTAGCCTGGATTTTTTCACCCAAAGTGATGTGATTTGGTATTAAAAAAAAAATAGTTGTTTTTGTCCGCTTGAACTTTCCAGAGGCAATGTTTAGTGTTGTCTGTGAATGTTATGTGCAGCTTTGTATCAACTTTTTATGCTGTTGTGTTCTTAAATATACTGACAGTTTATGTTAAGTGCATGGCAAGTGTTTTAGCTGCTGGAAATAATGTACTTTGATGATCAGTTATGTTTCTACTATTACCATTTTCAGTGTTTTCTGTTTGGTTGCAGTGCATTTCTGTGTCAGTCTGATGCTGTTCTCCTCTTTTGAATCTATAGTGTGGGTAATTATTGTGCTTAGTATTGTTAGTATACTGGTTATGATGTCCTTTGCAGACATTTTGGACACATTACCAAGCCATGGCCATCAAAACTCGCATATGCATGCATTATAGGACAGCATTTTTTGTAACACCATTATAGGCTATTGTTTTTGCTCCCTTGCAATGAGTTCTTGTCTTGTCCAGTTTCTGTTCACTAGATGACACTGGGCGATCAGTTGTATTTATTCAGTTAATAGTTAAACCAGATATCAGCTGTTTACAAGTAGAATAACTCTACTACATAACCTTTAGAATAACCCTAGCATGTAACTCACTGTTATACTAACCCTACCTTGTAACTCATTCTAACTTTGATTGTGATGATTTGGCTATGACTGTCAGCTCAGGCTTGTACCTGCACAAGGTGAAATGGCTGAGATTGTACTCAATCAAGGAGGACCTCAGAAACAATATTCTGGATTTACACTCTAAGGGTAATGGATGTTCTTCTATCAGGTTGCTCAGTTTTTGGCTGACAGATTTGTGAAGATGAAACAGACCTTCACTGCTGTGGAAGGCCTTTATGGTACTCTTCCTCCAGTCTTGTATTCCAAGTCCAGCTGACTCTAAAAGATGAAGAAGCCCACTTAGTGAGGAAGGTGCTAAAATGACACATATCCTGTCCCCGCTTTTTGCCATGTAAGCTGCCCAAGAGAATGACTCGGACTGCTTTGCTGAAGCAGTCTTTACTATGGTCTGGGGCTGCATTTGGAGTGGCATTTCTTTGAATTTGCTTCAACTTATAGAATCAGCACAAAGGACTCTTGGGTTACAGACATGTTCACCTTTGGTCATGTCCTGGGGTTTATTAGTCCTCTTGTAGAAAGAGCTTCTTTGGCAGATTAGTTTCTGTCAGAAACTGTCTGAAAAGCTGTTGGTATAGACCCAGACACTGCTCCTAAAGTGGTCTCAATGTCTTTCCTATCTTTAGAATGCATCAAGAAGTGTTAATCACAGCTATTCCTAGTCCTGAAGAGGCTAGATGGTTTTCTGCACCTCAGCAACTTCAGCCAGTGCATCTGATATATGGATTGTCAACCTTAAGGTGCTCATGCTTTTAGGTGCCAGGATGGTATTGCTGAACAAGATATCTTTTAGCACATCAGTTTTTGGGGAGCACATAGTAGAGTCATCCAGTTTACTTTGAGTAGGTTACACTTTCAGTGCAATGCATTGCCATTTATGCTTTCTTCAGTGCCTAAGGTTTTTTATCAGGATGTTGACCATGGTGACTGGAACCTTTTTTAAGAGAAGAATCTATTTGTGTTCCCTACTTGAATGGCTACCTCCTTGTAGCCTCATTCAAGGAGCTCACTAGAAAATATTCCTGCAGTGGTCATTCCCTTGACTGCAGTCCTCAAGACCAACATACATTGGAAGAAATCCTCAACCCCTGCTCAAAGGAGGACTTTCTCATGCGTAGAGTATGACACCCTCCATTGTTGATTATTGCTGTTTTTGGAGAGAGTTCAGGAGGCTAAGGCTGTGGTTGACTAGGCAAGAGAATGTCAAAGTCCAGTCTTAAACTGTGCTGTGTTTTGCTGGGGTTAATAACTGTCTTGATCCTTATGGTGGAGTTTGAGTGCCTGAGTCTAGAGTTGTTGCAGTAGAATGTGAGGAGAGCCACCACACACTTGCAAATCTTCCCCAGCATCAAATCTCTATTGCTAGGCTTTGAAGTGGTAGGTGGTTTCTAACAGCATTTTGTCAGGTCTTTCTTCAGAACCTGAATCTGCCACACATACAGAAGAGGAATGCTGTGCTTGCAGGAGGAGGATCCTACTTTGATTTCATCATAAATGCAAGACTATTATTCCCCTTAGCGAAGGATCTCCACTTCAGTTAGTTGGAGCTCAGAGCCATCTTAGTCTCAGTACTCAAGAGGTAGCACACTTGCCTTTGGTGCTGGAAGATGAGAAGACTGTGTGTTTTATTCCCACACTAAGTAGCTGGATTAGTTTCCAATACTGAAACTACAGTGCAGCATAAGTGAGGTGCTACATTCCTGAGTGCACTGTCCTTTTGAGATGTTACACTGAGGCCCTTTTGTAGGCCATTTGGGGTTAGCTCAAGTGGATTTAAAAGATCTTGTGGTACTTACCGAAAAGAGTATTAATACAGTAAATCACAATGGCAGCTTAAACATTCCCTTCTTCACAATAGTGTTTGGGATATTTTAAGAGCATATGGTTTTCCAACTGCATTTTGGCAATTGATAAATGTATTAAATATGAAGCTTCTTGGGTTACACATCTAGCAAATGGTTGACTGGGCAGACAAATTACGATAGTGTGGTGGCGGAAGAAGGTTGTCCATTAAACTTTTTATTGTTTGGACTTCTGATGAATGGTAACTTATTAACTGTAACTAAGTATGTGTGGAAAGCTAGAGATCCTAAATACGGTGTATTTACCATTGTTTTTAAGTTATGCAAATGATGTGGTAGTACGTGTAAAACATATTTGGATTAGACAAGTCCTAGACAGTTTAGTACACTTTCTTTGGACAGTAGAATTGGTCATTAATAAAAGTTAATTGTCATGGTTTTGAGGAAGATGCTATGATTTTTTAGTCCTGGACAGTTTTGTACACTTTCTTTGGACAGTAGGATTGGTCATTAATAAAAGTTAATTGTCATGGTTTTGAGGAAGATGCTATGATTTTTTATGCATATTTTTGTAGTATGTATACAGTATAAATATCATAGCAACATCTATCAAAAGAAACCATTCCACCAAAATCCATAACCAGAAACAAATAATTTTCAACATTGTCAAATCCTATATGTTCCTGTATAATATCTCTGCACAGTGTTTTCCCATAAGAACCATAAGCACATACAAAGCACTTTGTTAATCTCATCTATCCAAGTAACTGGTAAACCAATGAAATGACCATTCACAATCATGTCATATGTAAATGGTTGAAGGTCACCAATATGCCATATTTGTAGGCATTTACTCCAAAATAATATCACTCTTGGACAAAGGAAAATAGTCTGTCAGTGTAATGTTTATATTTCATCTCCTCTTTAACTGGGAATATATCTAAGAACAATCTCCTACTCCAGTTATGTGCTTAAATATTATCTTTGTATTCGTTGTACTGCATCCACGTCCCTCACTGCAGCAATACCGTGGAGTCTTATAAAATAGTTTCCCATTATTTCAACATAAAAACTTAAATTTTTGTTGGGTAATACTGGCAAAGAAGTCTTCCAATCTCTTAAGTCTTTAACTTGGAAAGAGTGTGATATAACTGTAAAGAATGTAATACAACTATTGGGGTAATCAGACCTAACCCACCATGAATAACTGGAGCATATAATAGTCCTCTTTGTGTAGGCTTCAGATGAGAACTCCATGTAACTGAAAAATGTGAACTCAGCAGTCATAATCCTAATTAAAGAGGAAGCAAACAAACTCTACCTAAATATTGTAAAGTGCCTAAAAAATAAAATGAAAAAGATTTTTCCTATAGGTTAACTAAAAAGATTTCCATGTAGTGAGAATATTTTGTCATGCCTCCAGCCTTTTCCTCCATTAATTAATAATGACTTGCTCTTTGCCCAACATTATTTCCCAATTTTTTATGTACATACTCCTGAAATAAGCATCATAAATCACAGCATCTTCCTCAAAACCATAAGGATTAGTTTTTATTAATGACCAATCCAACTGTCCAAAGAAAGTGTACTAAACTGTCTAGGACTTGTCTAATCCAAATATGTTTTACACGTACTACCACATCATTTGCATAACTTAAAAACAATGATAAATACACTGTATTTAGGATCTCTACCTTTCCACACATACTTAGTTACAGTTAATAAGTTACCATTCATCAGAAGTCCAAACAATAAAAGGCTTAATGGACAACCTTCTTCCACCACCACACTATCGTAATTTGTCTGCCTAGTCAACCATTTGCTAAATGTGTAACCCAAGAAGCTTCATAAACACATTTATCAATTGCCAAAATGCAGGTGGAAAACCATATGATCTTAAAATATCCCAAACACTATTATGAAGAAGAGAATCTAAAGCCTTCTGAATATCACATGCTATCACTCATATTATTAGCCATCCCTGATGTCACATCTTTAAGATGACGTAGTATATCATAAATAGGGGGTCCCTTTATTACATAAACACCTTCCCCTAACAACCTTGTGAATATTTTGTAATCTGCAATGCATAATACTATTGGCCCCCAATTTTTTCAAGTCTTGCTTAACACCCTTATTTTGCCATATATTACAAAACCTTACAAATACCTTTTGAATGGAGGCCAAAATGAAGTCATTCATTTACAATAAATACGGATTGACTTTTATAAAAAGCATACTCCATACCATCCTCACCAGGAACTGTGTCTGCACAAGTTTTATTAATCATTTTCTGCAGTTCCCCTAGAGTAAAAGGATGGCATAACAAATCACAGCCACTGTATACCAAAGTGGGATATTTTCTTTGCTGAAAGCTACATTCAGCTTTAAGTTGCTACATACCAGAGAAATAATTTTTTATGACCTGTAATATTTCCTTCTGGCTGAAACCGTATCTGCTCATGTTGTTTTTAGTCATCAAAAGGAAACTGATTTCCCTCTGTAATTTATGAGCTGAGTAAGGATTTATCTCTTCTTGTTTATACCTAACAAAATGCAGATATCAAAATAGAGTCCCTGACCAGTAATTTAATTCAAAAAGAAAATGCTGAGGAAGCATTATTAGACCCTATCACAGTAAAATAATCTTCATGTTCATAGGTAAGTACTAGCCTAGCTGTGGCCTTGTGGGCTATTTTAAGCCTAGTCATTTTCCATTTTTTGTGCTCAAATTTAACCTATCTCATTTGTTTAGTGATTGGCCTTACCCAGTCCATGGTCAATAATTATATATTACCCCTAATAAGAATAACTGGGATCATACCATAGTTAATTTGAGGGGACCCATGCATGGGATAAAACATTTCAAATCTGTCTCTGTCCATTAGTAGTACAGGGGGCAGTCCTGGGGTAAATGTTCTGTTTCCCATTCCCATCCATAGATCCAAGTTACTACTGAATATGGACAGGGATGAACTTTGTTTTCTGTGGATGGGGAGTCTGTTCCAGAGCAGCGGTATCCTGTGTGAGCTATACCTGTCCCTCCAACCTGTTCTGTTGATGTTGCAGAAGAGGTTTAGATTCCTAGACTGAATATTTCTGATGTAATTTGACTTGCTGATGTGCAGTAAATGCATCAGTAATGGATTGGGGAATGCCAGACACAGGTCCCCCCTTAGCAGTTATTAAGGATACTGAGAATGGTGACAGGGCTTTGAGTCAGTCCATGTAGGACATGTTGTTTTGGCCTTGTACCCTTTTAGTAAGGTATCTCTGTGAGTGTTCCAGTTGTTCCATGTGTGTGGACAGATACAACAATAAACACATGTTGATCAAACGTTAGGTTATGGTCCACATATGTTCCCAAATCCCAAACAACTGTGTCAACTCTAAGGGGTGTATTGTCAATGTGGCTGTTCCCTGGGATAGATGACTCCCCAAAGGATATAGTAATGCATATTTTGGCATTTAGTTTCAGTCCATGATTTTCACACCTGTTATTTGTTTAGGATGGCTTAATCATTTGAGGATTCAGTGACTGCTCATAACTTGCAGTCATCTGCAACCTTGGCTAATGCAGCAGTCTATAAAGTAATTTCTTTTAACTGTGAACACCTCTGAGCTAAATCAAAATAAATAAACATTTATGTTCCTGCTTGTATGTTATCCACCAGTCAGTCCAGGAAAGATAAAGTACTCTTATAGCAAGATGTGTGGAAAATAAATGTTTCCTCTCCTGTGACATGACTTTTAAGTAACTGCACAATCTTCTCAATGTTAATCCCTTTCCCCTGTCTAATAACAGCATCATTGTTAATAAAAATTGGCCATGTTACCATGTGATCAGAAAAGACTATATTTGTTCTATCACCACCCATCTCTTGCAATAGTGAGATAAATATAAAATAGTCCATCTTTGTGGCATGTGTTCCCTCCTATACCATAGGGTGATGAGACTTTCCATGTACTAATTTAAAGTTCACCAGATAAGACTGCAATAGTCTTAACATCCTGACTGATCTTACTACAATATTTCTGTAGGTCACAGTTAAGGTCCACCGTAGGTAAATTTGAAACTTTAATAAGACGGTAGTTTTGTAAAATGATCTGCTCTATCCTTAGTATTTGTACTAGTATAAACTATTATGAATCTTATTATTTGCATTCTGACTTAAAAATCCAGCAGCAGAATTCTACCAGGGCTATGTCATGACTGTGTCTAAAATGTGTATGTCAGAACACTTGCCTAGTCCCATGCTCTAAACTCTCTCCCTTCTCCAGTATATTCTAGTTTGTTCTCTTTTTATTGTATTTAACTGTTGAACGTCTAACAAATATATTATATCACCACATAGTGTTAGACCAATGTAAAATAGACAGTCGTCTGAAATCATACAGAGCACCGTTGACATTAATGGATACGATTTTCCAGCTCACCCTTTACCTTTTTTGAGTCTTTTTTTCATGTGATATTTTCTTTTTCAATTTTTTAACTCTCTCACTGATAAAATTTCCCCTTTCTCCTCTTCTTTAACAGGCATATTTTCTGAATCAGTACCATCACCATCATCATTTTTCTCCCATATTAATTCCTTATTTTCTTCCTCATTAATTTCACTTTTAGAAACAACATCACAAGAAGACTCATTGACCAGCACAGAAGGTTCTGGATGTATAGGCAATGGAGACAAGGAGGTATCTGTCTGTATTACAGGGGCAAGAGGCAAAACATCATCAGCTTTCAAAGTAATGCAATAAAAAATGAATGCCCTTTCTGTCCACATTTAAATAGTCTATAATACAATTTTTAATACTATGACCTAACTGGCCATATTGTCGACATTACATTTTCAGGCAAGAAGTAATAAGGTGCAAATCATTCCTGCAAAAAAAAAACCCAAACAAAACATTTTAGGCTGCCTTACATGGCGCACCATGCCTTTCACATCAAATACATTTATCATGTAAGGAATATGCAGTACTTTTTCATGTTGTTCTAGTAATGTTACCTATATTTCCCAGGCTTCAGTCCATATCTGTCTCTAATCAAATAATTTAAATAAACCATGAACTGTTTTACAACAGTTAAAAAAAAATTCTATCAGTTCTAAATTGCACAGTCAGTTTTCTGTTTTAAAGAAGTTGTAGTCCCTATAAAAACATACTCATTCCATGGATATAGATTTTGCTTGGTTTGCAGTTTTTTGAAGAAGGAAGCCAACAGATTAAAACATTCAAAAGTCAATTCATAAACCTTTACCCTTTCTAATTGTATGAAAACACAAACATCCGAAGTCAAAACTCCTAGTGGTTTAATTAAACTACCCCCCACACACACACACACACACAGTATCTGGCAAAAGTTTTACCAGTTTTTGACAAAATCCTGAGCATCAGACTTTAACAGACTGCTTTTTTCTGCCCTGTTCACAATTGCCACTTATACATAACCAATAAATGGCAGTCTCTCTTCTGTCACAGAAGTTTCATATCATTCTCCTGTGGAGCCTTTCAATCTCTCAGACCACTCTGTGGTCTGTTCTGCAGTCTCTTGAGTCCTCCAGCAGCTGATAATGTCTCTTCATGCTTTCCCAGAACACTGGCCTGCAATGTAGACAGTTCTGAAATTTTTGAGCTCATCAGAAGGTATTCGATCTTCTAACAAAACAATTGATATGATGCTGTCATCTTCATTTCCATTAACCTGTGCATCTCTGTTTCGACCCTTGGAACCAGCCGGCCACTCTCCAAGCTTGAGATTCCAGACTTGAGCTCCTCCCTTCTGCCCATAAAGCCCTGCTCCCCCACACTACCTCAGATCTTGTTTGCCGCGCTTTCGTTCAGCAGCGAGGTTCCTGGTCTCTGAGCTTCTCCATTAATATTGTGAGTGTGTGTTACTTTTAAAATTGTCTTGTACTATTCTTTCTTCTACTTTTCTATCTTGAATGCTAGCTGTTTCTTCTGCCTTTCATTGCTCTTTCAGTTGTGTTTTCTCATACCATAATACCTTTTCTATCTTTCTGGTTAAAAAAAAATTCTTTCTTTACCTGTCCTCTCCTTTTCGTTTCTGACCAGAAACTGCTTGGTTTCAAGAAATGCGCTTCCTGTGGGCATAAGATCCCACTGTCTGATGCCCACAGGGAGTGCATTTACTGCCTTGGGCCTGCACATCCGGACTCCCACTGCAAGGGGTGCAAAAGGGTTCTACCTTAGGGCCCTGGTGGATAGGAGGAGCAAGCTTATCCTTAAGGGCTTGCTCCCTCCATCTTCTTCTTTGGGTGTCCCTTGCTCTTCAGAGGCTCAACTCCCCTCCAAAAAGTCCTGGGAGGCCTAGGAGAGCAAGAAGGGCTTGACCACAAGGTCCTCCTCGAAGCTTCTCAAGAAGGCTCCAAGAGTCTCGGAGTCAACCCACTCTAACCTGGGGTACTCGGCTCCTATCTCCTTTCCTCCACCCCAGTCATCTTCTGTGGCTTTGGGTTCAAGTGCTACTTCTGTGGCTGTCCTGACATTCATTTTAGCCCCATACTTGGTGCCAACTGGACTGTCCAGGAGGTCTCAGTCCCGCTGTCACAGGAGGTCTCTAAGACCCCCCCTTCTTCTTCCTCCAGGTCTTCCCGAAGCCGTACTTTCAAGGACATGGGCAGACTGATGAGGCAGTTCCTCGAGGCCAAGAACCAGATGGGGCTTGTGTCTGCTCCATCTACATCTGGATTTGTGAGGATTTCCCCATTCTGACCAGTAGCTCCTTCTCAGACCCATCCTTTGTTGTTGGAGGCCTTTGGTTCCGTTGATCTCCGGCACCAGTGTGTCGGAGTCTATTGAGATTCCTTTGTCACCTTTGACTGTTTTCTTGACACACTCAACCCTGACCATGTTGTTTCCGAGTGTGTCTTGGAGCAGTAGCTTCGAGCTCGGCTTCAGGAGGTTGACATTTTCTCTGAAGATTTTGGAGCTGTCTTTCCCTCTCAGGGCATTGGCCTTTGACAGCTCAGCCCCAACGCCACCTTTGGCGTGGGAGGTGTCTGCTTTCATGGCTTAGGGCCTAAGGAGACTGCTTTTGGAGAGATGGAGCCCTTCTGCTTTCGAGGTCATGGAGAGGGTTCTCTCTCACACCTGGGAGAGCCTCAGTGTGCACCTCTTGGGAACCTCTCCCTCCCCATTCTGGTCTAGTTCCTGAGGCCTCAAGTCTGCCACATAGACAGCTGGGCCCGGAAAGCCTCCATAGCCTCTCTTCTGCAGATCCCAAAGAGTCTTCTGACACCTCCCTGGAGGTTTCTACTGAGGAGGTCCCCCAGAAGAGGTTGTTTAAGAGGAGGCGCATGAATTCCCCCAGAGGAATCCCTCACCACCAAAACCGATTTCGAGGAACAAGAAGGGTCCCTCAGGTCGCCACCTTATGAAGTTTCCTTTGGAGACATTCTAGAAATCCTATGCCAGAGAGGTGGGTGGTCTGCCCAAAACCATTCCTGACAAGAATCAGTTCTGTGGGAGGCTTTCGGGTCCGGCCCATCTACCGTCTGGGTGTCTCCCCATGCCAACCCCCTATTGAGCTAACATCGACTAGGGTATGGAAGGAGTCAGATACGGTAGAGCCGATCCCCAAGTGGGCAGACAAGATTCCTCCTCCAAACACCTTTATTGAATCATCACTTGTGACATAGGCAAGTTTACATTCCTATAAAAGTAATCAAACTATATTAACATGACAAACATTATACATCACATATATTGCTAAATATCATATAACCTAAGCAGTATATTACAAAATGTATTCAATTCCTGCCATTTTTGTTTTTTAAACAATAAATATCTTTATTAAACCATCACTTACTACATAGGCAATCATATATTTATATAAATGAAAACAAACCAAACCAACACAATCCTAGTTGCAAGAATTTTACTTCACAAACCATACTGACACACTCCCAGTTGCAAACATTCTACATCACTTATAATCTACCCAATCTTTCTCACTCAAACATTACACAGCTCGTTTAAGTCTTGCCGCCTTTTAGACCTCATTCCTCTCTCGTATGTATTGTTTGCACATTTCCCATGTTTCCTTATGTAGTTTGCTCCTACCTTTTTCTAAAGATCTCAATTCCAGTTGTTTTATCTCTGTTACTATATTCACTACTTCTAGTGTAGTTGGTTTAGATTTTGATTTCCATTTTCTAGTAATTACTTTTTTGGCAGCCACCATTATTAGACACAGCAAGACCTTACCATATATAGGCATTTCAATTTTGTATCATGGCTCAGAAAAATGCAGATGGACAAGATTTTGAATGCCCCTTTGGACAAGATTTTCTGGGCCAAGGGTGTCCCAGTAGATGCTATGGTTGTTGTGGCAGCTACCAAGAAGGAGCTCACATGAGAGCTCTTCTGTCCACCCTCCCAACAGAGAATCACAAGCATTGGACAGATTTGGGAAAAGAGTTTATGTCTCTTCCATGTTTACCTTGAGGGCATTGAACTAACTATTGCATTTTATGAGGCTACAAAGGACTCTGGTGAAGGAACTTTCTAGCTCGTCCACGGGGTCCATGTCTGTGGAGGAACAGAAGACCTTATTCTCCAAACTGGCCACCCTCCAATCACTAACTAATATGTCTATGAGGTTGCTATCCCACACTGCAGAGGATGACTCCAGAGCTGCTGGTTCTGGCATTGCCGTAAGGTGCCATGCCTGGATGAGGCTGTGTGACTTTGCGGAGCCCTTCAAACAATCCTTTATCAATGCCCCCTTTGATGGTTGCACCTTGCTTGGGCCTACGGTTTGTGATACACTCTCCCAAAGTGAAAAGGAAGGAAAGACCTTGTCTGCCATTGGGATCGAGTATTCTACACCACAAAGGTCCTTTTCTAGGAACCAGCGTGGGAGTAAAAAGACATGGTTTCGTAAGGCATAGGGTCCTTTGCAAGACACGCAGAAAGATTTTTTCCTCCAGGGGCAGATGGGGGAACAACCAGAATGGAAGACAGTGCCCACATGGCTGAGGGGGTCCGCAAAACCAAGGGTCATGACAAATTTTCTCAGATTGACCCTTCCAGCTCTCCTGAATGGTTGCCTGGCTGCCTTCCTCTGGAGGCAGTTGGGGGGCACTTTTCCCTTGCACCCAGCAGCCTGGCAGGCCATCACAAATGATTGCTGGATGCTAAGGATCATATTCAAAGGACACTACATTCTCTTTTTAGAAACTTCCCAAACAAAGAAATTGCCTCCCCGATGTTCTACCCATTCAGAGGGAGGATGTGGCCCTAGAAACAGAAAAACTGCTAAGCAAAAGAGTCATCCAAAGGTTCCCCCAAATCAAGTCGGACTAGGTGCTTACTCCAGGTTCTTTTCTATTGCCTAGGAAAAGAGAGGACTTATAGCCGATTCTGGACTTGACCACCTTGAACAAGTTGGTAAACCAAATGAAGTTCAGGATAGTCACGATTCAGTCCATCTTACCTCTTCTGAAGATGAACAATTGGATGTGCTTTGTGCACCTGAAGGACTCATACTACCACATAAAGATGGACAGACGCTTCAGGCAATATCTATTTTTCAGACTAGTAGCCAATCACTACCAACACAGATCACTCCTGTTTGGCCTCAATCACTCAGGCTGCAAGGTTTCCAGATTTTTTCCTTATCTAGATAACTGGCTTTTTACTGCATCAACTAAGCATCTACTGAGCCAGGCCAGGGATTACCTTTTATATCTGGCCCCTCTTCTAGGAATCACAATCAATATTCAGAAATCTCAGCTGCAACCAGTTCAGGTTATAGATTTTAGTGGAATGCATCTGGACACAAGGGTAGCTCAAGCCTTTCTAACTATGGAGAGAATTACAAATTTGCGACTTCAGGTCAGACAGATTCTGGCTGTCCTGACTCTTTCAGCCAGCTTAATTCTCAGAGCGTTGGGCTCTTTGGTGGCCACTGTAACTCTTCTTCCTACTGCGCACCTCCACGTGCAGATCCTGCAATGGATGTTGGCAGTCCAATGGTCTCTTCACAGGAATCCCTTGAGTTTCCCCATAAAACTTTCCCAAGTATGCAAGGATTCACTGCTTCACTCCACAGACGTTTCTCAAGGATGGTCATTTATCCTTCCTTTCTCAAAAGCCACGGTGACAACGAGCACCTCCCAGATGGGCTGGGGGGCATTATCTTGGTTGGACGGTTCAAGGCACATGGATGCCCCAGGAGACCAACTTGCATACTGACGTACTGGAAATGAGAGAGGTTCTCCTAGCCTTGGAAGATTTTCACAGCCTTCTACCTGTGGGGACTATTGCTGTACAGACAGACAATATGTCTGTGGTGTGGTACATCAACAAACAGGGGGGATCCATGTCCTACCCCCTATGCAGTGAGGATGCGGCAGTGGGTGATCTCTACCAACCACTTTCTGATAGCAACGCACATTCTGGGAGAGTCCAGCATATTAGCAGACAGGCTCAGCTGAGTGTTACTCATGCCTCAAGAGTGGTCTTTAAATCCATCTGTGGCAAAACTGATCTTCTGGAAATAGGGTCAACCTTGCTGCAATTTGTTTGCATCCCCTCTCAACAACAAATGCAGCAGGTACTTTGCCTTGATTCCCCCTCAGGAACAGTCACCCAGAGATGCTCTGGTCCATGCTTGGCCTCCCGGTCTTCTCTACACCTTCCCTCCTCTGCCATTAATTCCCAAGTTTTTACAGAAGGCTGTCAGGTTGAAGAGCAAGGTAATCTTCATTGCCCCCTTCTGGCCTTGACAAACCTGGTTCACCTTTTTTTTTTATCTCATCTGATATGCCTGCCATTAAGGTTGAAGTTGATTCTGGACCTTCTTTCCCACCAAACAGGGCATCCCCACCCAGACCTTCAGGGTTTGAAGCTAACTGCATGGTTTCTCCAATTCAGATGATGGCAAGATGTCCCAGGCTTTCTTCCCCTATCCAAAGGATTCTGATCTCATCCTGTAGGCCTTCAACCTGTAGGATTTATAAAAGTAAATGGAAAAGGTTTTCTATTTTGGTGCAGCAGAAGCTGGTAGACCCCTTTACGGCTCCAACTGCAGTTGTTTTGGATTTTTTGGCATCCCTCTTCCATGATGGTACTAGCTATTCTACCATCAAGATCCAGCTCACAGCTATTCACAATTTTCATTTAGGCCTAGACTCTTCCCCATGGCATCATCAAGACTTTGTAAAGCCTTCCTTAGGGGTACGTTTTTGCTTTGTTCACCAATCAAAAACCCTAGCTTCCATGGGCTCCGACTATGGTTTTGCAAGCATTGGTTCATCCTCCTTTTGAGCCAGCAGCTACAGTTGACTTAAAATTTCTGTCTTGGGAGACCTTCTTTCTAGAGGCCATCACCTCTGCAAAAAGAGTGCCCGAACTTCAAGCCATTTCCTCTAAATTCCTGTACTTAATTTTTCATAAAGACAGGATAACTTTACATACGAATCCATCCTTTTTGCTCAAGATAGCCAGAGAGGGGGACATTAATCAGTCTCTTAATCTTCCAGTCTTTTTCCCTAATTGTCAGAATAAAAGAGAGTACACTTCATCTGCTGGACGTACATATGCAATTACGTTTCTTCTTAGACAGAACCAAATCCTTTAGGAAGTCTGAGCAGTTGTTTGTATTCTTCCCTGAGAGAAAGACAGGAAAATCCATTACAAAGGTTATTTTGTCTAGATGGTTGAGAGATTGTATTTCCTTTGTCTATTCGGCCAGAAACATACTCTTGCCAGGTCCTGTTAAAGCTCATTCAACAAGGTTTGTGGTGACTTCTCAAGCCTTCTGGTCTAGAGTTTTGATTGAAGATATTTGTGCTGCAGCTACCTGGTCAAATCCTCATACATTTGTCTCGCGTTATAAGTTGGATATTATATCCAGAGGCAGGAGTGCCTTTGGCTCTGCCTTACTCTGCAATATCCTTCCATGATAGCCACCGGCGGGTTTTCGGTAGCTAGGGACTCTGTCCCACAGGTTAATGGAAATGAAGATGACAACATCAGCTAAAGAAATTATGTCTTACCATAACGTTCCATATGTGCTGTCCATCTTCATTTTCATTAGCTATCCCTCCCCCTTCCCCATTCCAATGTTTGGGAGACATGGTGGAACTTTCAGAGGAACCTCTGTTCCTTCAGGTTGAGCTGAGCTCCTGATCTTTTCTCTCATAATCTTGGATGACTGGTCTTTATATAGGATAAAAATTTTTGGTTTCTATACTTGGGGTAAACTCAGTCTGAGGTAGTGTGGGCAGGTGGGGTATTATGGGTAGAAGCGAGGAGCTCAAGTCTGGAATTAAGCTTGGAGAGTGGCTGGTTGGCTTCGAGGGTCAGAATCGAGACCCACAGGTTAATGAAAATGAAGATGGACAACATAGATGGAACGTTATGTTAAGAGATAACTTCTTTTTGTATTTCCTATTAATTCTCCTCACTTGGAAATGCTACAGCATCCTGCTGCTTTTGTAAATCTGCTTCACCGTCCTGATCACCCACAATATTTCCCTTCATGATAGCACAGATCAAGCAACAGATCAAGCTCCCCTGTTGAAAAGAGTAGGGGAAGTTCTCTGATGCTCTTGCTAAATTTCCCCTAGTTAGTATGAATACCACCTCAGCTCCCTCCAGAAAAGTCGCCATTGGCCTAGTGGGATTAACTCAGTCAACAAAATGCAAATAAATAAATAAATAAAATATCCATGGCCTCAATAGTCTTGGAGATGAAGCTACTTCCAGAACTACTCCTTATCTATCTTGTCAAACATCCAGTCCATTGTGTGTAACCTAAATAATAATAAACAAGCATAATATCCGTGCCCCCTTTGTAGGGGGGGGTGATGTTCATCTGGATTTCAGCCATAGCTGTGGTCATCACTTTCAGCAGTCCACATTGCTGGAGAACTGAATGAGCTGACAGACTGAGATTCTGCTCTAGTCCTTTTCTGGAAATGACCATTCAAAGGCTATGCAGAACTGACTCTTACAGAATGGGGCACAATGTAGACTTACATAGTCACCGTGTTGGAGAACATTTTCTGCTTAGTGCACCAGTACAAGAAGAGGTAGTGTCAGATATGTTTTTCATCCACTGGCATGGCAGATTCTTGTATACAGTTTCCTGCCTCCACATCTCATTGCAAGTTGTTAAATGACCACCAGAATAAATCCTTAGAGGTCCAGTGTTTTATCCGTTGACATTTTATATAATTGCATTTCTAAGTCACTGTCAGTATGTCTCTGGAATTTTTACTTTTTTCTCTCATTGGTAATTGTAGCATTACTTAATGAATCTCCAGTTCATCTTCTAAGAACTCTTTATGCTTTATCTGTAAATTTGACATTCTCAAAATATGTGATATATGTAGCTCCTTTCTTGTTCTGTGTTTTACTTTTATGTCATACTTCTGTAAACAGCTGCTGCAGTTTAAGAGGTGCCACATGCAATGACTTTCTGAATGTGATTTATAAGGATTTATGAACTGTTTCCACTTAAATTTCTTTACTGTATACACAGTCATAGAATTTAAGCATCCCTACACTACTACAGCACTTTCCCCCTTAGCCTTATTTGTTTTTTCCTTGTTTACTGCAAAAGTGTTTAATACTGTGCTTTGTAATAGTGTTTATATATAAACACTTAAATAAACATGACCTTGAACTTTTTGTCTGAGCATATGTATCTTGTGCATCCGTAACTTCTCTTTGACCTATCAGCAAATGGCCTGATGTTTATCATTAAAGCACTATTACAGCAGCATAAAGTTATATGGGGCATATTCTGCCAAGGATATCAGATGTGTGGCCAGTATACAAAAGCTTTTGGGCACCTTCCTCGTGCACCTTCCATCTGTTGAATACTCTATAATATAGGACATACCGCTATCAAAATTCAGAACTTTCTTGCTGTTGAAGAGCTCAGTCAGATGTCTAGTTTATACTGCATCTTCAGTGTCAGCAGTTGGGTTGTGTCTAGGCTTTGTGGGCAGATAAATACCCCTTAGGGGAACCTTCCTTTATTTATTTTTTACTATGTCTATCATAAAGGGGAAAATACATGTGGTAGATGGATCCTATATATGGACTCCCACATAGTCTGCACTATTTTCTGACTTGATGAATCTTTTGATGTACATTCATATGACATCTGTTTGTCATTTCCTTCTGAAACATTTGCAGTAGGCTGAATAGCCTCATACTGTTTCTGTAGAACTGAAAACTCAAAGGCTTGGCCAAGGCATCCATGGCTACCAACTCATCTTCTTTGGACATTCCACCTTCAGTCAAACAAGAAGAGAAAAAAACATTAAAAGGATACTAAAGGACAGCTTCTGTCTACCTGTTTTTCCTTGTCTGATGTACACTCTAGTAGGCTTGGAGCCCTCAGTCTTTGTCCAGTCATCCCGACCCAGTGGTGGTACCCTGCAGGAAGACTCTAAAGATCAAGAATCAAGCAAATCCATTAAGACTAGAGGCTTAGAGGCTTGACACACCTAGAAAAAAATCTCAAAAAAAAAAAAAAAACTTTAACTCCAGCTAGTTTTGACAGGGTCTCGAGGAATGGTTCAATTTTGCAAAGGAACTCTTTAGGGCTTTTCAGTTTCTACAGTTATCTATTCTAGTTTCCCCTCTTCCCTAACAGGAAAAGATCTCCCTCTCCCTCTTCCTCTGAAGAGAAGCTGCTTTCGGAGTCAGAGGAGAAAGGGCTAAATAACGCCTCACAACTCTCTTCTCCTTTACCTTATAAGTTGGAGTCAGAGGTGAATATATGTTCATCATATTGATCACTGCTGCAGTAGCCTTAGCTATATGAATTATATCCTGCAAGGATATAACAGCCAGCCAGCTTCCAAAGCTTGAAAACACTTTCCATGTGTCCAAACCGTCGGTCAACTTGAGCTGACTAAAAAGACAAGTTTGGGTGCCAAGCCCATCAAAGCTTTCCTGCCATTGAAGAGAATGCTCCTCTGTGGACATTCGAGGACTGATGGTCAGCTTGTGTAGTTTCTTTGCTGTCACATAAGTTCCCTTTGGGGAAAAAATCTTCTGCATTAAAAAAAAAATGTCCACTGTACTTTCCTGTTTAGGAATGTTTGTGTTTTAATGAACTGTCAGGAGACTTAGCTGTACTTTTAAAAGGGAGAGCAGTTTTTTCCTGTAAGTGTAAAATATGTTAAATGTAACAGAAAACTATTTTTTTCTGTGGAGAAATTGCATTTGTTTTACTTCATGAGGCTGACAAAGTGTTTTAAAGTGCTTTTTGCTGTGGTTTGTATGAAAAAAGTGACTTTAAAGACTACATTTTTACTGGCTCTTGCTGCTTGTTTTCTCTGTGAAAGAGGCATCATTTTTGGCTTGACCATGGAACAAACTACTGGTTCCATGGTTGGTCCTTCTAGCCACAAAAAGACAAAATTAAGCAAATAGCTTTTTCTATTACAGCAGGCTAGCAGTTTGCCTTGCCTACAGGTGGGTGACTCTGCTCTGACCAAAGCTTGTTCCTCAGGCCACTCATTTTTTTTTACCTTGAATCCCTCTGATGTAGCACCTACAGCCACTATGGACCGGGGGTTAGCCATGTTCTCTGTGACTGTTGCGGTCCCCTCAGTGTGCAAGGGAGAGACACTCTTGTCAGTCCTGGGTGAGGGAACAGGGAAGGCTTTCCTGTTGTGTCAGAATGTTGTACTCATCACTGGGGAAGCTGCTGTTGCCATTAATAATAATGTTGGCCCCATTTTTCCTGTCAAAAAGAAACAGAAAACTAAAATATATCTTCTCCCCCTCAAATTTCCTTAGGCAGGAGTAGTTTACTTGGTCTGGCTCAGGGTTTAATTCAGGCTATTGATTCTTCTTATAAGGTGGTTTCTGGTAAAAGAAAGAAGGATGCCTCTTTCTAAAGTGATTCAAGATGCTGAATCTGGACAGGAAGATGAAGAGACAGATGCAGGGTTTTCTGTGCAGTTTTCTGATTCAGACTCAAAGGAGAGCAAAGTTTCTGATTCTCCCTGTGGGAGTTTCTCTTTCTCTGAGACTATTTGTAGAATGTGCCAGTGTTTGCAGTTGGGGAGCACTGCGGTTTCTCAGTCCCTCAGAAAATACTATGAGTTCTTATAGAAGGATTTTACAGAATCTTCACCCATTCCCCCATATCTATCAGCTGTGGAGAATGTATGTTACTTTCTGCAATTTTACTGATAGTCAGTCTGCTGCCTTTAAAAAAACGCAGATAAAATGAATGAAACTCCTCATTCTTTTAAATTTGTATACACTGTTCCCAAACCTAACCCTCATACTTCTGCTAAACATTTAACTAATTCCAATTCTATCTTCCTGACAGGGATGGAAAGATTATTTATAAATATAGAAATAAATGTATGCTTCTGTTTGATTTTCAGAATACTGAATTGTCAGGCTGATATGTTAAAGTTTATTTTGACTAATTGTGAAAGTGTGAGGAATGTTTTGTCTGCAGTTTCTTCCTGTGAGGAAGAATTTGCTTTAAATAACTTGGTTTCTCCTGTTGCACAGATCACTACTCCTCGTTTGCAGTGTGTGTATGACTCATTTCAAAGTTGTTCCAGGGCTATGGCCACTGGTACTGTTTTGAGGAGATTGCCTGGCCACGTTCTCAGAACTTCCCAGATGATGAGAAAAGTGAGATTTTATATTCTCATTTGGATGGAGATTTAGTTTTTTGCTTCCTCTGCTGCAGAGGTTATCAAAAGGTGCGATGAAAGGGGTAAGTTGATACAGGGAATCTGTAAGATTTTTCAACCCCCCTTTTCCAGATTTTCTAGGGAATTCTGTAATCCCTCAGCTTTGGCAAGAAAGCAAAAAAAAAAAAACAGTCTCAACAAAATGCTGGTAAACAGATATTTAAGAAAAATTGGCTGGGGTGGGGTTAAAAAAAAAAATCAGGAACCCAAAAAACCAAGGAAAGTCCAACAAGTCAGAATGACTACATAAGGGACCTTGTGCCCCAAGCAGTCCATTTTTTTCCCATAAAATCAGAATCTTCACTTTTCTCTTTGGCAACAGATAGTCTTAAACAAATGAGCTCTTAAGATTATTCATCAAGGTTACAGATGGCAGTAGGAAGAAATTCTGCATCTCCAGTGGATTAATTCCTCCTCTACCAGACCAGATTCCTATATTTCTCTCTCTCCTTCAATGCATAATGTCCCAGGGAGTGATAGAACCAATTCCTCCTTCCGGGCCTGGGAATGGTTTTTATTCAAGTATGTTTTTGCATCAAAGAAAGAAGATGCTTGGAGACCAATTCTGGATCTTTCTTTACTAAACCTATTTGTGATAGTGCCCAAGTTCAAAGTGCTGTCACTTCACAACATTTTACCTCTTCTTCCTCATTTGTTTCCTGGTACCACAAGATTTAAAAGGTGCTTAGCATCACATCCCTATTCATCCAGACTTCAGGTGTTTCTTAAGGTTCCATGTGTCTGGATCACTTTATCAGTTTTCTGCCTTACCCTTTGGACTATCCACTGCACCAAGAATGTTCACAAAGTGTCTAGCTCCAGTTGTAGCTCATTGCAGGCTACAGGGTATACACATTTTTCCATCTTTATATGACTTGCCTATCTTCAGAGTCTTTTTCATAGTGTCAGGAATCTCTCACTTGGGTGAGAGATCTCTTAAACTCAAATTCCAAGCGAATGTTCAAAAGTGTTTTTTGACTCCTTTACATAGGATTGTGTTTCTGGGTTGTCAGCTAGACACCTCAGTTCAAAGAGCTTTTCTAAAACAGAAAAAAATAGATAGCTATCTAGAGCTATTCCTAAAGTTTTCCCCCCAGTCTTTAGTCACTGCGTGGTTAGGTTCTCATGATGCTCCTGGTAAGACTCCACATGAGAAAGATACAATAGTATATGAAGTCTGTTTGGCCCAGCACCAAAATCCTTTGTCTTTTCAAATTCCAGTGCTGGAGTTGTCAGAAAAGAAATCTCCTGATGGTGACAGCAGATATCCCTAGATCCAGGTCTCTCCTTTTCCCTCCCTGCACTTCTGGAAACAAATAATTGATTCTTGGACACTAAGAATAATTCAGAAGGGCTACAAATGGCAGTAAGAATCCATCCCTCCTAAGACAAAAATTTCCCATCCTCCAAGAAATCAGACTCATTTGTTTCCTTAGATTCTTAGAAAAATGTTATTGCAAGGTATTGTAGAACTAATCCTCTCTTATCAGCAGAGAAAAGGATTTTTCTTGTGCACAAGAAAGAAGGCACATGGTGACCAGTTTTGGATGTTTCTAGTCAGAATTCATTTCTAGGCATACCAAAATATTAAATATCAGCTCTGCAGTTCCCTTTCCCTCTTATTTCCTCTCATTCTTTTTTTTTAGTAAACACAGAGTCAAGAATGCATATCACCATATTCCAATACAGAGACTTCAGGTGTTACTTAAGTTTTTTTTTTTTTTTTTTTCTGTCTGGGTAACATTTTAAATTTATATCCTTACCTTTTGGGCTTTTCTACAGTTCCAAAATTATTTACAAAATGCCTGACTGCATTAGTTATCTCCTTCAGATGTCAAATAATCCATATTTATCATTACATAGCTTCATAGGTGTTTACTAGGCTAATGATCACAAGGGCCTTTTTAAGCCTAACCATGCATCCCAAATCTCTGACGAGTTCTGATACCCGTGATAAGTATAAGCATGGGGCTGGGAGATGAACCATTTACAGGTTACCTGAGTCTATTAGAGACATAGCTGCCAAACAAGGGATGGAATACATACCTATCTCTCCAGC
Source organism: Protopterus annectens (assembly GCF_019279795.1). Lineage (NCBI taxonomy): Eukaryota > Metazoa > Chordata > Ceratodontiformes > Protopteridae > Protopterus > Protopterus annectens. The sequence continues at coordinate 1,683,548,264 of NC_056744.1, read as the reverse complement.
AGGTCCTATTTATATCACAGGCAAGGTTTAAGTCTTTAGAACAGGTAATTCTGGTACTGTTTGTTTTGTGGATATACAGGAGGTCCATCAGAGTGGGGTCTGACAATGCCCTGTATTCCAGACATAGATATCCCCTCAAAAGCCTGTAGGAGACAGAATACAGGGATAGGGCCTTGAGGTGGTCTGCATAGGACATATTACTTACCCTCTGTATTCTTTTAGTAAGGAACCTCTGTGTACATTCCAGTTGTTGGATATGCCTGGTTAGGTGCATACCAAAGGAAGCATTGTACTCAATGATAGGTCTGATGAAGGCTGAATACAGTGGAACAATGACTTCCTTGGACTTAGATGCCATACCTTTGTTTATAAATTGCGCAACATAGAATGATTTCCTCACCAGTGTAGACACGTGATGATCAAAGGCTAAATTACTATCTATGTGTGTCCCAAAGTCCGTGACTACAGGGTCAAATCTAAGGGATGTGTTGTCAATATGATAGTTACTAGAGATGGGATGACTTCCCAAAGGATACTATTATGGATTTCTTGCCATTTAGTTTTAGTCCATGGCTCTGACATCAGTTGTTTGTCTGTGTCAGCCCCTCCTGGAGAACATTTGTGTCAGTGTGAGATTCAATGATAGCTCCTAATTTGCAATCATATGCACATTTAGTCAGCCAGAGACAAATGACATTGGCCTTGACTTTTGAGAAGTAAATGCCAAAAAGGAGTGGTCCAAGGACTGATCCCTGAGGGACTCCGCTTGTGAATGGCCTCTTTGTAAAGGTGGACTACCCAGTTCTAACTTCCTGGGTCCTGTCTGTGAGCCAATTGGCTATCCACTGGATGACATACGAGTTTGTGTTTAATCTCTTGAGTTTGTCAACATTACCCGAGTGGGGTATTGTGTCAAATGCCTTGGCCAGGTCAAGGTAGGCAATGTGAATGATTTTGCCCTCATTCATTGCTTTGGTGACCTTCTCAAAGAAGTCCACCAGGTTGAGTAGGCATGATCTGCCCTTGACAAAACCAAACTAGGTTGGGTTCAGTGTATGGAGGTTTACTATATCTCTATTGATCATCTCCATGATAATTCTTTCCATGGCTTTACATATAAGACTAGTGAGACTTATGGGTCTGTAGTTTCCAGGGTCTGTAGATGCCCCACCTTTGTGCAGAGGGATGACTGTTGTCTTTCTCCATTCATGAGGCATGAAGCCTGTTTGGAAGCTACAGTTAAATAGTAATTCCAGAGGCCCTGATAGGTCATGTTTCATGCTATTTAGAAGGCATCTTGGGATATTGTCTGGGCCCATTGATGCAGTGTTCTTGGTCTTAGAGAGAGCATTAAGGACTTGTTCCCTAGTGATAGTAGGGGGAGTTATATTTGATGATATTTCCTGAGGGAAAGTTGAGGGGGAGAGAGAAGTAAAGTTGGAGCTGAATTTATCAGCCAGGAGGTTTGCTATATCTTCTGGCTCAGTATAGGTGGCTCCATTTACAATGAGCTCTGCACACATTGTGTATTTCCTTTGAGGTTGCGGACATAGCTAAAAAATGCTTTGTGGTTGTCCTTGGCCTGGGAGGCCAAACTTACCTCAAATTTGTCTTTGGTAGACATAATTTGTCCTCTGAGTTTGTTTAGTTTGACAGTTTATTTTATTTTATTTTACATTTGTTGACCGGGAAAGTCCGACTGGACACAGGTCCATTTTCAGCAGAGGCCCGGGGAGAAAAGCTCCACTTAAAAAACAATCTAACAAATAATTTTATGAATTACACTTTCTCCTAAATGCATACAATATTATACAAGAACATATTTTACATTTCTTCACAGATATATGTATAGATACAATTATTGTATTCCAGAAGTATACCACTTGTATGTAGGTAAATGTTTAACTGTCTTCAGAGATGAATAAGTAAATATGAACAGAATAGAACATTGTTAGTTATGAATTAATATACAGAGGTTAGGCAGTATTTGCTGATCCTTGGTAGAATCATTCTATCATTGCAAATGTAGTGGATTAGCCTGGGGAGTCACATGGGCATAGCCAGTTGTTAAAGTAGTGGGTTTTGAGTAATTTTTTAAATTGTGGAGCAGAACCTGTAGAAGTTATGTGTTTTGGAAGTGAGTTCCAGACTTTTGCTATAGAGCAGGCAAAAAGAGATTTGCCAGCCTCATTCCTATGTTTGGTGACATTTATGTGATTTTGGTCTGTTGACCTTAAGGCTCGGGTGGTTTTGTAGGGTTGTATTAGGTCTTGTAAAATGGGGATTTTATTTGGGAGGTAATACAGTTTGTGGGCTTTGGAGAGTTGAGTGGTAAGAAGTAATTGAGGCAGCTCAAGCCAGTTGAACTGTTTGAGGGAAAGACAGTGGTGGGCTCTATTAGAGGCACCCGTGGCAAATTTGGCAATCTTGTTGTAGCAATATGCCATTTTGCTTTGTTCGCTGTGGCGAAGATTAGTCAGGATTGGTGAGGCATACAGTAGGGTGGATAATAGATGGGTTCTGGCAATAGTGGCTTTGGTATTATTGGTCATGAATTGCTTATTCCTATACAAGAGACCTAGCTTTTTGTGATTGTTTGGGCTATGTGTATATCAAATTTGAGTTTGTTATTGACAAGAGTGCTTTTATCTTGCTGGGTGCTGTACCTCCTAGTTTTTGCCATGATTTTCTTCCTCCTGTTATACATCTGATTGATTTTGTAATTCCACCAGGGTGGCTTGTTTTTTGTTAGTTCTGTACTTCTTCCTGATGGGCACAGCTGCCTCTATGCAGCTATTAACATGCTTGTACAGGGTTTCTGTGAACAGTACTGCATAGGCAGAAGTGTTCTGAGGGTTTATGGGGGCTTGAAAATTTGCCAGCTTCTCACGTAATAGCAGGAGGTTAGCCTTAGAATAGTTCTTGAATATTCCCGGCTTAGCTGGGGGTCCAGGTTTTATTTTTACTTCAAAGGAGACCATTTTGTGGTCTGACCTTACCAAGGAAGGCTTCACAGTAGCGGGTGTGCAGCACTCTCTCATATTAGTGAGGACCAGATCCAGTTTGGTTGGACCCCTGGTTGGTGTACTGACTATCTGGTCCAGGGAGTTTGTGTTTACAAAATCCAGGAATCTCTGCGCATGTACTTTTGATGTCATATAGGATTCCCAGTTAACAGTGGGGTAATTAAAGTCACCCATGAATATGGTATTGGGTTGGGTGGTTAGTGTTTCTAATAAGTTTAAATACATGGTATGGGTTTCCTGGGTCATATAGCTTGCAAGGAAGTGGTACTGGATTTTACCTGTGGTAATTTGAACATGGAGCAGCTCAAGTGCATTGTTCTGTTTGACCAGCCTTGGAAGTATATTTATTTTTGATGTAAATAGAGACACCGCCACCTAAAGTCCCTGCCTGTGAAGTAGCTGGTCTAAATGAGTAGAAGGCATTATAACCTTGCACTGTTGGTGTGCTCTCCGCGGTTTTAAACTATGTCTCAGAGACTGCACAGACATGAGCATTCTCTAGGATAAAGAGAGCTTCTAGGGAGTGGAGTTTTTTGTTTAGGCTCCTAGCATTAAGCAGTAACACCTTTAGATTTTCTTGGTTTTGATTTGGTATGTTGGAAGTACTTTCAGTTTGGCATTGCCTTAAAAAGGCACTATGGGGAAGACAGTGTTTTAGCTAATATTCAAAAGCCTAGAGGGGAGAGGTGCAGACCATCCCTGGCAAAGCAGCATGCTGTGTTGACCATCTCCTTCCATGCTGACAAATATTGCACCCTTTAGAATGACACCAGAAACTAAGCCAGTTATTAAAGTCAATCATCTTTTGTTCATATGTCGGCATCATTCTTGGAGAAGGTAAAATGCTGCTCAATGCTAGGCTTATACCAGCCTGAGACACATATTCCGAGAGCTGTATGACATCTATCTCCACATACCAGCCTGAGACACATATTCTGAGAGCTCTCTGATGTCTGTCTTCATATAGTGTAGGGAGGTACATCTCAGATCATTTACTCCCACATGGACTATGACTGAGTCATATTGGTAATTGTGGTCCAATTACCTGAGTGCATGCATATTGTGGTGGATCCTAGCCCCTGATAAGCAAATCACTGTAACTTTCTCCTTACTCAGCCTGATGAGAGGGACATCATTGTGTCTCACAATGGAGTCTCCAATGACTAGAATGTTATGGGCTTAGAGGTAGAAGCTCCATGAGTTGTAGCTCTATGTGTTGATGTGGGTGTTGTTTTGAAAGAGTGCATTTGGGGCTGCTGAGGGTATTTCTTATGTGTACTTTGTCTAGGTAGTCTTTGTGGTTTAGGAAGGTTACATGTAAGTGCCTCAGTATATGTGGGTCTATATGTCTGCTTTGAATTGTGCGTGATGGGTGCAGCATGTGTACTACTGACAATCTTATTGACATTAGGAGTACTTTTATGTGAGAGCTTTGCCTCCAGTGACGTTGTGTAAATACATCTCTCACATACCATATCTGTTTGAGAATTAAGCAGTTGTAAGTAAACATGAGGCAATTTCTACATTGCCTCAGGATGCCAATATCCAACAAGCCGGTAACAGAGACAGTAGGAAAGTTCATATCCATGGCAACAGACCCTTTTTTATTGATTAGACTGTTGGAGAGAGAATCTCAGTCACTGTCAGGAGTATCTGGTTTGCAAATGTATGGACAGTGCTTTTCGCTGCAAACTAGTTGTCCTGTGTGCAGCTAGATACTGGAGACGTTTCAATTGTGCTTTTACAGGAAAAATGTCACTCAAGTTGTTTGAGTCCATACAGAGCACTGCCAAACACTTGAGGGGAAACTAATATGCAGACCCTGAAAATTTAAAGATGAAGTATTTAGGCAGATATTCTGAAATTAGAAACAAATCAAGCAGTACTTACTGAGAACAAAGAATTAATAAAAAAAGATCCAACCACGAATGAAGGCAGAATGACCTTTATATACTATGTACAAGCGCTTTCGTCTGGACAAGACTTCATCAGATACAAAAAACACAGGTGCTACAAAAAACTTATATAATGCCTCATGAAACACTCAATTAAACTTTTAAAGAAACACACACATAAAAGATATACATATATATAAATATACTAATATTAAATACTTTTAACCAAAAACATGAACATGAATAAAAAAACAATTATTTCTACAATAAAATTCATATTAAACCCTAGCAGCTTTGGCTAGCAAAACTGGTTTAATACTAATATATTCATTGAGACCAGGAGCAATATGTGCCCTCAGCCTAAGTTGCCATTTGAGTTCTTTATTTAATAAAATATTTTTACAATCTCCCCCTCTAACATTATATCTAAAAACTTCAATGATGCCGAATTTGTAACCAGAAAAAGAAGCACATGTCTCAGAATGTTTAAAAAGTGCACTGCTTTCCTTGGCTGTCCTAATATCATATGTGTGTTCATATATTCTATCTCTAAGTGCCCTTTCGGTTTTTCCTACATAAAATGCAGGGCAACCACCACATATTGCTAAATAAACCAACATCCTGGTTCTGCAGTTGCCCTTGCAGAATCTCACAAAACTATTGAACCCATTCTTTAATCTGATGTGTGCATCACTGACAATGTAAGAACATTGACTACAACTGCCACAAGGAAAAGTATTCTTATTGAAATATCTTGCATTGTTGTCAATCCGTTCAAAAACTTTTTTAAAATTCCTTCCTGTCCTGAAGGTAAATGTAGGTTTGGGTCCTACTGCCTCAAAAAGATCTTTATTACTTTTTAACATGCACCAATTGGAACTAATAATATTGGTAAAAGTATCTGAAAATGTGGTGAACTCTGTAACACAGGACCCCCTGAAATCTTTCCCACCTCTACACTGAGACCCTGAAGCGACAAAGGGCTGACCTAACAGGGGCTTATATCTTTTGCCCCATTCACCATAAACCTCGGCCAATATGTCACAAACCATATCTAAAGGATAATTCCTTGCAATAAACTTGCTACCCAGAAAAAGAAATTAATTCTTCAAATCATTGAAATCTGAAGTCATCCTGGCTATCCTAACTGCCTGTCCCTTCACAAGGCTTTTCTTTTGGAATATAGGATGATGACTGTCAAAGTGCAAATAACTATTGCACCAAGTATCCTTACGGTAAATCTTGGATTTAAAATTCTTATGAGTTTTGACAATAGTAATGTCCAAGTAATTAATAGTATCAGGATGCCATATATGTGTAAATGAGAGAAAACTGGTACTATTGTTCAAGTACTCCATAAACAAGGTAAGCATTTCTGTGGTTCCTTTCGTTAAAATAAAATTATCGTCAAGGAACCTGAGATAAATTTTAATGTTCCCTTGAAATGGACTACCAAAAACATATCTACTCTCCCACTCCAACATGACCAGATTGGCGTACATAGGGGCACAAGCTGCCCCCATTGCTACACCACTGGTCTGTTGGAAATATTCACCTTGGAAACTGATATAATTGTGATCTAAAACAATTTCCAAAAGTTCCAAAATTAATGGAATCTGGTCCTTCTCTAGGGAAGAGTGTTTGTAAATACTATCACTAAAGTATTCATAACCCAGATCACGGGGAATACAGGCAAATAAATTCTTCACATCAATAGTGAGGAAACTGCAGTCCTCACTCCACAGATCTGGGGTTAATTTACTGAGAAAATCCCATAAATCCCTTATAAGATGTACCGTTTTCATCAAAATTTCTTTGGTGTGATAATCAACGAAAACCGCTAGTGGATGTGTTTTAGAATTTCTAGCAGAAACAATGGGTCGAAAAGTGGGACTACTACCCAAGGTTCATAAATCCATTTCAGCTCCCACTTTTCGACCCATTGTTTCTGCTAGAAATTCTAAAACACATCCACTAGTGGTTTTCGTGTAAGATGTGAAGAATTTATCTGGTCATGTTGGAGTGGGAGAGTAGATATGTTTTTGGTAGTCCATTTCAAGGGAACATTAAAATTTATCTCAGGTTCCTTGACGATATTTTTATTTTATGGAAAGGAACCCAGAAATGCTTACCTTGTTTATGGAGTACTTGAACAATAGTACCAGTTTTCTCTCGTTTAAACATATATGGCATCCTGATACTATTAATTACTTGGACATTACTATTGTCAAAACTCATAAGAATTTTAAATCCAAGATTTACCGTAAGGGTAATTGGTGCAATAATTATTTGCACTTTGACAGTCATCATCCTATATTCCAAAAGAAAAGCCTTGTGAAAGGGACAGGCAGTTAGGATAGCCAGGATGACTTCAGATTTCAATGATTTGAAGAATTAATTTCTTTTTCTGGGTAGCAAGTTTATTGCAAGGAATTATCTTTTAGATATGGTTTGTGACATATTGGCCGAGGTTTATGGTGAATGGGGCAAAAGATATAAGCCCCTGTTAGGTCAGCCCTTTGTCGCTTCAGGGTCTCAGTGTAGAGGTGGGAAAGATTTCAGGGGGTCCTGTGTTATAGAGTTCACCACATTTTCAGATACTTTTACCAATATTATTAGTTCCAATTGGTGCATGTTAAAAAGTAATAAAGATCTTTTTGAGGCAGTAGGACCCAAACCTACATTTACCTTCAGGACAGGAAGGAATTTTAAAAAAGTTTTTGAACGGATATACACCAATGCAAGATATTTCAATAAGAATACTTTTCCTTGTGGCAGTTGTAGTCAATGTTCTTACATCGTCAGTGATGCACACATCAGATTAAAGAATGGGCTCAATAGTTTTGTGAGATTCTGCAAGGGCAATTGCAGAACCAGGATGTTGGTTTATTTGGCGATATGTGGTGGTTGCCCTGCATTTTATGTAGGAAAAACCAAAACGGCACTTAGAGATAGAATATTTGAACACACATATGATATTAGGACAGCCAAGGAAAGTAGTGCACTTTTTAAACATTCTGAGACTTGTGCTTCTTTTTCTGGTTACAAATTCGGCATCATTGAAGTTGTTAGAGATAATGTTAGAGGGGGAGATTGTACAAATATTTTATTAAATAAAGAACTCAAATGGCAACTTAGGCTGAGGGCACATATTGCTCCTGGTCTCAATGAATATATTAGTATTAAACCAGTTTTGCTAGCCAAAGCAGCTAGGGTTTAACATGAATTTTATTGTAGAAATAATTGGTTTTATATTCATGTTCATGTTTTTGGTTAAAAGTATTTAATATTAGTATATATATATATATATATATATATATATATGTATATCTTTTATGTGTGTGTTTCTTTAAAAGTTTAATTGAGTGTTTCATGAGGCATATATAAGTTTTTTGTAGCACCTGTGTTTTTTGTATCTGATGAAGTCTTGTCCAGACGAAAGCGCTTTTACATAGTATATAAAGGTCATTCTGTCTTCATTCGTGGTTGGATCTTTTTTTATTTATTCGTTGTGTTTTGTGCTTTTTTCTGAAAACAAAGAATTAGCTTGTCAAGAATGATGAAAGAGGGGAGTTGCATGAATGGCTACTGCCTGGCTACTACTAATGCTGGTCTCACCATAGCTTCACTCTGTTGGGATACAATACTCCTTTGCTTCTTCTCTCACCGGAAGCAAAATGTTAGCACCAATCCCAAGAAGAGAAGCAGGCCACAGCCTGTTTAGTGAGCCACAGTCTTGTCCTAGATGATGCAAGGGTCTTTGGGCTTGTAGCCTTTTTCTGGTAGATGCCTCGAATAGCAACCAGACCAATCAGGTACGTTAAGCACCGACACTCACTCTCCAACCAGAAACAGTCAGGAATCAATGCACTCTGCGCCTACTCTCACCAGGATCAGAATATAAGTACAGATTCCAAGCTGTCACTTATAAAGCTGTTATTAGGCTTTTTGGTGATCAGCAGTCTCCTGGAAATAATGTCACTGTACTCCTTCTCTCACCAGGAGAAAACAGAAGCACTAATCCCAAGATTACTATTGAGAGGCAGAATGTGAGCTCTCCAATAACTGGTGGTAGCAGTTAGATATGAAAGTGGGTAACTTAGGTTTTAGCTGTCTAAAAAGTTAAGCTGTAGTGGAGAGCCACTATTTTTAAAAGGGCAAGATAGGTTGAAAGGGGGTGGGCACTTTTGTAATCTGGTACTATGGAATACAGCTGGATGGCCAATAAATTTAAATAGTTCAAGGGGAGTAATTTCACAAAATGATAATTTTGTTCTTACTCAGACCAGCCAGTAAAAGCAGAGAGGAAACGAGATATATGGTCAAATTAACATAAGGGACAGGCAACTAGAAAGACAGTGGTGTTTAAGAACACAACAATAATAGGGTGGGAAAAATTCTGTCAAAATTCTGTTTGACTCACAAGAGACAGAGTTGTGTTCTCTTTTCAAGTTTTAATATGCAGTTAAAAGCAGAATGCAAGTAAAACACAGTGTAAAGAAAACAAATCACAATATGCAAAATAGAAAAAGGCAATAAAGTAATACAAAATACAAGAAATAAAAAGCAAACTAACCTTTCCCTGATAGCAGGCTGTGGAAGAGTCTGGGTGAGCCTTCCCAGTAAAGCTGGATACCTGGATATTTCCCTAATCTTATCAGATTCTGTTCAAGACACTCAGGCATTTGGACTTCCAGGATGGCTGCACACTGAGTAGCAGCTTCATTTCAGCTCTCCGACTGTGAAAACAGAAACGCAGAAAAGAAAGCCAGTGAATTTGTATTTTGGGTAAATTTCAGTAACTGGTTATTAGGTGCACTGCCTGGATGCCTGCAAAAAAGAAGTTCAGAGAACCTGAAAGGAAATCAGTCACAAAAGGTGAGGAGAAAGCACTCACTGGGAAGAATTCTGCAGCTGTTCAGCAAAAACAGTGCAAGATCCACCTTTGGTGCAAGACATGACTTCCAGTAACCTAGAGGAAAAGTTAAGTGAAATCTACACACAGCGGATTAAAATAAATGTAACACTGAAGGGGCATAGCAACTCAAATAGCAAAAGGCTGGAAAAATGGAAGTTGCTTTAAACAGATATTCAGATGAGGTGATAAAACTGCAAAAATCAGAGGTTGAAATGAAGAAAAAAACTTGCTGAGTAAGGGACTATTCAAGAAGAGATGTTTCAAAAAATAATATAATTAAGAAGATAGAGCACTTTGGGAAAACCTGAGATTTTCTGCTGTACCAGAGAAGCTGGAAGGAACAGACTGTATTAAATTTATGAAAGCACAAGTAAGCAACTAGACTGGTATTCAACAGTAGTTGTTGTTAATTGAAAGGGCAGCACATTGTGTGCATGCTCCAAATCTGGCCATGAGAAAGCAGCCTAGACCTTTAATAGTAAAGATACAATCCTACCAACAGAAAAAGTTGATTCTGACAAAGGTGTGGCAGAAGGACAAAGTACTAAAAGTGAAAGACAGTAGAGTGTTTGTGGAAAATGGTTACTCACTGTACAACAAGCAGAAGAGGAGTACATTTATTCCACTAATCAGGGAATGTCAAGAAGTAGGTATGAGATTCAAGCTGTACACAAGTTTGTCCAACAAAAACTGAGATGTCAAACAGAAGGAGAGTCTGTTTCTTGCTCTTTTAGTAATAAAGCCCATACAGAGACTGTGCCAGTGAAACCTTTTACAATGTTTCAAAGGAAAATGCTTGAGAGAAATTAAAAAGCACAAGAGTTGACTAGAAGAAAGTGAATTGGTAAAGAAAGGACTTCAGGATGGTTATTCAGTGGAATATCTGGGACAAAGGAAAAGGGGAGTACTTATATTAATTGCAAGAGGAGCTCCGATATTAATAGAAGAGGGGAAAAAGACATTTCTTTGGAAAATATAGCTAGTGAGTGGGAAAAATTGTTGATTTTAAAAATAGGATGGAATAAAAGAATGAGTGATATGATTAATAAGTAACAAGAATTATTTAGAGGGACTGACAAAGGTTAAAATATTGCAGAACATGGTGAATCTCACAAGACAAGAAGAGGAGCAATTACAGAATGCTAAACAGAAAATAAAGCATTACCTTAATAATATGCATGAGTTTAGAAAGATTGCTGTTAAGCAACTGTTTTTTGATAATAACTCTAGAGCACAAAAACTTTTAGCACAATGACTTAGGCAACAAAAAGTTGTTGCCAAGCTTAGGGAGCCTGTTAACAAGGAAGATAAGAGATCCTGTAAACGTACTGGAAGTATTTAGGAAATTTTATGAAAAATTACTGCCTTTTAATTTATGATACATGCTTGGTTGGTGGATGAAAGCACTCATAAATTAAAGCTGAGTTATTCCAGTGACTAAGCCTGTTTTGAGTTTGTTTCTTCAGTACCCTCATAGAAGAGGAATTGACATCTGAAGTTTTGGACGGTTTGTTACTGCTGCTTAATTTTGTAATGTTTAAATGTTTTTATTTTCATTTTTCACTAATAACAAGGAAGTGAAGTCAGTGCTCTACCTTAACACTGGCGACAGCTATCTCCTTGCATCACTGTTGTTGTTTTCGTACTTGTTTGTCCTGTGAGTCACTTTTTGTGATACACAAGGTTCCCGGATGTGAGATGGATTTACCAGAGCCTTTGATCATTGTCATTTAACTGATGGTGCATCAAACTTTGCATGGGAAGCATTTCCAAGGGATTCAAAGTACAAGGCGTTTGGAACTATCATCTCAAAAATATGTATATAAATACCAAAGAAATGATGGCCTTAATAAATGCATTAAGGACTTTGATCTATTTTTGGGCTCCATGAACTCTGTTGGTAATAACAGACACCGTCACTGTGATGTGGTTCAAAAATAAATGGGAACTAGGGCTTAATCCCCATGAAGACTTGCCATAATAGCTTGGAAAATTGCTGCTCAGCACAATCAGTGTTGTCAGGCTACCTACATTCTATCAGAGCAGAACACAGTAGCAAACATGTTGAGTTAATTGAGGATGGAATGCACAAATTGAAGTTGCACACCAGGGTCTTCCAAGATTATCCAAGTGTTTGGAACTCCCCAGGTAGATCTGTTTGGCTTCACTCACAGACATTTAAAGAGATTCTGTAAAAGGATGCCTTGCAGAAGGGCCTGGAAGCCTACTGCCATTTTCTTCCCATGAGCAGGAGTGTTCCCCCACAACTTTCTTCACCTTTATTCTGATATCCAGAGTTCTTTTAAAGATTCAAAAGGACTCTCCAAATATCATTTTGGTAACTCCCTTTTGGCCTATACAACATTGGTTTTCCCTTCTCATGAAGATGGCCAAGAACAATTACCACAGTCTTCCCCACAGAATGGATTTACTCACAACAGGACAAGGGATTATTGATCTATCCCAATCTGTAAAAGTTTCATTTGACTGCTTGGATGATAGAATTTTGATCTTAATAATACACCTTTATTCTGCGGTATTAAAAGAGGCTAGAAAACTTGCCAGTAAGAAATCTTGTACAGCCAAATGGAAGAGATTTTCTAGTTGGTTCCAGATAAAGAACCACATCTGATTCTCCTCTGTCTGCTTGACATGCTCAAATCAGGCCTTTTTTACCCTTTTATTAAAATTCCTCTTTTGGTCATTTCTGCCTGTCTGCCTGTAGATAGTGTCATAGTTTCATAGTATAGTACTAGGCTATCTGCCCTGGGGCATTTGTAAGCCTAGCCATAGTGATGTGGCTTTTGCCACCCCATGAAATGGTACAAAAAATGTACAGAATAAATTTAGAATACTGTGCCTCTGTCTAGTAGTGACACAATGAAGGTCCCCTTATATAATAGAATTAGTTTACTGTGCCCCTGTCTAGCAGTGACACAGATGTGACCCCTGGGGTAAACTTACGATCTCCCATCCACTCATCAAGATTTCTCTTGAAGAGAGTCAGTGAGGGGCTCTGCCTAATACGAACTGGGATCTTGTTCCAAAGCATGGGAAGCCTCTGGGTTATGAATCTATCCCTCCAGCATGTCCTATTCATACTTGTGCCGAGGTTTAAGTCTTTAGCTCTTGTGGTCCTGATGGATTTGGATTTTTGAGGTGGAGCATGTCCATCAGATCCTGATTGGACATGGCCTTGTACGTCAGGCAGAGATCACCTCTGAGCAGGCGGTATGCTACTGAATAGAGCTGAAGTTTCTTTAGTCTGGCAGAATAAGACATATGTTGGAGACCCTTGATCCTCTTGGTGAGGTACTTTTGTGGTCTCTCCAGCTGTTGCAAATGCCGGGTGAGTTACATACCAAATGGGGCATTGTACTCAATCATGGGTCTGATGAGGGAGGAGTATAGGGGTACAATGACATCCTTGCATCTGGATATGAATCCCTTCATGATGAGGTGTGCAAGGTAGAATGTTTTTCTAACCACTTTGGCGACTTGGGTGTCAAATGAGAGGTCGCTGTTGACTTGGGTCCCTAGGTCTCTGATTACTTTTTCCGTACTCAGTGGGTTGCTGTCTATGTGATAATTTGTGGGTACTTTGTTTTTCCCAAAGGGGATGACTGTACATTTTTTGGCATTTAGTTTAAGGCCATGACTCCGGCACCAGTTGTCCATTTCTGTGAGGCCTTTTTGTAGGATGTATGTGTCCGTTGGTGTATCGACTATGGCACCTAGTTTGCAGTCATCTGCGAACTTGGTCAGCCACAACCCTCCCATGTATGCTTTAACATCTGAGAAATAAATGCCGAACAAGAGGGGTCCCAGGACAGATCCCTGTGGGACACCACTTGTGACTGGCTTTGAGTCTGACATTGCTCCAGCGATTTTAACTTTATGGGTTCTGTCCTTTAGCCAGATTGCAACCCATCTAGTGACATAAGGGTTTACGTTTAAGCTGTTGAGCTTATCTATGATGCCTGAGTGGGGTATTGTGTCGAAGGCCTTAGCCAAGTCCAGGTAGGCTGTATGGACTGCATTGCCCTCATCAATGGCTCTAGTGACTGTTTCGAGAAAGTCAACCAGGTTCAAAAGGCAGGATCTGCCCTTTACAAAGCCGAACTGGGTGGGGTCAAGTGTCTGTAGGTCCCCATTGTCTCTGTTTATGAGTTCCATAATGATTCTTTTCATAGCTTTGCAGACCAGGCTGGTTAAGCTTATGGGGCAGTAGTTCCCAGGGTCTGTAGAGGTACCCCCTTTGTGGAGTGGGACAACTGTTGCTGTACGCCAGTGTTCAGGTACATATCCTGAAGTAAATCTAAGGTTAAATAGCATTTTTATGTGTGGGTTTAGCTCCTCTTAGAGTTCACGTAACACGCAACCCGGGATACCGTCAGGTCCCATTGATGCTGTGTTTTTAGCTTTGTTTAGGGCGGTTCTCACTTGGACATCTGAGATGACAGGGAGATTACATTCAGCTGGGATAAGTATTTCTTCTTTTGGGGGTGAGGGAGGGGAGAAATTTGCACTGAACCTGTCAGCCAGAATGTTGGCAATATCTGTGGGTTCAGTGTATTTTTTGTTGTGAACTAACTCTGAGCATATCTGAGGGTTTCCGCCCAGGTTTCTAACATAGCTGAAGAAGGCTTTGTGGTTATCTTTAGTGTCCTTACCGATTTTTCTCTCAAAGTTGGCCTTGGATGTTTTTATGAGAGAACGTAGTTTTCTGCTAATGTTGATCAGAGATGTCTTCCCTTCATGGGATTTTGCTCTGACGTGCAGTAGCTTCCTTCTTTAGTTATACAATTTGTTAATGGCTGAGGTCCACCAGACAGGATGCTTGCCTTTGGTGGAGAGGGACTTGGATTTATTTGGGATTGCATGATCCATGCATTCTTGGAGATGTCCATAGAAAGCATTTGTGAAGGATTCGGCATTGTGGGTTGTGGTATCCACTGGCACAGTTGTCTTAAAGGATACCATCGCAGTCTTAAGAAGAGTGAAGTCTGCTTTTGAGAAGTTTTTCACTGTGGTCTTTTGTGCTGGGGGTGGAGGTGGGATATGTATATCCAGGGTGATTAGTTTGTGGTCATATCTCACTAGTGAGGGGTATACTTCCGGTGTGGAGCATTTTGTCCCCATGTTTGTGATGATCAGGTCTAGTATATTATCTCCCCTAGTGGGAGAGGTGACTAGTTGTTCCAGTGCATTTGAATTTATGAATTCCAGGAACCTTTGGGCTAGGGTATTAGGGCTAGAATAATGTACCCAATCTATGTTTGGGTAGTTGAAGTCTCCCAGTATGATGGTATTTTGTGATACATTCATATCCTCCAATGTCTTCAGGAAGGCTGAGTGGGGTTCCTGAGATTGGGAGGGTGGTCTGTAACATGCTACCAGTTGTATAGCAGTTTTGCCTATGGTTAGTTGCACCTGTATGGTCTCTGATGCTTCATGTGTTGCTACTAACCTGGAGGTGTGGGTGTCCTTGATGAATATGGACACTCCCCTCCTTTGTGGTTCGGCCCGGGTTTTGGGGCGAAAAGCATGATCTGAGGTATAGCCTGGTAGCACTGGGGTGCTCTCAGGAGCCTTGAACCAGGTTTCAGTTACTGCACAGACGTCGATGTTCTCCATGCTGAGGAGTGCATCGAGTGCCTGCATCTTGAGATTTAGACTTCTGGCGTTGTGCAGCATTACCCTTACTTTTTTTCCATTATTGTTTTCTAAGGAGGTGGGTTTGTCTTTTGAGCCTTGCCTAAAAAAGGCACTATGGGGGTGGCAAGAGACTTGGCCAATATCCGGAAGCCCAGTGGTGACAGGTGTAAGCCATCCCTTGTGAAGCAGCGTGGCTTGTCCAACATGTCATCCCAGGCAGACAGACATTGGATCCCCTTAGAATGACACCAGTACTTGAGCCAATTATTAAAGCTGATCATCTTGTCTTTGTATTGTGGTATCATTCTTGGTGAGGGCAAGATGCTGCTCAGGGTCAGGGTCATACCAGCCTGGGCTACATGGTCAGAGAGCTCCTCTATGTCTCTTTTCATGTAGTCCAGGGAGGTATGTCCCAGGTCATTCACGCCAGCATGGACAATGACGGAGTCATATTTGTACTTGCTTTGGAGTGACTTGAGTGCATGTGTTATGTGGTGGATCCTAGCTCCCGATAGACAGCTCACAGTCACCCTCTCCTTGTTCAGCCTGGTCAGCGGGACATCAGTGTGTCTGATTATAGAGTCACCTATTACTAGTGTATCGGGCATGGTGTTTGGCCTTAAGGGCTGTGATTGGTTGACACACTGATTTATTGAAGTATGTGTTGCATGTGTTTTGTTTTGAGGTGGTGGATTTTTGGATGTCTGCTTTGGGAGCCTCTGTTGTTTTGGTAAGTTTTTCATTAGAGCCTCCGAGTATGTCTTTGTGTTTTTATGTGTTTGGTTTGCAGTTGTGGTAGGTCTATGTGGGACTGGGATTGTTGTGTGTGTGGTTACCATCTCCTCCTGTCCGGTCATGCCAGCCCTGAGTTGAGAGAGTTCAGCCTCCAGTTTGGCTATATAGTTGCATCTCTCACTTGTATTTGTGTTTGTTGGGAGGAGGAGAGGGTTGTCTGTGTACATGAGACAATTGTAGCATTGTCTCAAGATACCCAAATTGACCAGCTGAACTGGAGAGGATGCCAGTAATCTACCACTCGACATGCTAGAACAGTATAAGGGAGTGCTGTACCTTTAAGGGAAGTGGATTTTCACAGGGGTGGTAGGTAGATGTAGTGCTTTACTTAGTACGAGAGTGCTTACTTAGTAGAGCAGTATTGAGAACAAGTGCTAGGCTTATAATATAGTGAGCAGTCTGATTATACTAAGAGTAGAGCTTCCTTAAGGGAAAATTTGAAGAGCAGACTTGGCTGAGCCAGAAGAAGTTTAACCTTGTTTAACCAGTGCTGCGCTGTGTGCACAACTGAGCAAAAACACCCAGAGGCGGATTTTAAACAGGGAACTACAAAAGAGCTAGAAATGGTCCAAAACAACCAATTACTACAGCTCTTGTGCTGAGGTCACTTCCTACAGGGACAGGTAGGCTGCTAAAGGCTCCCCACTCCCACTGGTGAGCAAAGAAACTTCCTTCTATCCAAGTAAGGTAATGGACAACACAGGAACTACACCACAGCCCAGAATACAGCAATGCCTGTAAACTGGTCTAAACTAGTCGAGGAGAGGCGGGAAAACAAGGATTATTTTTTTGTTTTTTTTGATAGAAACACATAGAAAATGCAGAAACAGTGATAAATCAGTTACACAGGCTAGCACACTTTAGTGGGCAGCCTCAACAGTTAAATTAAACAAACAAACAAACAAACTTTTGATCAAATTCGACTAAAAAGTAACTTTAAGTGCAGATTTTAAAATAATGCAGTAAACAGTTAAAAAACAGTTCAAGCTAGTTCAGGGTAAGCTACAGAAGCTATTCCAAGTGAAAAAAAGCAAAGATACTTAAATCCAGAAAGTAGTCGCTTTTCTGAGTTCTCTGTAACTAGGACCTCTCTGCAGGACCAAGAGGAGCTTGTCTGAGCAGTATGATCCCCCTTTATTCCATATTCCAGGTAAAAAAATTAGAAAAGGGTGTTACATATCCATCCACCTCAAAAATGAGTGACTTCTGCCTGAGATCTTAACTTTGTCTTAGAAAAATTTACTTTACTACCCTCTGAACCCACTCATCAAGCTGATTTGAAATGCTTGACATGGAAGACTGTTTTATTCACTATGACTTCAGCTAGGTGAGTATCTGATTTGCAGGCTTTGATTCTGAGTCAAACCTCCCTCATATTTCACAAATCCTTCCTTTATGCATTAACTTGTCACAGAATTTACTTTGAATCAATACGTTTATCTCACTGTGTTCTTTATAGAACCTAAAAACAGGGTAGAGAGAATCCTTATATACTCTAGATGTCGACAGACAACTCACTGGATTGACTGAACAACAGGCTTTAGAGGTTTCGAACAGCTCTTTTGATGGAACAAAAAAGGACAATCAATATCAACACTGATGATTTCTAAATGGTTATCCCATTCCAGCCATTTTTGTTATTCAAAAAAACTATACCACCAAGACAATGAACAGTCCAACTTTTTATTGCTTAGTGCCTCGGCTATACAGCTAAGGTTAGGGTTATGAATTTTAGGTGGCCCAATGCCCAAAATAATGTGAGGAATGGAGACATGAGGGGTAGAATGAATTCTTGGCTTGATGACAATTTTTGTAATACTTCTGCTGAATGTGTACTTAATAAGGAAGAGAATTTGAGTAATATTTTCTTTGTAACTACCTATAATGTTATTAGTGATAAAATTGTTAATACATGGACATCAATTCGTGGTTAGGGGTCATTTTAATTGTAATACATGTGGGGTTATATATGCTCTTAGATGTAGCTGTAATAAATATTACATTGGTGAGACGAGCAGAAGTTTTAAAGTTCGCTTTCAAGAACACCTAAGAGACATAAAAAATGCTAGAATTGATAGCCCCCTTGGTAGTCATTTTTCTGAATTTCATAATTGTAACCCTAATCACATTATTGGTTGTGTCTTAGAAAAGGTTGAGGTATCTTTGGGGGAATTAGTGAATTTGGATGTTAAGCTATGTAAAAAGGAAACACTATATATTTTAAAGTTTAACACTTTGGAACCCTTAGGGTTAAATAAGGAATGTGACTGGAAGTATGTAATTTAATTTGATTTAACTTAATTGATTAATTGCAGTGGGTGTGACTTGTAAATTTTAGGTGTATATAATTTTGATGCTTTTTATGTTATTTTACTCTGTGAAGGCTGTATAGCCGAGGCGCTAAGTAATAAAAGGTTGGGCTGTTTGTTGTCTTGGTGGTATAGTTTTTTTGTTTTGTTTTTCTAAGTAGTATACATTTTTGTTATTCACACTGTGGTAAGTCCCTTCCTCAGAAGATTGAAGCTCGCTTTATTAGAGCTCTGGCTACTTCTAAGGCATGTACTTGGTCTTCTATTTACACCTTCAACAAACATTGCAAGATTGACTCATTTTCCAGGGCCAAAGTAAAATTTGCTACATCAATTCTCCAAGGACACCTAGACTCTGAACCTCAGTCCTCCTCCCTTACTGTCTAGGCTTAGGCAATTGTCCTATATAGCTATATTATACTGCAACAGTGATCTAATGAGGAATATATAAAGTTGTGCAAGTAAACTTACTATAACAGTAAGTGTTTGAATAGATCACTGCTACAGTGATGCAGCCCCCATCCCTGTAATCAATTTAGTGTTTATTCCTGTCTGGATATAATTCTTTGTAAGGGTTATAATCCCTTTACCCCATTTCTCATTCTTCATACACGTAATTATCTAACCTTTCGAGCCTAGTCAGGTCGCTTTCATATGATAGACTCCATTGCAGAAAGAGGCAAGAAAGCACAGAATTTTGTTCTTATATCTGCTTTTATACCAGCATGCCCCTCGAACTTCCTCTGATGTATGGAATGCATGGAAGGTACCTAAAAGTTTTTATATACTGGATGGACATTAGATCCTTGGCAGAATACGTCTCAGATAGTTATATGCTACTGCATAAGTAATCTGTGCTGTTGTGCTAAGTTTACTTACAGACCTGTACATTTTTTTTGTTGGTCACCACCCACAATTTTACATCCTGAAGCTCTGTTTTTCTGAGGTCAGTAAAGTGCTGTAACTAGCTAAAGTGAAACTTTTTCCAAACCAGGGATCTAGTTATTGAAGAAATCCTTACATGATGTGTATTATATAACTACAATATTATGTAAACAAGCTGGTGAGTACTGGTATTTTTGCCTAGTGAAATTTTACTTTTATCTATTTTACTGCAAAATTAAGCACATTGTCAAACATAAAGTCAACTATTTGCTTTAGCTTTTTGAGGTGACAACTTTCAGTCACTGATACATGAGCAGATCTGAAAACTTTCATACCTTTCAGAAGTGTGGGTGATGGAGGGTCTGGAAGCTCTTTTAAGAAATCCAGCTTTGAACATCACCTTTTTGTTTTGAAGAAGCTGAACAAATTAAGGCATTTACTAACTTAAAGAAAGCAAGGATAAAAGGGAATCATTTAAAAGAAGCACAGACTCTGCTGTCGTAGACTAAAAAGTCAGTGAGTTACATATCTCCCTCTCATTGCAAGTAAATGGAGGCTTAAAATTTTCATTTATGATGTTTAAGCCTTATCATATTATAGTGTCCCAAACTTCATTCTGGAAGGAGAACAAGAGTCTGAAAAACAAAAATCACATTATTTTGGTGTATTAAAAACACAGTGATTATGATGCGTTAGTAGTACAGAGAACATTGAGAACAATATATATTGTTTTAGTTTTATGGATGATGACATAATTGGCAGTCACCTTTCATTGGCTTTGAGAATTCAAATAGCTAAAATATTTCATTCCACATAAAAACTTTTCTTAGACATTCAAGTGCAAAAAAAAATTACTTTTATATACATAGTTCATAGGTTCATAGTTCAGTACTAAGATAACTGCCCTTGTGAGCCATTTTAAGCCTAGCCAATTATCCCTTATGACACTCAAACCCTGTACCTTGTGTTTGTAAGGCAAACACCTTAGCCATTAAGCCATCCTCCCAACAAATAATCAGCACTTGCAAGCCTTGAACCCAGGACCCCACACAACATAGCCACAAGTTACCAGTAAGCCAGCCCATCATTTTTGAGCATGGAAGAATATTATACCAGTTTCCAGTAAAACTGTAACCCCACTTTGGTCAGTTGATGGCTGTATTGACCTTCTGTATTTCAAATTGTGGTTTCAGTTCAAATGTTTCTTGTTATTCAGAACAGGTCTTTTGCATATATTTTGCATTATTCTGATGTCTTTTTTTCCATGGGAAAGCTAAAAGTTTAAAACTAAAACATTTTCCCCTCCCCATCCTTGAGAGCATGGACACTCCAAAATTAGACACTTCAGAAAATGTGACTGCTAGTTGATCACCTCCACAGCCTCTCTGCTTCTATCCAGTGTCTGTACACCACAACTACATAGTGGGTCTGGTTTGTTCCCCTCCCCATACTTGAGAGCACAGACACTCCAAAAATTAGAAACTTCAGAAAACTTGACTGCTAGTTGATCACCTCCACAGCCTCTCTGCTTCTATCCAGGTGGTTACAGCTGCTATTTTCAGCTACACACCACGGAATTTTGTCTTGTAATCCTTTCAGTAGCACTAGCTATTGATTTAAGCAAACGAGTATTTGTAGTGCCATTGGTTGAGCTCTGCATCGGTATTGGCAGCTGCACTGTACCCCCCCCATGACTTCCAAGTTATTCTTACCTTTTTTCTCTTCTCCCCTACCATAGTGTTTAAATTAGGCTGCATTTAAACTTATTTTAATTCTCACCTCCCCATTTTGTTTGTTACAGTCCTTCCTTGTTAAATGACTATCTAGTATTTCTCCTAATTTCTGCCTGTTCCTTTTGACTGTAGGACTCGCTCATATTTTACTTACCTATCCTCCTGTTCCCAGGTGTCTTATTTCTTTTGTAGATTTTTTATTGCTTTGCCTGGATACTCTGCCCTTCCTCTGTCCTGCCTTCCATCTATGTTCTTTACCCTTTAATAACAGCCAGTTTACCTACTTTCTCTGCTTCCCACCACTGGCTATTCTTTCCCTAGCCTGCTCTCCTTCTCTAACCTATCCTGCTGTGCTGCTATACCTTCCTATACCTCAGGCTTTCTCCCTCTGCCTTAAATCCATACACTTCTGCCCCTCTGTATCCTGTGTCACCTCAATAGCTCACTGATTGTTTTTCTTAGGGAATCTTGTAGTCACTTCTTGTAGTCACTCACTGTGGGCGTAGACCCGCTCCATTCGCCTTCACTATGCTCAGGCTCACTTCTCTCACCTCCCACCCCCCATATCATTTCTTTTATACCTAACCACTTGTCATCTCCTCTCCTTCCAGTTCCTTCCCAACACTGCACCTCACTTCTTGCCTCTATCAGAAAATCCCTCCCACCTCCCCCTCTCCTATTACAACTCCAGACACAGCTACAAATATCACCCTTATATACATCCCACCTTTTCTTAAACTAATTAACATGTACTGCACACATCCAACCCAACTACTAAAAGCATCCATCTACACACTTCAACCTACTCCTTCTTTCCAATCTGTCCTCCTATCACACTCAACTTGATAACCATACCCCATCCCATGCAAACAGAATCCACAGCTAATCTCATTAAACTAAAAAACTTCCTTATATCACCATCGGACCTTACCACACCCCAACCTTTCCCTTACTCATGCAACAAACCAACCATAAAAACTAACCCTCTCTCTCCATAAAAACAAACTAAAATAATTCACAAATTTACCAAACTCTGTCTACACCTACTCCAAAAACTCACTTGCAGTGGAGATGTCCACCCCAATCCAGGACCCAAAACACTAGTCAACCCTAACTCAAATCAGCTAAATCCCCTATACCACAGACCATCCTCATCTCTCTGCTTCCTAAACATTAATGCTAGAAGCATACTTAAGAAAATCCAGGACCTACATGCCCTATGGGCACTAATCGAACCAGATATTGTGTTAACTGAAACATGGCTCAAACCAAAACATCATGACAATGAGATTACCACCCCTGGCTACAATATTATCCACAAAGATAGAGTAGAAAAAAAGGGAGGTGGTGTTGCAATAATATTCCAAAACCACCTCACCATAGAACAACTAGATTACAACACCCAAGATGCCGAAGATGTGGAACTAATCCTTGCCAGATTAAAAATAAACTCCAGTAAACACAGTTATTGCAAGTGGCTATATCCCACAAGGCAATAATATCACTCTAATGGAAAACCTGCTTAACTGGATGTCCAGCTCCGTTCCACATGAAACCATACTATTAGGAGATTTTAATACTGACTGGCTCAACTGCTCCAGCCATAATCCCACTGACTTTATAAACCTCCACAGGTTTACCCAAACTATAACCACTCCCACTAGAACTGAAAAAACATCCAATCACCAGTCCATCTTAGACTGGATCCTGGTATCTGACCCCAATCTTACACAACAATCTGGCTGTCTTCCAGATACCTTAAGTGACCATCATCCTACCTACCTAATTAGGAACAAATCCCAAACCATCAGCCTAGCTATCCTCAGAGTAGTTCGTAACAAAAAGACCTTCATACCTACTGACTTCATCAATGCACTAAAAAACTGCAACTGGACTCCCCTAAAGCAGTTATCTCTGGACAAAGCAGTTAAATACTTCAACACAACCTTCCTAAAAATCCTGGAACAGTATGCACCCCCCCCAAATCATTAGAATAAAAACTAATTATGCCCCATGGCTAACAAATCCAACTAAAACTATAATGAAAGAAAGGAACAACACCTGGTCTCAATATCAAAAAATACAAAACCACTACCTTAAGACAAAATTACCTAGAGCTCCGGAACAAAGCCAAAAAACATATCAAACTAGACAAATCTAACTACTATCAAAACCTACAAGAAAAATATGCTCATAACCCCCAAAAATTGTGGAACGCAATAAATTGTATACTGCACCCAGGAAAGTCCACTACACCAACCCCCGTGCTACCAAATGATCATGAAAACATACCCACACAATTTAATAAATTCTTCACCGAAACAGTCCAGACTCTTGCCAATGCGCAAAATAATAGTACTACCCACCCCACACCAATAACAACCACAACCCACCCCAATACACAAAACAATACCCCCAGTTTTCAACTTCACCCCGTGTCCACCAAGGCAATTTCTAAACTCCTTAAGAAACTTATACCACTCTAGCAGCTGATAAGCTACCAGCAGACTTCCTTCAAATATCAGCTGAAGCTATAGCCTATCCATTCTCCATTCTCATTAACAGATCTCTGTCAGAATGCAAAATACCAGCCTTTTGGAAAACCTCCCATATTATCCCACTGCACAAAGGAGGTAACTCCTTAGAACTTACCAACTATCGTTCTATAGCTATCTTATCACCATTATCCAAAATATTAGAAAGAGTAGTTCATACCCAACTTATGCAATGCCTCCAGAATAACAACCTACTCTCCATATTCCAGCATGACTTTAGACCTTCCCACAGCACCACAACAGCATTATTACCATTTACCAACATAGTTAACCACCACAGAAACAAGGGTCTATTCACTTCTTCCATATTCTTAGACTTATCAAAAGCCTTTGACATGGTAAACCACAGCATGCTTCTTGCAACTCTGTCTACCCTAAATATAAGTCCCGCCTCTGTATCATGGTTTAACAGCTATTTGTCAGATTGACAGCAAGCTGTCCTATGGCAAGACCAATTGTCCCCTGTGCTACCAGTAACTATAGGAGTCCCTCAAGGGTCTATCCTCAGCCCTCTGTTGTTTCCTCTATTTACTAACCATATATCTTTCATCCTTATCAACTGCCTCAGTAGTACAATATGCTGATGACACCACCCTTATAACTACAAACCCTAACCCAAAACACCTTCACCCTAGCCGAAACCTGGTTCACTAACATCAAGCTCCTTCTTAACCCAAAAAAAAAAAACAAACTAATTCTCTTTGGCTTGGGTAAATCTCCTCCCCTGAGCAACAACTTCATCATCAACTCCAAAGAAAACATTCAGATTAGTCCAACCACACACACTAAACTGCTAGGTGTAGAGACAGACAATAACCTGAAATTCAACATCCACATAGCACAAACCATAAAGAAAGTCAATAAAAATCTAGGCCTCCTCTACAGGGACAAACAGTTTATGACTAAACATACCAAAGTTACCATCGCTAGGACTCATCTCCTATCCACCCTCCTCTATGCCTCACCCATCTTGATTAATCTACACCAAGCTGAACTAAATAAAATGGAATCTTGCTATAATAAGATTGCCAAGTTTGCTTATGATGCTTCTTACAGGTCCCACCACTGTCTATCCCTAAAACAGCTTAACTGGCTTGAGTTGCCTCATATACTCATGCTCAATTAACTCTCTGTAGCTCACAAGCTCTACTACCTCCATGAGTTAACTCCAGCACTTCAGCATTTAATAGAGCCCCACATTCCCACTAGAACCCTACGATCTAACAGCCAGAACCTGATAACTGTCATCCAACATAAAAACAACGCTGGTAAATCACTCTTTGCCAGCACCATTGCCAAAACCTGGAACACACTACCAATCCATATAACTTCTATCACCTCCTTCAATCATTTCAAAAACTCCTTAAAACCCACTACTTCACTAACTAGCTATGTTCATGTTACACTCCAGGTTAATCCATACCAATCTAATTGTGTGTCACATGTTCAGATAAGTATAAACAGATTTGCCCTAAAAAGCTTTTAAACCCAGATACTGGTTAAAAAAACAAAACAAAACAAAATAAAACAAAAAAACTTTATTTTTTAAGTTTTTGACTGTGTACCTCAGTGTTTTTACTATGTACCTCAATGACTGTGTACTGTACTGTCTAACTAAAGCTTTTAACTTCTAACCTATTATGTATTAAAATCAATTATATGTTCTATATTTTGTTCTCTCATGTACTGCATTGTATTGTACTGTGGAGCTTTTCTCCCCGGGCTTCCGCTGAAAATGGACCTGTGTCCAGTCAGACTTTCCCGGTAAACAAATGTAAATAAATAAATAAAAAATAAATTTAGTGACATCAGAAGATTTTAATAACATCAGAAGACAATATCTCAAATGTATTTTGTAAGCATCTCTGTGAGAAAAAAGGGAACGCGCAAATTCAGTTTCATGGGAAATGATATGTGTGTGTGTGTGTGTGTGTGTGTGTGTGTGTGTGTATGAGAGAGAGAGAGAGAGAGAGAGACAGACAGAGAAAGAGAAAGAGAGACTTCTGCCATCAAGTGGCCAAATATGTCATTGCAGTTTTTTTTTAAGAAATTGAATGGTGTAATGTTCATTCATATGTGATGCACAGTGAGGTACACTTGTTTGAAAGCAGTTTTCAGACCTGATCTAAGGGTCAAGCAGTAATGCAAAATATAAGCATTATGATGGTTATTAAAAGGAAACAGGTGCATGTTTTCAGTTATGTAATGAACAACATAAAATAATAGTATACAGTGTGGAAAGACTACAAAATTAAGTATTTACAGTGTACATTTAAGAATAAGATGTGCTTTCCATTGCTGATAACACAAATACAAGACTGTTAGCAGTAGCATATAGTTAACCAATCTTTTTATATTCTCATTTGTGGTCATTATTTAAACTGTAAATGTATTTGTTTTATTTCTGAAGATTGTGAAATTATTGTTCTTAAAATGTTTTGTAATTATTCAGAACTTTTCTCCTTGGGCCTCCAGTAAAAATGGGCTTCTACCCAGTCGGACTTTCCCAGTAATCAAATATCAATAAATAAGTAAATAGTCTGTCTAATTACAAGTATACACAGAAGTGTATAGTTTTACAAGAATAAAATTGTCAGGCATAATGTAGAGGATTATGATTGGGTCTCAGATCATAACCAAATTGTTGTGTGTTTGAGACATGGATGTCAAGACGTTCACCTCGAGAGTGAAGCTCAAAAGGTGAAAGTAGGCATGCATGTCGAGAGTACATAAGAATCCATTATGATTGGCAGAGATATTATCATAATTGTTTGTAGTTCATGGAGATTTATGTGCTCCATGAGAGTGCTAGTCACTCAAAACTAAAAAAAAACAAAACAAAAAGTGATGCTTTCTGCCAGTGTAGCATTGGGGAAGTGGCTGACATCCTACGTACTTTACGCATTCCTTGTATAAGAAAATCAGTTTGAATCAAAGTACTTGCTGTAACATGGCAAACAGGAGGCAGAAACAGGAGTTGAAATGAAGCCATTTGATGTCCTGCTGCTGTTGATTACTGGTCAGTGCTGTCTTGCTTTTAGTGCAGACTCTATGTTAACAGTGTGCAGGTAGTTGGTAACAATTGTTAATCACCATTCTATGCATTGTTAAGGTTGGGTGTCGTGCTGAACCAGGGTGTAGTTTAACAGTGTTTAGAGAGTAATCATGCTGCTCCATGCACTACAAGATAATTCTGGTTGGTTAGTTCCTGTAATTAACCAAGATCATGAAAGCAGGTGCACTTGCATGATGTAGACAGATATTTTTTATCTGTGTTGTAAAGTTTTCAAGTGTTATTTTTTTTCTAGTAGTTTTTTCCATTATACTTTCGCTGTTTTTGAAAATAATTTTTCTACAGTGGCCATATAAAATCTTGGTCTGTGAAAAGTAGTGCCAGTTGGGTTCTGAACTTGTCTTTATGTGTAGCTGGTTCTTTAATAGGGACAATAACATTGGATCCGATATTGTCTTATTTGTGTGGGTTATCAGATCTGAGACAAGCCACATTCCATAGACTTGAGACTGTTGAGCTCTGCCTCTTCCACTTGTAATCCATCGCTCCTGAAGATTACTTCAGATCACATTTGCCACCATTCCTGGAGAGCAGTGTTGTTGTTTGCTCCTGGAAAGGTATATCCTTTTCTAGCTTTTAGCTTAGTTTTTTCCTAGCTCCTCTACCCTGTTGTTATTGTTTGATAGCTGGATAGTGCTTTTAGTTTTAGTTTTTCCTAGCTCCTCTACCCTGTTGTTATTGTTTGATAGCTGGATAGTGTTTTTAGTTTAGTAGTACTTTGTAGTTTAGGTAGATTAGTTTTTAGATTAGGGTTCTGTTGTTGGTGGGATTTTCCCACCTAGTGCATAATTGTAAGTTTAGTGTGTTTTTAGTGGTTTAATGTTGTTTTCCTTTATTGTTGTTGTGGTGTATTGTCTTTTTTTTAAGGTACAGTATGGATAAGAGTTTCAAGAAGTGTGTGGAGGTAAACTCCCCTCCATGGATGCACATGATGTGTACATCTATTGTTTAGGGGCTGCCCACCTGGATTCTGCCTTACGTGATCTGCACATAGTTCAGACTCATGCCAGGAATGAGAAAAGGGCCAAGCTGGTTCTGAAAGAGCTCCTTCCAGCTAGCAAGTCCTGCTGAAGCTGCCAAGGGGGACTGAAAACATTCTTCCAAGCTGGACTGAAAACATTCTTCTTCTTCTGCATCTTCTGCTCTGTCTTTTGCCTGGATGCTCTTTCAGATATGAATGTCACAAGATTCTCTGCTCCCCTGATGACTTTGGCTCTGTCATTGGCTCCTACTCCTCAGAGCTGGTCATCTTCAGTGCGATTCTAGAGAAGGCATTGTCTCCTGTCATCTGTTCTGAACTCCTTCCTTCCTATTGAAGGGGTGCTCCATCAGGTAGGAGCTATTCACTCTTTTCCCCATCTGCCTCATAGGTGTCCTCACTGGGATCATGCCCATCTCTGCTCCAGATCCAAGCTTTTCCAGTTTGGATCCAGTTGTTGGAGTCCCCATCCAGCAAGCGAGTCTCCAAACCTTTTTTGGTGAATTTGCTGGCTCAGTTGTCCCTGTCATTTGGGAGTTTAGAACCTGC
Organism: Protopterus annectens; assembly: GCF_019279795.1. Taxonomy (NCBI): domain Eukaryota; kingdom Metazoa; phylum Chordata; order Ceratodontiformes; family Protopteridae; genus Protopterus; species Protopterus annectens. Next base: position 1,683,519,889 of record NC_056744.1, on the reverse strand, counting down.
AGATTTGGAACAGTTGATGCAGTCATTTTTGCAGGCACATGCCCTTGGCTTGGCCCTCCACTCGAATTCAGCTCCATTACACTGGTTTCTTCCCCTTGGCTGCATTGGCTCTGAGGTTGTCAGAGCTGGTTGCCTTCCCTCCTTTAGAGTCTGATTCACTGACCTGGTCAGTTTCAGTGCCAGTCCTTACCTTGGCTTCCTCGACTTGGGCCATGTTGGAGTGGACTCTGGAGCTGGGATGTTGAGGCAGAGGTGTGTAGTTTGAGTTTTTCAGGGTCATCCTTTCCGCTTGTGGCGAATACCCTTTGCCTTCCCTCCTTTAGAGTCTGATTTAATGACTTGGTCAATTTCAGTGCCAATCCTTACCTTGGATTCCTTGACTCAGGCCTTGTTGGAGTGGACTCCGGAGCTGGGATATTGAGGCAGGGGTATGTAGTTTGGGTTTGACAATCCCTGTTTTCGGGGTCATCCTTTCCACTTGGGATGAATACCCTGGATAGCTCAGCCCCAGTCTCTGCTTTGGGGTGGGCTGAGAAGGCCTCTGGGTCCAGTGCAATCTTGGGGTCTTCAGATACAAGGTCCGCCAGCTGTGGTAGGTGTGAATCAACTTCAGCCTTTGACGTTGTGGAAAGGATGTTCTCCTGTCAGGAGAAGGAGCGGTTGAGTTAAGTCAGTGTCCACCCCCTTCATCTGCACCTGTGGACATGATTCTGTTTGTTCTGGGACAGCTCATTCTCTATGGTCTCCAGTCTGTCCTTCCTTTTGCCCCCCCCCCCCCAGCCTCTGCTTTTTTCCCCTTAGATTCTCCAAGGAGGGAGATTTTGGGCAGGAGACAGTGCAAGAGGAAGCACCTGGACTCCCCAGAAAAGTCCCTGACTGAGGATACTGATGTCAAGGAAAGAGAAGGGTCCCCAAAATCTCCCCATGTGGGGATGACTCTTATAGCAACCTTTTGGTGCCACTCTGCCAAAACTCCATCTCTTGAAGAGTTGTTTTTTTCTGGAAGCTTTTAGGGTGGGCCCATCCAGTGTAGTTCCCCCTGAACATTTCTTGACCTGCTGTCCCAGGGGGCATAGAAGGAGCCTGATATGGTGGAATCAATCCCCAAGAAGCCAGACAAGATCCCCCCCCCCCACCAAGGACCATCAACACTGGAGTAAGAGTCTGGCTGTGAATGCTATTGTCGAGGCAGCAGCCACTAAATAGGATATCTTAGAAGACAGTTTCTCAGTTCATCCCCTAAATAGGGAATCTTGAGTGTTGGACTGACTGGGGATGTGTTCTTGCAACTTAGCTACCTTTGTACTGAGGACTTTGAGCTATGTAGCTCACTTGACCAGACTTCAGAGTGGCCTTGTGTCAGAAGTGTCAAGGGTAATTAAAGCTTAGCAGACTCCAGAGTCTGAGAAGACTTTGGAGACTCATATGCCCACTTTACAGTCCATTGCCAATGTGTCCATATGTCTCCTGTCTGTTGCAGCTGACGGCATGCCCTGAGCTGCTGGTGCCAGCATTGCCATGCGTAGCCATGCTTGGATAAGGCTATGTAACTTTGCAAACTGTTTCAAGTTGTCCTTTATTAACACACCCTTTGATGGCCTCTCCATTTTTGGGCTCAAGGTTAAGGACACTAAGCAGGAGGCAAAGACGCTGTCTGCCATGGAAGTGCATTTTGTTAACCCTTTACTGACCTTTTTTGGGAATCAGAAGGGGAAAATGTCTCCTTTTTTTAGGAAAGCACAACCATCCCAGGATGTTCCTTCTGAGGGTCCCCCTGCAGCAGAAGGACTAACCGCAGTGGATGCCATCCACACAGCAGGGGTGGTCAGCAAAATCAGGGGTTTCACTAGGAGGGCATTTCAGTGGCTCTGAAGGGTTGCCCAACTGTCTGTCTCTGGGGGTAGTTGGGGATTGCTTGGCTATACACCTGATAGTTTGGGAGACCATCACCTTGGGTGCATGGTTGTTGAGAGTCGTTTCCCAGGGACTATACAGTTCCATTTTTTGAATGTTCTAAATTTCAATCCCAGATATCTCCCAGATGTGCCACCCCATCAGATAATGATGATGTGGATATTGAAATCCAAACGTTGTTAGAAAATTGAGTCAAAAAGAGGTCTCACCAGACCAGTGTGGATCTGGTGTCTGTTCAAGATTCTTTTTGGTTCCAAAGAACAACAAGGACCTCAAGCCAGTTCTGGATTTGAGCAGGTTGAACTGCTCAATTCTGGATGGTCACAGTGCATTCCATTCTACCTCTGTTGAGGAAGGATGGCTAGATGTGCTTGATCAACCTTAAGGATACCTACCATTTTATGAAGATTGGGAGGTGATCCAGGAGATGTTTCTGCTTCTGGCTGGGAGCCAATAATTATTAATTTTGAGTGCTGCCCTTTGGTCTTACCATTGCCCCTGGGTGCTCACCAAATTTATGGCAGTCATGACAGCCTGGCTCAGGCTGCAGGGGTTCAGGTCTTCCTTACCTTGGCGATTGGCTCCTAGCCTCTACAAAGGCATCATTGATCATAGCCAGGGATACCTTACTGCAGCTATTCAGCTCCTTGTGAATCACAGTCAACTTCTGGAAATCCATTCTTCTTCCTGTCCAGCTCTTACAGTGTCAGCCCTGCGGGGTCTTGCTCTCTCATTGCTGTCATGCCCAAAACCTCCTGCTTATCTTGTTCTCAGGCTATTGGGACACATGCAAGCTGCCATTTGCTTGATTCCTCTTGAGAGGTACTACATGAGAGTTCTGCAGTGGATACTGGTAGTGCAATAGTCTTATCTGATACATCCAATGGAGTTCCTAGTTGTATTGACAAAGGTCTGTCCGAATCAAATTAGTCGGTGGTTGGAATATCCCTTGGTGTCCAGTGGAAGACTGTTTGTTTGTTTTCCCCTCTCCTCTGGGTCTGGTCACCATGGATGCCTCTGTTCTAGGAAGGGTTGGAACATTTAGAAGGGAGGACCATCTAAGGGACCTGGACCAATACTGAGGCCTGTTTTCACATCAGTGTCTTGGAGATGAGGACATTTCTCATTGCACTGCAGGCTTTTTAGGATGTTTCCTCCTAATGGTGTGGTTTCAGTTTAGACCAACATGTCTATGGTATGGTACCTGAACAAACATGGGGAAACCCATTCATATCCTGTTTATTGAGAGGCCATGCGAGTTCAGCAATGGGCGATTTTGTCTTAATGGTTTCTGGTTGCAGCACACATCCCTGGGAGCTACACTATATTAGTAGACAGTTTGAGCAGGAACATTCTCTTTCTGCATGAGTGGTTCTTGGCTGCTTGGATTCTCTGGCACTGGGGCACTCCATGTTGTGACTTGTTCACATCTCCTTACAACACCAAATGCAGCAGGTATTATGCTTTATTCCCTCCTCAGGGACAGTCACCTAGGGACTTTCTTCTGTATGCTTGGCCCTCAGGTCTCCTTTATGCCTATCCCCTGACTCCACTGATAATAAAGTTCCTTCAGAAGACAGCCAATTGCAGAGCGACTGAAAACTTCATTGTCCCCCTTTTGGCCCTGTCAAGTGTGGTTCCCCTTCCTTTGGCCTCTACTGATGTACCCTCCTTGGGTCTTTGATCTCATTCCAGATCTAATCTTTCCCGTGCCTGGCCTTTACCCACCCAACCTTTAAACCCTATAGTTGACTACATGGTTCCTCCAAGTCCCTTGATGGCTGGAAATCCCAAGCTTTCTGACAGAGTGATACATTTGTCTTTCTCTCAGAAGATGTGTATGTGTAAGACATATGCCAGCAAGTGGAAATGTTTTGCTTATTCGGTTACCTCTAAGGGACTGGATCCCTTTCCGATCCCTATGGAGATTGATTTTGACTTCCTGGCAGATTTGCTCCAGTCAAGCTGTAGTTATTCTAATAAGCCTTTAGTGGCTCCCCAAATTTCCAAGGCTTGACTCAAGAGCACCTTTTTATTACATTCTTCAGTCTTGGACCCTGTCCCTCCATGGGATTTACCTTTCATGTGGCAGGTATTTGCTTAGCCTCCCTTTGAACCTTCTGCTATGGTTGACTTGAAATAATCATCTTGGAAGACCTTATTCTTGTTGGTGGTTACTTCTGCCAAGTGGGTGTCAGAGTTGCAAACCCTCTCGTCAGTACCTCTGTATTTAGTATTTCAAAAAGACAGGGTTTTCCTTCACATGGACCCCTCTTTTCTTCCTAAGGTGGGTACAGAGGACAATTTGAACCACTCCATTTCACTTATCTGTGTTTTTTCCAGAATTTTCCAACAGGGGAATACTTATGGCATTGCCTTGATGTTCAGACAATTGAGGTTTTATTTGGATAGGTCAAAATCTTTCAGAAAGTCTAAACTGTTGTGTGTTTCAATTTCAAAAGCCAGTTTGGGCTTGCCACTGTCTAAAGTTACTCTTTCCAAGTGGCTGTTTGGTTGTATTTCTTTTGGTATATTTTGAAAGCAAAGCCATTGCAGAGTAAGCCAAAAGGTCATTGTTCTAGAACTGTGGCTTCCTCTGTAGCTTTTTTCTCCACAGCTGTGTTGGATGACATTTGTGCAGTTGCTGAATTTGTGGGTCCTCACACCTTTGTGTCCCACTACAAACTGGACATCTAGTTAAGGTCCAGAGCATCCTTAGGTTCCATTCATATATCATAATGTCTTTTCTGTGACACCTTCCTAGGGTTTTACATGGTGGGGGACTTTATCTCACAGATTGAATCCAGACATAAAAGACAACATCGGATATGAAGGTTATGTATTTGCAGTACTACATGATGTGGATATTCTACAAAAGGGCCTTACAGAAACAGATGCCTGGTGTCAGAGCCATGGGCTCAAGCTTAATGCCAAGAAATGTATAAGTATCCCCTTTGGAAAAAAACATGTACCCATGAATTACCACATAGATGGCAGTACACTAAACATCGAAAGTGTGATGAGAGACTTAGGGACACAGGTGGACAGTGGTCTCACCTTCGATAACCATATCGCCATAACAGTCAGGAAATCCTTCTATGTGGCACACCTTATCACTAAGGGCTTTTCATCCAGAAAAAAGGAGGTCATTGTCCCACTGTACTCATCCCTGATTAGACCCATTATAGAGTATAACGCCCCATTTGGTATGTACCTCACAAGACATCTGCAACAGCTGGAAAGGCCACAGAAATACCTCACTAAAAGAATCACAGGCCTAAAGCAGATGCCATATGCTGACCATCTAAAAAAACTCCAGCTATACTGTGTGGCATATCATTTACTCAGTGGTGATCTCTGCTTAACATACAAGGCCATGTCAAACCTTGAGCTGTTGGACATGCTCCACTTAAAGAAATCCCAGTCCCTCAGAGCCACACGCTCCAGGGATCTAAACCTTGTCATCACAATGAGCAAAACATGCTGGAGGGTAGGTTCCTGACCCAGAGACTCCCCATACTCTGGAATAGACTGCCCGTACATGTCAAGCAGAGCGCCTCATTGGCCCTCTTCAAAAGGAACCTTGATGATTGGATGGGAGATAGGAAATTCACCCCACAGATCATGTCAGTCACCCTGCTAGACAGGGGTCCAGGGAAGTAAATATTGTGGGAAGAAATATCCAGGGAATTGTTATGGCTAGGCTTGTATAGGCCCTAGGGCTGATAGCCTAGTACCAACCTATGAACCTATAATGATAGCTCTGTGTTGTCCCTTTTGGTCTGGTTCAACTTTCCCTCACTCTGGCCCCCACCTTTTTGGCGAGACTCTTGACCGTAGGATGACTGAGTTGGAGAGAGTTTTCATCTTCCCTTCTTTGTTGGGGTCCTTTGTGTCTTTTGCCCATGGAGTTTGAACATTGTCAGTTTGGGGTAGTATGGGGCAAAATCAATCTGAGGTAGTCCTGAGGAGTAAGTGTTTATGGGTAGAAGAGGCAGACCTGAATTCTATGGAATGTGGTTGGTCTCTGATCTGAGTTAGATCTGGTAACCCATAGGTTGAACCAGATGGAAAGAGACAACATAGATGTATTGTTATGGTAAGTACATAACTTTCATTTCATAGGCTATTACTAGACTAATGACCACTAGGTCCCTTACAAGCCTAGCACACACACAAACCCATTTGGATCCAGAGTATCATGCATATCTATATGGGGATTGGGGGTCATGTTAGTAAGGAGGTAACCAAAGGATTTCTAGAGGTGTATTAGTTAGGATAATAGTTTTCTTATTGACAGCCTCTGTCCATAAGGGACATGGGTGCCAGACCAGGGATAAATTTATTAGTTAGGATAATAGTTTTCTTATTGACAGCCTCTGTCCATAAGGGACATGGGTGCCAGACCAGGGATAAATTTATGATTTCCCATCCAGTTGTCAAGGTTTTGTTTGAATAGGGTCAGGGATGAATTGTGTTTTACATGGATGGGGAGCCTATTCTGTAGTGCAGGAATCTTTGTGACACATATCTTTCTCTCTGGTACGTTCTGTTTGTCACAAGCGAAGTTCATATTCCTGGGTCTAGTTTCTTGTTCTGTTTATTTTGTGCATGTGCAGCAGATCCATCAAGACAGAGCCTGAGGAAGCCCTGTAAGCCAGACAAAGATCCCCTCTCAGCAGTCTGTAGCTGATTGAATACAGAGGCAGAGCCTTTAGGCAATCAGTGTATAACAGGGTAGTCATGCCTTAAATTCTCTTGGTGAGAAATCTTTGTGGGTATTCCAGCTGTTACAAGTGTCTGGTTAGGTACATGCCAGAGGGGGAATTGTGTTCAATGACAGTTTTGATAAGGGCCGAGTAGAATGGCACTATAACTTCCTTGGAAATAGATGCCATACAGTTACCTATAAGTTGGACAATATAAAATTATTTCCTTGCTATCTTGGCTACGTGTTGGCCAAAGGTCAGTTTTGTCTACATATGTTCCCAGATTCCTTGATGCTGGGTTGACTCTTAGGGGTGTTTATTGATGGAGTAATTAAAATGGGTTGGCATTTTCCCAAAGGACATTATAATAATTTTTTTTGGTATTGAGTTTTAGGGCATGGCTTTGGCATCAGTCATTTGACTGTGTTAAAGATGTTGGTGTCTTGGGGGAATCTATACTGCTTCCCAATTTATAGTCATCTGCGAACTTGGTGAACCAAAGGTATTGCACATTAATCTTGACTCCTGAGAAGTAGATGCCAACCAAGAGTGGACCCAGCACAGAGCCCTGGCATCTCTGCTGGTGACCGGTCTCTTGGTGGTAGTGGTCTAACCAATCCTGACTTCTTAGGTCCTGTCTGTGAGCCAGACTGCGGTCTCACGTGTTATGCAAAGATGTGTGCCTAGCTCCATACCTCTTAACCTCTTAGAGCAAGAAATCCGGACAAAGCCATAAGTAATGTGGGATGGGGGCAAAGACCCCAAAATGTGGTGCTCTTACAAACTTTGAAAATGAATAGAATAATGGGTTTTGCATTTGCAAGAATTTTATGCAGGATATGAAGTCTGAAACTCAAATATCTCATTTTCTGACTTCAGTGCTCAGTAATTTGCTAATGATTTGCCAGAAAGTCAACATTTTATGAGGAACAGACTAAAAATATGAGGCAAAATTTGGATATTCTGCAAAAATAAGGACATCTGAGAGTTATTTCTAGTTCAGAGAGCTTGTCAACAGTGCCTGAGTGGGGTGTTGTAGCAAATGCCTTGTTCAGGTCAAGATAAGCAGTATTCACTGTTTTACCCTTTTCCATTGCCTTGCTGGCCTTCACAAATAAGTCTACCAGGTAAAGTAGGCATGACCTTCCCTTATCAAAGCCAAACTGGGATGGACTCACTGTCTTTAGATTGCCAATGTCCTTGTTTATAATTTCCATGATAATTCATTCCATGGCTTTGCATATTAGGCTTGTTAGACGTATGGATCTGTAGTTCCCTGGGTTGGGTGATGGTTCGCCCTTGTGGAGGGATATGACTGTTGCAGTCCTCCATTCACTTGGAATGTAGCAAGGTTCAAGGCTGTAGTTGAAAAGTGCCTCAAATGGTCCTTATGGGTTGTGTTTTAGACTGTTCGGGAGGGGACTGGGGATGATGTTGGGACACATAGAGGCAGTATTCCCGGCTTTAGTAAGTGCTGCCTGCACCTGGTCCCTGCTGATAGTTGGGGACAGTATGTTGTAGTGGATTTCACCTGGTGGAACTGGGAGAGAGTGAGGGGTGAAGTTTGAGTTTAATTTATCAACCACTAAATTTGCTGTGTCATCCTGATTGGTGAAGGTGGTACCTTTCAAGTTCTAGATATAGCTGAAGAAGGCCTTGTAACTGCCCTTAGCCTGCAAGGCTGTCCTGACCTCCTAGTTGGCCCTACTGGACTTATACATCAAGTTTCTTGTTTAGTTGTATAAGAGAGCACTTGTCTTTAAGGGAGTTTCTCTTTCTGATTTTGAACATGAGGTTTCTTTTTCTTTTATTACACTTCCTCTTTAGGTGAGGATTCCACTTGTGGGGTTTGTTTTGGGGTTATTTCTGGTAGGTACAGCAGCCTGCATGCACCCATTCACATGGCTGTACAGGGACACTGATGAATAATTCTGCATAGTTAGCTGTTGTCTCGGGATTAGGAGAGCATTGAATTTAGACAGACAATCCCTTAATAGTATGTAGTTTACCTTAGAATAGTTCATAAGTGTTACTGGTTTAGCTGGGATTTCTGGGTCAATTTTTACTTCAAAGGAGACAGCTTTGTGATCTGATTTCACTAGTGAGGATGTGACACAGGGGTGTGCAATGCTGTCCTATGTTGGTGACTAACAGACACAGTATGTTTGATCCCCTGGTTGGAGCATTCATTGACTGTTACAGGGTGTTAGTGTTAATAAAGTCCAGGAAGTGTTGTGCCTGTGAGTTTGAGGTAGTATACATTTCCCAGTCTATAGAGGGGTAGTTAAAGTCACCCATGACTAGGGTGTTTGGATGGATGGTGAGTGCCTCTAATAGCTTTAGGTAAGTGTCAGGAGACTCTAAGGACATAGATGATAACCAATTGCTAGCCATAATATGGCAAGGGATATTATCTATGGTGATTTGCACTTGGATGAGCTCCATGGAAGCATCCTGTTCAACCAACCTGGAGGGATGTTTGTTGCTAATGTAGATCAAGAGACATCCATCTTTGGCCCCAGTCTGTGCTGTTGTTTGTCTAAATGTATGGAAGGTACTTTCTACAGCTTTAAATCAAGGGTTGGTTGCAGCATAGATGTCTACGTTCTCCAGAGTGAGGAAGGGTTGAAGGGTGTGGAGTTTTTTGTTTAAGCTCCTAGCACTGAGCAGTAACAGCTTAAGGTTGCTTGGAGATGTTTTCAATGTGTTGCTAATCTTTTCTGTTTGGCATTGCCTAAAAAAGACTCTAAGGGGGTGGATAAAGTTTTATCCAATATCTGAAACCCTGGGGGTGGGGTGGGGGTGGGTGCAGCCTATCCTTGGCAAAGCAACCTGGTCTGTTGACCATGGCTTCCCATGCTGACAGATATTGGATCCATCTGAAGTAACCCGAGAAACTAAGTCAGTTATTAAAATCAATCATTTTATGTTTCTACTATGTATGGTATCCTTGCTGAAGGTAGAATACTGCTCACTGCAAGGCTCGTACCTGTCTGAGGCACATATTCCAAGAGATCAGTTATGTCTCTTTAGATGTAGTCCAGTGAGGTACATCTCAAGGTCATTTACACCCACATGGAATCATATTGGTACATGGAGTAAGGTGTCTTGAGTGAGTGCATGATATTGTGGATCCCGGCTCCAAATTGGCAACTAACCATTATCATCTCCTTGTCTAATCTGGTGAGTGGAACATCTGTGTCACACAGTGAAATCACCAAGAACAAGAGGATTAGGTAAAATATATGCTTACCTTATGGACTTTGCTTTTGGGAGACCACTGGGTGTAGGCTTATGTGAGATGTTTGTTTCTTTTGATGTGTGTTTTAGTGACTGCAGAAGAGCAGTGTTGCTGTTCGGGTGCTTTGGAGGTCTTTGAGATTTGGGAGGGTTCTTTTAAGTGCCTCAGTATAAGACAATCTGTGTGTGGTGAGCAGTATGTGTGAGGGATGTCGTGTGCGTATTCTTGACAACCTTTTTTGTATGTGAGATTTTTGCCTCCAGGGAAGTTGTGTATTTACATCTTTTACGTACTGTGTTATTTTCTGTAATGATTAACTGTTTGTCTGAAAACTATGAAACAATTGTTAATTTGCCTTGGAATGCCTAAATCTACCAAGCTGGCCACAGAAACGTTAGGAAATTTCACATCCATGTTATCCAGTCCTGTAATAGGGTGAGCTGTTTAGGATTAAGGACTGGGTTTTAACAGGGGTCTCCTAGGGTAGTTTCCTAGGTTAAGGACAAGATGTTATTTAGTGTTAGGATATGGTAGTGCCATTCTATATGCAGACTAGTTTCTGGGGTTAAGGCAAGGTGTTATATAATACTAGGATATGGTTATGCTATTTGATGCTCAAGCTAGCTGCACTAAACTGAGTTCCTTGCAATGCCACACTGTTTAACAGGTTTCAGACCTAATCCCAACTTTATATGGACATTTTACCATCTAGGCATTTGCTACTATACAGGGCACTGCTAACTGTCTCTGCAAGGTGGACAACTTCACACAAACTCTTTTGTGTTATAACAGAGGGAAAAAGCTGGAAAACTGATTTCTGTGCCCTCTAGACAATAAATGACCACACTTTGAGCTCCCTGGAGTGCTTCCCAACTCAGAGAGACCAAGTAAACACCTTCTGCCACAAGATGGATGATCCTGGAATTTCTTAATGTAGAAGCACAGCAGAGGTAGCTCTCAAGTGCAAATTAAACAAGAAACAACTACCAAACAAATAAGCCTCTGGCTAATTTACCCTTCTGCAAAGTAATATGGAAGCTTACAGAACTAGAAAAGGCCATCAAACAGAGAAATGATCATTATTGCCACAAAACTAAATAAATGCTTTAAAAATGCTTAATAATGGTAGCTATCATTATATAAAGTAAGTACATCTGCAGTAAATCAAGAAAACATTATTTTCTTAGCCTGGGTGGCTCTGCATGCAGTTGAAATACACGAAAAGCACCGCAGAGCTCTGTGGAAGTGACTCTGATGCATAAGCTTAATCGAGAAGGAAGTTACTCTGTGTGTAACAAGTAAGTAGCCGGATGTACTAATGTCAATGCAGTGGTGTTTAGTAGCTGGACTTGTATCTAATACCCCTAAGTATTTTATTTTCTGTTTTTTGTAGTAAGGTAGTATTTTGTGCTGACAAGTAGTGTGATAATTAGGAGGGCCTAATCTAGTCTTGACAGTGGCATGTTTGTAGTTGTTGGTTTTCTAGCTTCTTTAGAGAGTAGATTAGACATTTTAATTTGTATTGTAACTGAATTATGGCTTTTTTGAACTTCAGATTCAATATGTGGGGTGATTCTAAAAGTCTGATCTGTGAACAGTTTTAGATATTTATGCTGAGCTGCATTGGTTAACTGCTGTCCATCAGCATAAGGAGGCTTGGTAGTTGTGATTTAGAGTCTTTATGTGGGTCTTAAAAACACTGCAGTGGATTTATAGTTGTTTAAAGCTGGATTGTAATTTTGCAGCTAGTTCCAAAGTAGAGTTAAGTCCTTCTACAGAGAGAGAGAGAGAGAGAGAGAGAGAGAGAGAGAGAGAGTGAGTGAGATTGATGCCATTTACTGATTTACATGCCCTGGTGATAATTATGCCATCTATGTAGAGAGGACCATTAAGGCTTGGTAGATTTCAGGGCAGATCATTTATAAATAGAAAGTAGTCCCAGAGGTGGTCTTTCTGTATCGCAACAAAAAAATTCTAACCCCTAATGCCACTCTCCCTTGCTCAGGCACTCCTCCTCCCCTCCCTACTATATGCTGCCCCAGTTCTTACTAACATTCAGGCCACAACCTTGAATAAACCATAACAGACATACCATAAGATAGCTAGATTTATCACAAACTCTCCATACAATGCACATCACTGTCTTGTCCTAAACTCTCTCCTGTATTGTAATATTTTTAACTGGCTTGCACACTCGCAGGGACCTTTTTCATTCATATTATAGGCTCATACATGTGGTTCCCTATTTTGGCCGCCAGAGGGCAGTGTTCCACATGAAATCCAACCCCTAACATACCACAGTAGATGGGACTTTATTTAAAGGGTCTATGTTAAATCAGTGAATGCTTGAAAAAGTGAACACTGATTTATTGACCCTCTTTAAGCGAAAGCTTAAAATCCCGAACGCTCGGAAAAGTGATTTTTTTCCCCAGGGAAAAAATTCACTGTTCCACAAAAAAACAAAAAAAAAAAAAAAAAAAACCCCAAAAAACTTTAAAAAAGTAAATGAAAGTGGGGGGCTTTGCCCCCCATACCCCCCTACTTAACTATACCAACACCGAGATCGCACCACAGCGGGGGAAGTGGCAAAGTCCCAAAAACGGCTCAGTGATTTTTTTCCCTGGGAAAAAAATCGCTGTTCCGAATGTTCGGGATTTTCAGCTTTCGCTTAAAGAGGGTCGATAAATCAGCGTTTGCTTTTTTAAGCATTCGCTGATTTAATATAGATCCTATTTAACTACACCTAAAGTGAATTACATTTTTTGCTGCTGCATTCCAGGTTTGACATTTTTGCTTACTGGCTTTGCCAGCCCTGTTTGCACTGGAACACACTTCCACAGAAAGGTGTATTGTCCCATTGCAATTATTTCTCTGTAACCTGCTTAAATTAGTTGTATGATTACTATTAGGCACTAGCCCAGTGCTGCTACTGATTGTTTTTGTCAGCTATCCTGCCTCTGTTACAGCCGGGCTATCCCTGCTCTGTTCACCCTCGCTACGCTCGGGCTCAGTCCGTTCCTCTACCCTTCCCCCATTCCCTCCCACCCCATTACAATTCCCTTTATATCAACCACTCCCCCCTTCCTCTGTCATCATCCACTCTCTAACAACTTCCTGCCAATAACTCCACCCACCATATCATACTTAATCTACTACACTTTCCTACCCTTCACTATTACACCCACCCTCTAACCTGGCTACCCACATTCTAATATGCTACACCTTCTCTTTTCCCCTATACTCCTCCTACTTTTCTCCACTCTTACCACTCCCACCTTCCCTACCCACTTTCATTCTCTCCTAACTCCCACACCTTTGATACACATCCAACAACTTTCTCATTTTTTTATCTCCCCGACTGTATTCAACCTCTCCACCATGTCTTCATAAAATGCCTTAACTTCAAATCCTCCCACCTACCATCAAATAAACCTAAGCTACACAAACTTCCTTTACATGCTACTATACTCTCCCTCCTCACAAATAAATTACTCCTCTCTGGGGACATCCACACCAACCCAGGCCCCTCTCCCTCTCCCTACAGCCACATACCCCTCAAACCTAAATCTACCTCCCCCCTCCACACACTTCATACCATCTCCAGCCTCTTTCATCTACTTCCCCTGTCCACACACTTTACACCATATCCAACCTGATACACTAAACTTATTCTTAGCACCTGTCTATTTACTCACTAAATATTCAGACCCTAACCAACAAGATCACAGAACTAAATACCTGGATTGCCCATACCAATCCTCACATCCTCTCTTTATCTGAAACTTGGCTGAAACCACATATCATTAGCAACAAAATACTCCCACCTGGCTATAGTATCTTTTGCTGTGACAGACTCCCCAAAAAAGGATATGGCGTAGCCATCCTTTACTCCAATAGCCTCAATTTCTCACCCTTCACCACACCTATCCCTGACTTCCACCCAGCTCAACTGATCATCCTACACTGCCACCTTAATCCTTACAAGAAATTTGCTGTTGCCTCCATCTATATTCCCCCAGGGAATAATTTGCCTATTCTAGACAATATCCTCCTATCCTGGTTTTCCCATACCATAGCCTATGAAAACCTCATCTTAGGTGATGTCAACTTAGATTGGGCCAAACTTACCAGTGACTCTACACAACTCAGTATCAACCGACATGGCTTCCATCAACTGATATCCTCCCCCACCACCTCCATAAAAACTCATCTTCCAGCTCCATAATTGACTGGACTCTCACTAACTCCCCCCAACTACCACAGCACCTCTACCTTATCAGACTCCCTTAGTGATCACCTCCCCACTTCTGTCCTAAGACACTGTACCTAACCTCCCAAACCCCACCTTTACAGAGATTGCCATAAACTCTCTAACTTTAATATATCCCAATTCAACTCCATTCTTGCCAGTACAAACTGGTCCATCCTTAAACATATCCCTCTTAACGATGCAGTCAGTATGTTCAATAGCATTTTTCTGAATACCTTAACTCTCTTGCTCCCTCGTGGAAGATTAGGATAAAATCAAACTATGCTCCCTGGCTTTCTAAGGGAACTAGGTCCCTCATGCACAAAAGAGATAGGGCTTGGAAAGCCTGCATCAAACAAAAGAACCACCCCTTCTACACAAATGCAGACACCAACGGAACCTTACAAAGGAACAAACTAATAATGACAAAAAGTCCTACTATAACACTAAGCAGCTAAATAGCAAATCCAACCCTAGGAGGTTTTGGTCTACTCTTAACAAAATTATTTCTCTTGGCTGTCTCTCAAACCTCTCCTCGTACCCTAATATATCCCCTCAAGAAACTGCTACCCTCCTCAATAAACACTTTATTGACACTATCCAAACACTTGTACCTTCCAGCTGTGGCACAACCTCTCTACTAACCCCTCCCAACCCTCCAAACATAAATCTGTTCTCCTTTCACCCTGTTCCTACTTCCTCATCAGATCTCTTCTTCTTAAGCTCAAACCTTGTTCTCTCTCCACTAACAATCTATCTCCTACCTTCCTCAAACTTGCTGCTGAATCCATTGCCTACCCTGTATCTATACTAATCAATAGATCAGTTCAAGAATCCACCGTTCCTTCCCTACGGAAATCTTTCTTCACTATTCCCCTGCATAAAGGAGGAAACTGTACAGATCCATCCATCTACCAACCCATTACCATCCTAAGATGCTTGAAAAATGCATTCACTCACAGCTGCTTAACTACCTCTTCAAGCATAACCTTCTCACTCCCACTCAGCACAGCTTCTGTCCTCGGCACAGCACAACTACTGCCCTCCTGTCCTTTACTTATCC
The DNA here is from genome assembly GCF_019279795.1 of Protopterus annectens. Taxonomy (NCBI): domain Eukaryota; kingdom Metazoa; phylum Chordata; order Ceratodontiformes; family Protopteridae; genus Protopterus; species Protopterus annectens. The sequence continues at coordinate 1,683,504,713 of NC_056744.1, read as the reverse complement.
CTTTGCTGATGCCCTAGATAACAATAAACTCATATCTTGTCTCTTCCTAGACCTTTCCAAAGCTTTCAATACAGTCTCTCACCCTTCACTGCTACCTAAACTTGCTAACCTCAACCTTTCCTCCACTTCCCTTACCTGGTTCTCCAGTTATTTATCCTGCAGACAGCAATCTGTAAAATGGCTCTCTTCCTTCTCCCCATTCATTTCTGTCCCAACCAGAGTACCACAAGGTTCCATCTTGAGTCCCCTGCTATTTAATGTCTTCACTAATGATCTCTATACTTGTTGTAAACAGTCCTCCTCCATCTAATACGCTGATGACTCAACTCTCATCTCCATTTCTAACAATATATCTGAACTCCATACCCTAACCCAGCATGCCTTTCTATCCACTGAACAGTGGTTGTCTGATAACCTACTAATCCTTAACCCTTAGAAGACCAAACTCTTGAGTCTTTCTCTCCCATTCTCTTACTCACCATAAATCCACCTTTGCTATCACATCCTCTAACAATACAATAATCCAACCCGAAACCCACACAAAACTCCTTGGAGTCATCATTGATGATGAACTTAAATTCAGCCTGCACATACTCCAATGTATAAAAAAAGGCACTAGAGACTAGGTTACTGTATCGCAACAAAACATTTCTAATGCCAGACTCTCCCTTGCTCAGGCACTCCTCCTCCCCTCCCTACTATATGCTGCCCCAGTTCTTACTAACATTCAGGCCACAACCTTGAATAAACTACAACAGATGTACCACAAGATAGCTAGATTTATCACAAACACTCTCCAATGCCTTGCCCTAAACTCTCTCCAATAGCTTGAACTCCCCCCAACAACTACTGTTATCACAGTTTCAAATGTTACACCTCATTCTTTATAAACCCTTATATCCAGCTCTCTCTTCCTTTGTCTCTATCTATTCTCCAACTCGGACCCTCCGTACCTCATATCAGCATCTACTTGACACCTACCAACCCAAGAAAACTGTAGGCAAGTTTCTATAGAAGTACTCTTTTACCCATGCTTGGAACAAACTTCCCCTTCACATACGTTCCATCACCTACCCATCACGCTTTAAAAATTAACTCAAACTTCTTCTACTTAATTCCAAAACTTGCCCTTGTCATGACCCAACCTAAGCTCCCCATACCCCTGCTATACCTCTATATTAGCCCTCCCCTTTCATCTAGTACCGTACTATTCTGATACTTTCTAAACTCAATCAGTTATGTTGTTGGATAAAAGTCTTATGTAAATATGTAAATGTATTGTTATTCTCTGTAAAGACATTATGTGTATTACCTTTGTGCATGCACTCTGTTTGGAGACTTTTAACAAGTTTATTCATAAATTATTTTGACACGAATCCTCTAATTTCTGTATAGTACTGTAAACTATGCAAGTTGGAGCTTTTCTCCTTGGGTCTCCACTGAAAATGGGCCACAAGCCCAGATGGACCAACCCGGTTGACAGATGTAAGTAAATAAATAAATATGTTGTAGTAGCAGGAGTACAAAGACCCTGAGATAATACTCTGAGGGTTCTGTGCAGAGCTTCTTATTACGTTTATGACCAGGAACAGTACCGACAAGCTTGGCCTCAATGCCTGTTACTGGTGGAAGAGTAACAGTGTCCTTCATTAAGTAGAGTTTCTTCACATATCTCAAGTGAAAATTTGTGAACACTCATCTGGACTGGTTTTAAAGCTTGCTAGAGGTAGTACTCTGCTTGATAAGTAAGGGCAGCCTGCCCTAGAAGTAGGGGATAACTTGTTAAGGAGAAACTCAACAAACTAGCTGAATAATTCCACAGAGAAGCCAGGGTGAGTATTTTTTTTTTTGAGTAGCAGGTGGTAGTTTACGGTTTTAAAAGCTCTTTTTAAATACCCCAAAACAGCACCAGTTACATTTCCTTTTGAATATTAAGTAATTCATTTGTGACAGATGGGTTTCTGATATGGTTTAATTTCTCCAAGTCTTACGAGCTTTTAGTACCATAATGGGAGTGGACCCTATTCCTAACTTAAAGTATGAATAAACTTCATGAAATTAGTATTCTTTCAATCTTTGATGTTAGACAAAAGTGGTCTTCACAACATCAGCAAAGTTCCCAGAACTGACTCCTTCTCTAATGCATGTGGAGTTACATGTATTGGTAGCGTATCTAAATATAACTGTAACTTCATTTTTATGAGACCTCTTCTTCCACATTGCCCTTGTTTCTGCCTGCAAATCCTGATATTTTAGGACTTTGTGTCTCCCTTGTACATAAGACACTGTAATCACTGGGTGTAGCAATTTCATTGATTGACGCTACCTTTTACTTCTTTTCTTGGACTACTGTATTTGTTTTTCTCCCTTCTATTTTTTCAACTGTTGGTAGTGGGTGATCCCATGTGATATAAACTATGTCATTCTCTGTAATTCCGAAAAACAAATGCTTGGTGCTGATACTCCAACCAGAGAACAACGATTGAGAAGCCACAAAAACAAAAGAACTCTGGAACGGTGCTGTTATGTATCCAAAAATTTTAATAAAACTCTGCCATAAAAAACATACAAAACTTCTGAGAGGTAAGCGCTTTCGGGTGTTAACCCTTCATCAGACAAATGCTTGAAAATTTAAAGTTGCTTTTTTTTTTCTTCTTTCTTTTTTTGTTTGGAAGTGAGGGAAAGGTTATAAATATATCAGTTGTTTGCATAGGATTTATGTTTCTGATTTAAGTAATAGAGAGTGTATTAATTGAAGGCCTGGGTTGTAATTAGTGTGTAAGTTATACAGCTGTTTTAATCTCTTGTAGAGAGAGTTTTAAAATAAAATAGTATAAGAGTAACTGGGAAGTGGTGTATCTGTTTCTGTTAGAGAAATGTTAATAAAGATTTAACAGTATGGGGAAGTGGGTTTGGCAATGTTATCCTTATTGACTTTAAGTGTTTTGATAATAATGTAGTTATTATAATTACAATAATGAAATATTTTAGGTGGTGAAGGTTCTTGACAGTTTTCCAGACCAGCTTTGATAGTCCTAGCTATGCTTTCTCTGTTTTTGTACAGTATCTAGATTTTGTTTCGTTTATGCTAATTCTGGTGGCCTTTCTGAGATGGACATCATTATTATGTTTACTGAGGGTGGTAAGGTCCTGTTTTCATTATTTGTAGGTTGAATTTCTTTTATTTTATTTGTTGGACTAGGTATGTATTATGCTTGTATTTATAAGAAAAGTTTTATTATGTAATAACTTCAGAATTGTCTGAATTCTTAACCATCAGCAAAATATATCCATCTATTTTATTATATCAGTAAGTTTTACTGTATACTGTTGCTTGCTTTCTTGTTAAAACAGCAAAGGTGGTCAGTTTGAACTTGTCAGATTGCAGTATTTTTTATGAACTTGTTTTTTGTGTGGACCTTTCGATGTAGATGCTGCTGACACTAGATCTTTGCTGTTTGTTTCTATTGCATTACATATCTCAAGGCAATGCCATTATATGAATTGATGACCCTCTATGCTGTTTGTAGATGTTATAGTGTGGAAGCATGTATGTTTGTGTGCCCTGCAATGGACTGGCGTCCTGTTTAGGACTGATTAGCTGTCTTATACCAATTGCTTTTTGGGATAGGCTATGACTATCCCAAAATTTATAATGGGTAAAAGTGGATATTTGCGAAAAAATAAATTAAATATACTCTTGACTTTTGCCTAAACTGTAATATGTTATGTACATGTTATGTTCTTGACTTTTATGTGCTTGGGTGGTAGTTTTAAGTATTATCTTGGAACAATTCATTAGTCCCCAGTCTTAGGAATAAGGTTGGAGTTCATTGTCACTTCCCAGTGTTTGCTAGAACAAACTCTCTGTCCGCAAACTTGAGGGATAGGCCATCATACCTAGGATGTTGTGGATGTGATCTTTAACCAGGGGCTTGAATCCATTAGTCATCTTCTGAGGAGTTCACTACATGTCAGCAAGAGTTAAGACTATCTTCAAAGGTCTTTCAATGCATACTACTAGGTCCTAAGATTACCCACATACTGGACTTTGAGGGCCTGTTCATTGTGCAAATGATGATGGTTGAGCACATGTAAAAAGACCATGTGTAACACCTGGGTTATGGAGCTACAGCCTCCAATGTCCAGGCACTTCTCTTAGCATACCCATCATGTCTGAGTATTCACCTGACATTAATCTTAAAGTCAGACAGTCGTGAAGCCCGGGCTACCCTTGCTTTGGAGAGGAAGCAAGAGATTGCCTTTTCTTTCTGAATTCTTAGTGGTCAGTGAATCTGAGGAATTAGAGATTCCTATGGCAGAATTTTTCCAAGGACAATGAGTGCTTCCCACCTCCTAAAGATCTCTGCCTTTGAGTAATCATTCATGCTGGTGAAATCCACATTAACGTGGCCTTCTGTATTTTATAGGTTACCTATCATTTGAAATTAGAGATCTGATGCTTGGAAGGACCTGAACTCTAGTCCTTCATCATCAAAGGTATCTGACCATTTGTATGGTCATTCCTACCCAGGTGGGCATGTATTCTTCATTGCATCCTGAAACAGGTTTATAGGTTACAGTTTTCGGCCCAGTAAAAGTCACAGAAGCCCCAGAATTTGACAACTCATCCCCATTCTTCCCAGGAAAAAGCAAAGACTATGGACATGTTTGGCAAATGTTTCACTGTTATGCACCATTGATTTGTATGCACTTTATTACTTGTCACATATGTCTTATTTCCAGATGTATGTTTTGTGTCATTGATGAAGCACTGTAAAAATATATTTTTCTTTTTTATGCTCTTGCATACACATTTATGTATGAATTCTCAATTGTTTGTACTCTTGAACCTTTGATGTTAACTTGTTTATCTTATCTTAATTGTTCCATATTGTTCCATGTATTGGAGCTTTTCTCCCCAAGCCTTCACTGAAAATGAGCTGTCAAGGCCCAGTGGATTATCCAGTAATCAAATGCCAATAAATAAGTAAAGTAAGCCACTGAAAAGCTGTCTGGCCTTTGACTGTAAGGGGGCTGAAATGAAAGCCCTTAAGATTGAGCTTTTTGTTGGGACTGTGTAGCTCATATTTCTTTTCAAACTGTAGACATGATGACCAGGTCTGCCCTCCTTTTGTGAGTAGCTGCAACAGACTATCCTGGATCCTGCAGTGAGAGGTAAAGCTTTCTTTGGAAAGCCATCTCAAGAATTTGTAGATTATCTCACAAGAAGGCAAGGCTCTTTCTACAGTGAAAAATGTATAATCCTTTTCCTTATTCCTTTGGTAAACATTCCCTGTCTTTTGGGAGGAAGACTGAATGCTGCCAAGTGCCAAAGGAGGCCTACAAAACATTGGAGTACTTCTGCACCTCCCCCAGTCCTCCAAGAGAGTCCCAAGAACTTCAGCCCTACTTCATCCCCCTCAACACTCATAATGAACCTCCTCAGGCTGCTCTAGCAAGAGGGCATTTTCTGTCCTAACTTGAAGAACAGTCATCAACAGTAGGTAGATGTTGGACTTTATAGAACAGTGGCAGAAAGCCATATTTAAGATTTTCACAGACCACTTTCGGGGTCTTTCACCTGTGGCAGACCAATTACAGTCAGATAATATACTGGTTCCATCTATGCCTTTCTTGCCAACATGCCAGTATAGGTTGTTTTAAAACAAGCAAACGTGAATTTTTTGTTCTGCTGTCACAATTTCCTGATTTCCTGGTCATTAAAAAGTCAGAGAGGGTGGGCAAAGACATAGCTTGGGTGGAGCAAAGGGGCAGCCACTCCAGCAAGAAAGTGTTGAAGGTTTGGTAGTTCATGATTAGTCTTTGGTGCATTAGTGGCATTCAAAAATGAATGCTAGTATTACAGTTATTGTCAGAACTGAAGTGCATTACCAGTGTGCTACAGTTTAAAAAAAGAGCTTTTCTTCTCATCAGTTCCAAGGAGCATTTTTTCCGTCTTCAGTTCAGAGTTGGGGGGGGGGGGGTCACCAAATCGAGAGAATGACACTTGTGCCAGAATAGCTAGTTACACTTCCCACCTCTGGTGTGGATCAGGGATCAGTTCCTGTCAGATTCTAGATTTGAGTGGTGCTAATTGGCACATCACTTGTGCAACATTTTGCTTGTTTTTATATATATATATATATGTGTGTGTGTGACTACCTACACACTTATTAAATAATCTGTTAGCAATAGTTGAAATACATATTGGCATCACTCAGTGTCACCTAAACTTTACTGATTAAATGTTCAATTGAAAGTTCATTAAAAACATGAAGGAAAAAATGACTTTCTTTTATACATTTTAAGGCACACTGACACAATAAGTATTACTGTCCTCTCACAGTAAGATGTAATGTGAATTAGTTCTTGACTGATGAGTCTTTTGTACAGTGTCTGATATATCGTCCTTATGCTCTCACAGATTTTCTCTGTGTCCTCCAGTTTCCTCCCACCTCCCAAAGACTTGGTTTAGGTGGATTGGTGAAGCTAAATTGTCCATAAGTCTGTATGCAGAGTGTGTGTGTGTGTGTGTGTGTGTGTGTGTGTGTGTGTGTGTGTGTGTGTGTGTGTGTCCGCGCACCTGCGAGAGATAGAGATATGAATGAAAGGTCTAGTAATCGTCTTTCATTTCCTACTTGCCTAACAAACTCTGTGGATGTCTATGTACCTTCAGAGGGTCATAATAGTTGGATGTAACTCTGCAGTGTTGGCTGGATACATAAAAATACATACATATAAATCTGAATATAGAATATGTCTGCTTGGGCTTATGAAGGTCAGTAGAGTGTAAATTTGGTAGTTATATTTGACCTGTCATGTGCAATCTCTTGGGCTCATCATCAGTTTGGAGATGCCCTCCCTATTTCATTTCATTACAGTCTCTTTTTTTATTTGTGATTGTCCTAGCTGCAGGAGGGGCTGAAAAGCTTGGGGATATGACTTTTTGGTTAGCATCAAACTACTGTGTCCTGATTTACTTTGTTACAGCTTATTAGACTGGTGGTGGTGTTCAGTGTCCTTGTGGTCTGCTGTCTTTGTGGTTCCCTTTTGCATATGGTTTATTGCCAATGTGTATAGATTCAGTCCCTGTCTGATCACATTCTTGTTGCTGACCCAAGCTGTCACTCCATGGATTGTGTGTGTTTGTGTGCATGTCTTTCTGACTTTTGCTTTATTCCTCCCTCCTCAGTTCAGTCTCTGGTGTCAGTTGTAACATTGCAAGAGAGAGAGTGAAATCCATATAGTGTCTACTGTGTTTCAAGGCCACTAGATATTATTGGAAGAGCATCACCATGTCAGTTACTTTGAGGTAACTACTGTGTTCTAGCCTTGCAGGCTCTGAAAACACTTGAAGCATGAACCTTTTCTGATGAGATCAAACAATCAACTGTTGGCACAGTATTTCAGTAGTTGGGGGGATTCACTTCTACTCCTGCTCTATCCCACAAAGAAGTTGCTTACCTACCTACATACTCTGCAGCTACCAGTAAAAACAACTCCACCACTAATTTAACTTAGGAACGGTTGCAGTTCAAATAATGATGTGTAACTTATGTGTACATTATTATAAGTTAAGAGCACTGTGGAAATGAAACAATGAAATTGGCTGTGTGAACTGTATGAAAGCTTGAGCAAATGAAATCAACAAATGGCGAGAGCAAATCACTGAAGACATATACAGAATATTCCCCAGACAACAAGAATATTCTACAAAGCAAATGAAACCATCAACTTACATGACGTCCTGCACCACCAAGGAGAGGCTTGTAATGCTTAATGTAAAAGTACTGATGAATGCTCACTTGAGACCAACAATATATATATAAAAATACCAAATAAGCAGTACTACCCAAGGTGGAAAAAAATCAACAGTGATACAAAGCAACTTATCAGAAGTGATGTACATAGAAACTAAAATCAAAACAAAAGGTGAAAACTGAATTATAGTATGAAAACTACAAACATTAATGATGAAGCAAAAGCATGTCTAAATATGATGGAAACACTAAAAACTGCAGGCTAAACAATGTTCTGTTCTTATCAGCCAGTGTAATTAGGAGGTAAGTAGTTGAAGAGGAAATAAACATGTGAACAGGCACCATGTCAGCTGATCTCCACTTGCACCTTCTGCACTGTGTCATCTTCGTATTGCTGATGTAATATAGTGTTTCGTCTTGTTCACTACCATGACAGCTTGGCCTGTGTTTTCTCTGTAAATGGTCATGCTTTCATACTGTAAATCCCACTTGAGTGGAATCCAAGTTGTCACTCCACTAAAGCAGAACATGTATCACTTTGTGGTATTACTGCCATAGAACATTGTTTAAAGTGTTAACTGGACCAAGACATATTGAATTTATGTCAGAATAGTTTCTGGCTTTGATTTAGACCAGTCAAGTTTCATTTCAATGTAATTTTAGCATGCAAGTGCAAGGAAAGCACTGTCATTTATTTATATTCTAGATTCTTCTATAAGAAACACAGGCAGCACCACCACCATTTATTTATATTCTAGATTCTTCTATAAGAAACACAGGCAGCACCACCACCATTTATTTATATTCTAGATTCTTCTATAAAAAACACAGGCAGCACCACCACCATTTATTTATATTCTAGATTCTTCTATAAGAAACACAGGCAGCACCACCACCATTTATTTATATTCTAGATTCTTCTATAAGAAACACAGGCAGCACCACCACCATTTATTTATATTCTAGATTCTTCTATAAAAAACACAGGCAGCACCACCACCATTTATTTATATTCTAGATTCTTCTATAAAAAACACAGGCAGCACCACCACCATTTATTTATATTCTAGATTCTTCTATAAAAAACACAGGCAGCACCACCATCTTCAAAAAATACTGAAAAAAATCATCTCAACTCTTCTTGGCTATGTTCCTGCTCTATAACCTAACCTCTTCCTTTTCCTTATATGATAACTTAACTCCTATGCTTTTTGCTACTGCTGACTGGATATTTTCTCCATAATTATTATTTTTATCACTTATTGATGCTGGTACAATAATGCTGATTAATATATTGCACTGATTGAATTTATTTGGCAACCAACAAAATTCCTGCTTTTATGTATATATTCTGTATATATCACTGTAATCACTATCTGTAACACTGTATCTACTTTTCTACCAATTAATGTTTAATATTTTCTGTATCTGTGTTCTTGTCAGAGCTTTTCTTCCTGTGCCACCACTGAAAATGGGCTCTTTTAGGCCCAGTGGACTTTCCCGGTAAACAAATGAAATAAATAAATAAAATGTTCACAGGCATGTTAAATCCTGTGTCCTTTGTAAAAGGAATGCTGGCATAGTCAAGCAGCTGATCTGTTTTTTTTGTCCCTTTCCTCCATTCCCCAGTCATAATCTTATTCATTAGCCCGGTATGTTGCCATTTGGGGGCGAGGGTTAGTCTGAAGCTGTGTGGTTGGAATATTTGAAGCCATCACATTTCTTGATAGCTCAGGGATCTTTATGTTACCTGATGTATTTTTCCTGCAACAGCTTGCCATATGCTGTAATAACGTCCCACCAGTAGAAATTATTCTGTATTTAAAAAATGTTAATTTCACATACATTTAGTAATGATATACATTAATACAAAAGAAAATAAACATTATATTTTTCTTTTTCATGACTGACTCCTGTATTTTCTTATTTTTAACAATTATCACTTACTTCAGCATTACATAAATTGTTCAAGTCTTGCCTTCCCTGAAATTTCACCTATCTTCCTGAATAATATTCTGCATGTATTGTTCACACAAATTCTATTTATTTCTGTGTAGATCACTTGTTCCCTTTTCTAAAGATTCCACCTCCAGTTCTTTTATCTTGTTTACAACATTAAGTTCTTCATTTACACTTGGTTTATATTTTGATTTCTATTTTCTAGTAATTGCTTCCTTGGCTAGCAATATCATTAAACGTAGTAAGGCCTTGCCTTGCTGTAACTAGGCAATTCGTCTTCTATACCTAAGTTCCAAAGAATCATTTCCATAGCCAGACTGGCTATTGTATTGATGCAATGCATCTTTATTCTCTGATTTCATAGCATCGCCTCTTTCAACTTTAAAAGCACCTACAAACAGGGTATTGTCTTGTTTTGACTCAAGTAACGTCCTTCATCACTCCTTTATTTTTACAGATCTTTCTGGGGTATTTTTTCCTGCCTCAGCTTCTGTAGAACTGATTAGCTGCCGTGACATTTCCTTGTTTTGTGCTTTGTCAAAATAAATGTGAAGCTTGATTTTCCACTGCATCCTATTTCCTTTGCAGCTCACAGCTGTATTCTCAATTGTTTCATTTTCACTTCATTTTTTCTCTCACACTTTGTTATTCGCTCTTATTTCCTCAGTTAATCCCCTTTTAACAGCATACTTGCAATTTCACTCATTCTCCATTCACGTTCTGCTTTTAATAATGTTATATCTTCTTCTCTTAAAAGCCTGCCTCTTGAAATTTCGGTACCTGCGTATTATCGCAACCACATTTCTTTAGAACAAGAAGATGGCTAGGTAGGTTAGAAACAACGCTGCTCGTACGGGTAGATGACTTTTATTCCAACAAATCCATAAAACACACCAAAGAGTTAAGCGCTTTCAACTGGTTAATATCAGTCTTCATCAGAACCACTTGTTTATGTCTGTTACAAGGTATTTATAGCAACAGTAACTTGTTGTTTTAAAAAAACGCGCCAAAATCTGTTAAAGTCACAGAACAAATTCCTTATATACATGTTACTAAATTTCAACCTTAAAAACATCCAAAAAATACAATTCTATTAACTTATTAATAATATCCTGATTGATTTTATAATTTCTTCTATAACCTTCAAAAAATTGCTAAGTAGATGAATGCATAGATGTCATTAATTAATAATATTACTAATAAAATCTAACATTTTATGTTTATTGGATAAATATTAGTAATATTAAATAAATGATTGTTGACTGAAAAATGTTTAAAATGTTAAAAATGTATATAAACCTATTGTAATAATAAATACATGATTAAATAAGTAGTATATTACAGTTGAATCAACTTGTCTAGTATGTGGTAGAAAATATAAATATGAGTTATGAACTTTATTAATAGTACTTGACAATGTTTGAATGTTTAAATGTTGAGTTTATAAAATTTGTAAAATTGATAGAATGTTGAGTTTATAGAATTATGAATATAATAAATATAATAAAAAGGGAATGAGCATCTGTAATACTAAATTAATATTATAATAAATAAGTATAGCTAAAACGACTATATTTGAAAAGTTAAAAATATTAAATACTGGTCTATAGCATATTTATTCAAACATAAGAAATGGCTTGATGCTTATAGAATCATTGAGACCAGGATGCCTAGTGGCATCTGTTTTGATTTGCCATACACTTCTTCCAATTCCCTTCATGTGTATTTTGACTTATTTGATCTATAATAGAAAATATAAAACTGTGCTGGTCACCTTTGTCTAAAATATGTCTATCTATGGCATTTGTGGTATCTTCTTTACGTATCTTGTAATAATGCTCATAAATCCGTTTTTTAATGACCCTTTCGGTTTTTCCTATATAGTGTACCTTGCATGCAGTACAGTTGGCTATGTAAACAACTTGTTTGCTATTACAATTTCCACTTAGGCATCTGATTTCTGTATGATTTATATCTTCTAATACAATTTTGTCTGTTTCATTGATGTATCGACATTGACGGCATGTTCCACATTTTGTACTACCTCTCTTGTTTTTCACCAATCTTCCTTTTTGTGAGTCCGTGTATTCTAACATTCTTTTGATATTAGGTGCAACTTTATATACTATTTTTGGTTCATTTCCTACCTTTGAACTCAAATTATTGGAGGTAATAACATCCCAATGTCTATATAAAATTTCTTTAATGTAATGTACTTATGGGGTGTATGTCAAGACACAAACTCTATTGAAATTGTGTTCTGTTTCCTTTGTAATAATATTGTCTGTGTCAAGTGCACCTAGTAAAGGTTTGTATTTGTGCCCCCACTGTGAGATAACGTAATTAGTGATATCTTCTAACATGTTTTCTGGATATCCTCTCTTTCTGAACATACTGTGTAAAATCTTAATGTCTTCTTTCATAACTTCTAAACTGGATGACATTCTAGCTGTTCTAATACATTGTCCTTTGACAATGTTTTTGAACGTGTATGGTGGATGATTGCTGCTATATACAATATAGTCATTCGAGTAGGTAGGTTTTCTATATATTCTGGAGGCAAAACTTGTGTCAGTATGCCAGATGAGTGTGATCTAGATAGGCTATTTCTTTTCTGCTATAATTGTAAGTAAATCTTAAGAATTCTGTAGTATTGTTGAGGAAATCAATGAACTCACTAATCAAGGTCTCAGATCCCTTCCATAGCACAAACAAATCATCCAAATACCTTGCATAGAATACTATGTTGTCATAATATTTACTTTTGAAAAGGTGTTCAGTTTCCCATTCTAACATAACCATATTGGCGAAAGTAGGGGCGCAAGATGCTCCCATGGCCACCCCAGTTTTTTGTCTAAAATATTCACCCTGAAATGTGATATAATTGTGGTCCAAGACTAAGGACATAAGTTCAGTAACCACACAAATTTTGTCCCAACTGAATCCTGAGTATTTTCTAAGGCTGTTAGTGAAAAATTCTAGCCCTTTTTCTTTTGGTATGCATGTAAATAAATCTACCACGTCTATTGTGATGAAAAAATACTCTTTATTCCATTTATCATCAGTGAGGTTGCTTAGAAAGTTCCATGAGTCTTTCATTATGTGTGGTACCGCTTTATAGATGTGTTTAGTCCATGTGTCTATCAGGACTCCTATATTAAATGTTTTAGATCTCGAACCTGACACTATGGGTCTATATGGAGGATCTTCCATTGATTTATGAATTTTTGGTATGCCCACTATTTTAGCCAGTACAGGATAATCTGTTCTTATAAACATGTATATTTCGTTGCTTATTCTATTGTCAGTCATGTATTCTTCTACAATAAGGTCTATTCTTTTATATCCTATGTTAATTTCATTTATGGATATGACCTCATAATTGCCTGATTCATACAACCAACTGTGAATTTTGGAATTATAGTCCGTAGTGTAACTAACTATGATACCACCACCTTTGTCGGGCTTCATAATACGAATATCTTTGTTACGTATTATGCTTTTCATACAATTCCTCTCTTTCACCGTTAAATTGTCAAAACTTGTAGTGTCTCTTCCTCTATTTTTCTTAATGTTATGATTTAGCCAGTAGATGTCTTTATTAACCATCTGTTCATAATTGTGGATGGTTGATGGGTACGTATGTACTTTTCCTTTTCAGTTTGGTACCTTTATAAACCTGTGTGTCATGCTGATTGGCATCAAATTGGGTTGCCAAGTTGAGTCTCCTACAATATAATTTGATTTCTTTTATTGTATCTACTAAATTGATGCCTGTTGTAGGTACAAATTTCATTCCCTTACTCATTAAGTTAATGAATTCCTTTTCTATTGTAAGATCAGTGTAATTGTATACTTTAAAACCATTATGTACAGTCAAAATTGGTTGTTCTAATTCTTCCTTGTTTTGACTATCTGTGTAACTTTCTTGTTTCTTAGCTATATTTATACTATTTGCTGTTACACTGTCTATATTCATGATATTTTCTCTGCTGACTTGGGGGCGACTACAGTATGACAATCTAGGTGAAGGGGTATTGACATCTACTATGTTGTTTAATTCCATCTGTTGAATTGATTTTTTTGTTTTGGAGCTGGAAAAAATCTGCCCCCTCGAAAATTTTCTTCTCGTATGGCACTCCTAGGTCTCTCTTTATAACTGTTAATTCTCTCTCTTGTACCTTGTTTTTTATCATTAGGCCATATGTATGCTCGATCATTCTCATATGTCTCCATGTCTCTCATTAGTTTCCTATTTTTTCTCTCAAAACTGTTCTTAGCCTTCTCCTGTGCATTACTGAATTGTTTGTTATGTAAATCCTTCCACTTAATAAACTCACACTGTTGAGTGATAGCATTATTCATACTTTCTAACTCATTAGTCAACAAAATCATTTTTTCATCATTGTATTTGATCAAGGTTCAAATGTATAAAAATCCAAAATTGTCAAATAATTCATTGAACTCCCTCTTAATTTCCTTACTGTAATTAATACCTAAGGGAAGTTTAAAAAATCTAATACCTTTTGGTACTAATTTCATATTGAGACATTTTGATAAATAAGCTATGTCCAACTTAGTGTTCTTATATAATAAAAGTTTTTTGCCAAAGTTGTATATCATGTCTCTCAAAGTATTTTGCTTAAAACTAGTAACATTGAAATTACCATTTTGTTCTGTATTCACATTATGTTCAAATTCATAGTCATCACATAAAAATTGATCCATTAAACATACTGAAATTTCATCATTAGTACTGTAATTACAATTAAAATGTTTATGTCCATAATTATTATGCCCATATGTTGTATGAGTCTCTTTTCTTTTATGGGAACTTGATATATTCGAAAATTGTGTTACAGTACATTTGTTAGTATGTGTATCTTTCCATTTCACGTTGCCATATTGTTTAATGGCTTGTCTTTCTTTAGGTCTAGCTCCCAGCCTCTCCTGTTTATTCTTTTGGAAGCTGAAATCAAATGTAAAGTCATTGCAAGGAGAAAAACAGAACTGTCCGTTTTTAGTAAACTGTTCGTCATTACTTAAAGGAGAGCGTGTGTTATCGTTGATAAGCTCGCCCTGAACATTAGTTAGGTCTATACAAACATTATCGTTGTAAATACCGTTTTCCTGCAGAATAGCAGGAAAGACACACTCCAGCGTGTCATTGAGAGTGTTTTCAGCCACTAAATCTTCTATTAGTATACAGTCCTGTTTCTGTATCAACTCAGAATGCAAAACATTGTTCTGATGTTGATGGAAAGGTTGTGGCTTATCGGTTTTCCGAACTGCGGCTGCAAAATTACTATTGTCACGCTGTTTGTCAAGTTTCTTGTGCTCAGATAGCAATTCCGTTACTAAGGTAGTCAATCTCATTATATCCTTCTGCAATGCCGATACATCTGCTCTGAGGATACCCATCTCCGAACCCAACAATGAAGCTGGTGTTCCTTCCACGCTGCCTGCCATAGCACCACCAATGAACTAATTCCAAAACACGAACCACAACTTTAGAACAAGAAGATGGCTAGGTAGGTTAGAAACAATGCTGCTCGTACGGGTAGATGACTTTTATTCCAACAAATCCATAAAACACACCAAAGAGTTAAGCGCTTTCAACTGATTAATATCAGTCTTCATCAGAACCACTTGTTTATGTCTGTTACCAGGTATTTATAGCAACAGTAACTTGTTGTTTTAAAAAAAACGCGCCAAAATCTGTTAAAGTCACAGAACAAATTCCTTATATACATGTTATTCAATTTCAACCTTAAAAACATCCTAAAAACACAATTCTATTGACTTATTAATAATATCCTGATGGATTTTATACTTTCTTCTATAACCTTCAAAAAATTACTAAGTAGATGAATACATAGATGTCATTAATTAATAATATTATTAATAAAATCTAACATTTTATGTTTATTGGATAAATATTAGCAACCACATTTCTAACTGATAATACGTAACTACCAAACATTCATATGCCGTTTACGTGGCGACTATATTATTTTACATTATTGTGTCAATTTCAAAGTGTATCACTATTTAAAAAGCACCCACATTTTTAGGCTGTTGTCCTCCCATTAATCTAGGTTTTTGGCAGATTTCTTGGGATTATGGAGTTGACAGGAATGTCTGTCATCGTTACTTAATTGCCAAAACTTCCCTTCGGTTACGGCATAAAGATTAATGTAAAAGGTAGAATTGTTAATGTCAGTTTGCAGATTGTTACATGTAGCAAAACTATTATTTCTGCAGTCAGAAATTAAATGGGCTGTTGGACATTACTGCTGCTTCCTTTCCTACTGCAACGGATTGCTCCAGTGTGCCTAATTCCCACTTGTGTCTCTCTGCCATTACACCTGTTACGGACCTCTCAACTGTCCAGCTTATAACACAATCTCCAGCTTTTTAACACACATTTTTGGTCTGTCCCCCCTCCTAAATTTTGTAGCTGATTACCATGACGATAGAAATCAGTAGGTAATGATATACACATGGTGTATATGTAACAGCAGGCAGGTTTTTACTTTTCATTAAGTGTCGTCGGTAAAACACGATATCCAGGAATGTTGCTGTTATTCCTGTTCCTGTTTCCGAAACAATGTGATACAGTACTAACTTGGAGTTTACACACACCTTCTGACTTGCAGATACAGTTGCTCTGTGATGACAATATGAATTACACCAGGTGAGACATGTGGTTGCGATAATACGCAAGTACTGAAATTTCTTGTACCACAGCCTGTGTCTCTCTTTCTTTGAATCTTAGCAGCTTGCCAAATTCAGTGTTTCTGGCTAGATCCTTTAATTCAGCAATGTGAACACCTACAGTTTTTAGTGAGCCCTGTGTCGATGTAAAGCATAAATAATTAATTGATGGACATTTTCCTAGGTTGATAATTCTTGGTTTTCTCCTTTATTGCTGCTATTTTGTCTTTCTCCTGTTTTTAAAAGACAAATATATTAAATACCATCAATGACTCTTCCCCTGTGACATTCAGAAACATGGCAGAGTGCACTTTCTCAGGCTTCTTGGCTGTCCTGCTTGCAGTGAGGAATAAATCAAATTTCTGGATCCACAGTTTTTGTTTTGTGGTAAATTATCTTGCAGTAGAAGAAATCCCGGTAGTTGCATTTGGACCATCTTTTTGAGAAAGAAAGACATACTGTGAGGGCTTCAAAAAAAAAAAAAAAATATATATATATATAGATATATATATATATATATATATATATATATATATATATATATATATATATATATATATATATATATAGATATATGAAATGGTGATTGTGTTAAAATATGAATTTTACATTGCAGATTATATTGTTATTCCTGATAGTTTAATAACTCAAAACCACATCAATGTGTTCATATCTGCCACCTTGTAACATTTATAATGCTCATCAAGATGCATAGAAGCAACATACTGTGAATGTGTTATGGTGACTGTCCAGTGAAGAAGGGATTGCATGACATTTCTATTATAGTACTAGTGCCCTTATAGTAAAGCATTGCTAAGATATAGTCCAGTTTTATTATGGATACATTTTATTTTGGCCTTAATTAATCTACTCTTAAAGTTTGATAGTTTGCAATTTCAGCTTCCATCTAAGCATTTCATATATATATTTTTTTTAACTTATCTGATATTACAGCTATCTTCAGAGCAGTATTTCAACAATATCCCTTTCTAAAGCACTCTACGTTTGGACTTCAGGCTTTATGCCAAAGGTATATTGCAGTCAGAATTTTGTCGATAGTGTAGGGTGTATCTTATGCATGTTTAAGTACTCTTTTATCCATGAATGTGGGATGCTATCAACTGCTTTTTTGTAGTCTATCCATGCCATACTTAGATTCTTCCCTTTTTTACAGTTCTCCATTATGACTTTATTTCACAACAAATGATCCTTTGTTCCATATGATTTTCTTTTGTTACCCTTTTGTTCTGTTGCCATGGTTGAGTTTTCTGTCAGCATCAATTCCAGTTTATAGTTTGTATGTCATCGGAAGGTCAGTTATTGTTCTATGGTTTTTAGAATAGCTTGCAGGTTTGCTGTGTACGAGTATTGTTTTTACTGTTGTTAACCAGGCCGGTGTCTTTTTGGAGTGCGCATATAAATAGCTTTTACTTATAGATAAATCTTCATGTGAAGATGTTAATACTTTTAGCCAGAAGTTAGGTACTGCATCAGGGCCTAGGATTTTCCAATTGGTAGCTTTTCTTAACTTTGTTTCAGTCTGTCTGGCCATTACTTCATCCCATTTCATATCCTGTACATTCTTCTTCTTCTTTTACTTCTGTCCATTAACCATCTTTATGTTCCACAAGATCTTCACAGATATTTCTCCAAAATGTATCAATTTCTTCTTGTTTTGATGATGTTTCAATTCCTTTTGCCTTCTTTCCCAGTTCTATATAAAACTTTTTTGGGTCATCAATAAATTGCTTTTTTGTACTTTTCCTTTATAGTTATCTGCATAGCTTCCAAGTTTTACTGCCTGTACTGATATTTTTGGTTTATTTGTGATAGTACACAGTAGATCCTGATCTGTTCTAATATTGAGCATTGCTTTTATCACATCTATCTTTCTGAATATTTTTGTTGATCTGTTCCCTGTTCTAACAATGACACTTCTTGCCTTAATTGCTTTATAGTTTTTTCTATTCAGTACTTCCATGATGGCATTTGATTTCTCCCCTTCCTTTCCCTTACTACCCTGTGTTTTTTTTGGTAAGACTTTATGTTATTAATTTAGCTGCACTGTAATATATCCTGTTTTACTTTGTTATATCGCATGAATCTCTATGAACAGTCATATTTACTGTATTCATTTTCTTTATCAAACTTCTAACTTTTTGGGTTTTATTGACTTTCTGTAGTCTGTTTATCTCATTGATCTTAATTTGTTTTTCCATGTCTATTAAATCAAGCAACTCCTCTCTTAGATCATTTTCTTCTAAACTGAGGGCACATTCTTTGTTCTCCGTTTCCTGCGAGCATTCTATAGAGAGTTGTAGAGCATCTTCCTGTGCCACATTCTCTTCAGTTTCATCTTGGGTCATCCGTTTCTGTTTCATATGGAAACTCACAGGTCTATCACACTACAACATTGACTGAGTCAGAATTGCCAACGTTTTGTCTACCTTCTCATGCTGTGCAACTCCAACTGAATGTTTGTGCTGGTTTTCTGTGGAAGGCTCCAAAGCATCTTCATATAGCAACTTGATCAGATGTTTCCCTCTCCACTGGTTTCTCCCCAATTTGGGGATCCATTGCTCTATCCTGCTGTGATGTTATCAGAGTTAGATTTTCTAAATTCTTCACTTTGCAGGTAATCCATAACCTTGTTTTTTATTTCTTTACCTTCTCCATTACTAATCCTGTTTTCTACTTTTCCTCTTTGTTTTCTTATTTTTTGTATTGTAAAATTTTCCATGTCCATGTGCCTTTCTCTGTATTTCTTTTTGAATATCTTTGGTGCTGCTGTTGTATTGATACATTTTGCTTTCTCCTTTGCATAAGTATTGCACCATATTCCATCTCTTTTTCTTTCCCATGTCCATATTTCTTCTTCAGATGTCTCCTGCATCTCCTGTTTCTCCTTCCTTGGGGGACTCGTTGTTCCATCATGCTGTGATATAACCTGCGTTAGACTTTCTGCACTAACTCCTTCACTTCACAGGTATTCCATAACTTCACCTTCTATTTTACTAATATTCTGTTCTACGTTCTCTCTCTGTGATCTTATTTTTTGTGTTGTGAAATGTTCCATCTCTGGATGCCTTTGCCTGTGTTTTTCTTTGAATATCTTTGGGGCTGCCTTTTTTGTATCGACTAATTTGCTTTCTCCTTTGCATAAATATTGCACCACATCAGATCTCTCTTACTTTCCCATGTCCATATTTCTTTTTTATGCTTTTTAAAAGTCTCTAGATTTTGTTCTTTATATTTTGCACTGTCAGTGCTTCTTTTTTTAAAAGGGCCACGGTTTCTTGGTCTATTACATTTTTTTTATAAATCTGTTGTATTAATGAGCACTTTTTTACTTGAAGCTTCTGACAGTTTTTCTTGTGGAAGTATTTTCCTTTCCTTTAAGTTCTCTCGTAATCTTTTTGTATATCGTCTGTCTGGAAATTCTGGGCTTCTTGCATAATAGTAACAGTACATAATTTCTTTTTTATCCTCAATAGTTCACTCTATCATCTTTATGGCTCTTTTTGACCTGTCTGTGTTTGTGAACTACTACTTCCTTCTATAATGGGGGGGGGGGCACCCTCCCCCTGAGTCTTGCCTAGTCCTAGTATAGAAATGTTTCCGTGTCTTGAGGATTCTACACTGTCATTTTTTCCAGTCCTGGCACCAGTGAGCCTACCAGGATTGGGCACTTTTTTATCCTGGGTCTTGTGCACCCAGCTATCTTTTTTTTATTTTTTAACTTGAGTTTGTTTATGATATATGCTATATAAAATATTGTATATATCAGTGTCATCTTGTTGAGATTTTGTTTAAAACAGGGTCCACTTCCGTGAAGGTGCTCACCAAGACTTGAGGATGAATTCAGTCCCAGAAGTTCTACTGTCCTTTGCTTACTGACTTCTCTCTCCATTCAGATATTTTTTATCTACTTCTGGTTTGATTTCCATTCCCGCTTGACACAGATATGCTTCTGCTAACCTAAGCAGGGGCATCATATCCTACCAGATGATTATGGGCAGCTCTGACTCAGCTGCCCTTGGACCCAGACTACCAAATGATCATTCTACATGTAATTGGTGCTATCGCTGCTGCAGCTACAACCCAGCGGTTTGTGGAATATGGTTTAGCCTTACAGAGCACTGAGGGAGAATAACAATTTTAATGTTATGATCTGTCTGTGAAGTCTGTAATGAGTGCCTGGCAATATATGTGGACAGATTCATTAATGCCTACACTAGGTGTACGCCAAACATGTTCTGTATTCAAGAACATTTCTACCATCTTTACTTGTGCTTTCTAGTCCTCCAAAAAGATTACACTAAGTGTAGATATAGTCTACACTTTGTGGTAACCTTTATGAATCCTCCTCAATATTTAAAGCTGCAGGAAAATCAGTTAGGAAGACTAAAATAAGGAGGAAGAAGGTGTGAGTTACGCTGGTGGTGTGTCTTCAATTAGAATGGTGTACACTTAGTGTAGGCGTCCATGAATTCCAGGCATGTATTAAAATTTCTTTGCAGCCATCATTGTTCTGGTAGAAATTTAATCAAACATTACCTAAATTATGTAAGAGGGTAGTGTGTGTGTGTGTGTGTGTGTGTGTGTGTGTGTGTGTGTGTGTGTGTGTGTGTGTGTGTGTGTGTGTGTGTGTGTGTGTGTGCTTATGTATATGTAGCTCTGCGAAAATGTTATGTGCAGAAACCATCATTTTGGCAGATACTTAATGAAGCATTACCTAATTTTTAAGGGGGTAGTGTGTGTGTGTGTTTGAAGAGGAGATTTTGCCTTAGTCCTCCTCATTACATATACAGCTCTGCAAAAGTTTTATTTACTGAAACCATTATTTTGGCAGATATTTAATCAAACATGACATAAATTATGTAAGAGGATAGTAAGCATGTGTATGGGGGGTGTCCTCCAGCCCCTCTCAGATACTCAAGTGTGAGTTTATGAAATGTGTTAACTGATTCATATATCAGAGTAAAAGTATGCAGAAATTAGTGCTTGTAAATGTCATTTCATCAGACTTTTGCCAAAAAGCAAACCACATCTAAGTTTACCTCTTTTCATAACTATCATTTTCGTGTGAGAGTATGAGTAAGTGGTCACCATATGAAAGAATGGTGGAGAGAAGTCCTGGGAAAGCATCTAATATGTATAATGAGAGATGATGATGTGTTTTTTCCAGAAGCATCTAATATGTATAATGAATTTCTTGCATGGGGTTATAAACCAGAGGAGACAGATTTTGCTCTTGATAGTGTTAAAAACTTGCGTAATAGCACTATGAGTCCATATTTTAAGTCTGGCTGTGACACTTATGAATGTAATGCTACTGCTTGAAATAAGTCTATCCCTTATATTATGACATTTAGTAAAACCTCTAAGTTTATTATTAATATAGTAAAGAGCAATTGGCAAATTGTATTGACCAATCCAGAAGAGAAAAAAATTATTGGTATTTCAACTAGGATTGTTTTCAAAAATAAGATGAATTTGAAAGGGCAATTATGTTACAGAGTGACCTGCAACAGAAGAGTACCCTCTGACATAAATTTAGTCAAAAGAGTTGGATCCTGCCCCATATGAAGTATAACTTCTGTAAATATATTTACATTACCTCTCCTTTTCACCATCCTGTAACAAGGAAGGTTATCAGTACAGATTTTATTGCTGACTGTGGCTCCTCAAATCTGGTTTATGTTGCTAATTGCACTTTATGTACATCTTTTTATATTGGCAAAACTAATAGACATCTTAAACAGAGTGTTGCATCATATTTATGATATTAGAAAGGGAATTTTAACTAATGCTTTGGCGAAACGTGACTGAATATGGTGATGCACATAGCTTTAAATTTAGTGATTTACAGATTATTAATTCAACTGTTTGTAGTGGTGATATTGTGAAGTTAAATGAATATTAGGAATATAAATGGATTGTATGCCGTAATGCCTTGAATTTTCCAGGTTTAAATGAATCATGTTCTGTAAAACCTGTTTTAAGGTTATGTGGTTTATTTATTATTTATTTTTATTTTACATTTGTTGACCGGGCTAGTCTGGCTGGATACATGTCCATTTTCAGCAGAGGCCCGTGGAGAAAAGCTCCACTATATACTGGTACATTACATAAAATACATTACTATAAGATACAACTTATAAGGATTAATGAACTAATTGAATGTAGGATATTAACAATACAGAAGCATTGTTACAGAAATGTACAGTTCTTAAATTACATCATTTTTACAGAATATGTATAATACTTAAAATACTAAATACTGAGTAGAATTCCTAATCCCATGTTATTAGGAAAAGCAGGAGTAGTAATTTTGAAAAGAAAGAAAGAAAGAGGCAGCACATACAAAGGTCTATACTACATAGTATTGACAGTTATGATAATACATTTGTGCCAGGGCACCAGTTCTAAGAAATAGAATTGCACAGCAGGGAGCAAAGTATAGGTTTAAGTGAGAGGGTAGATGACAGGATCAGAGGTGTATTGAGTAAAGAGAAGAGATGTTATAAAAGTAATATCTAAGTAGATATACGGTGAGCTACAGACAGGAGTGATACAAGTAGTAGAGACAAGTAGAGAAAGTAACGGAGAGAGCTGTAGAGAGAGTTGGGTACTAAAGTCAGTCAGGATTAGAGCAAGGGCATAGCCAGTTGGATTTGAAATGGTACCTTAGTTGTTTCTTGAAAAGTTTTGATGAGCCTAGGGAGGTCAGTTCTATGGGAAGTTTATTCCAGAAAGAGCCAACAACATTTGTAAACAAGGAGTCGCCAGCTTTATTGTGTGATTTGAGAGTAGTGACTAGCAG
Source organism: Protopterus annectens (assembly GCF_019279795.1). Lineage (NCBI taxonomy): Eukaryota > Metazoa > Chordata > Ceratodontiformes > Protopteridae > Protopterus > Protopterus annectens. Next base: position 1,683,481,448 of record NC_056744.1, on the reverse strand, counting down.
TTTGTTTGCTGAGCGGAGGGAAGTAAGATTCTTGTACGGGTGACAAGGTTATTAAGTATTGGTGTATTATTAGGGTAATGGAGAATTTTATAGGTGATAACTAACTGGTGGAGGAGAATTAGATTTTGAAGTTCAAGCCAGCCGAGTTTTTTGAGATTATCACAATGATTGGTACGAAATGGGAACCTGTGGCAAATCTGGCAATGTTATGGTAGGTTGTGGCAAGTTTCTGAAGGTTTGATTTTGAAAGGTTGATAAAGGATGGGGAGGCATACAGTAATGTAGAGATGAGATGAGTTTGGGCTAGAGACACCCTGCTAGTTGGTGTAAGAAAGGGCTTAAGTCTATAGAGGGCACCTATCTTGTTATTTACAGCTTTGATGGTTAGGTTGATGTGGGAATCAAAGTTCAGTTGATTATCTATTGTAAAACCTAGCAGTTTAGTTTATATCACTAATTGTTTAATTAACAGAATAATTAATTAATTTATATAGGTTGATTAACTATATAGTATTTAAATGTTTGGTGGTTGGGACATTTTGATATATCTGATGAAGTATTTTTGAACGTGAAAGCTTGTTTTTCCATTAAATATTTTATAGCTGTGTCATTATCTGTTTTATCTATTCTGTTTTAATTATTTTGAACAGTTATCTCTCTAGGATTACTTTGTTTCTACCTAGGGAAAGGACAGATATTTAAAAAGACTTAGTAAGTGAAGAACACTGATAGCTAGTAATAACACTAATTTCTGTATAACTGCAGTGGCTTCAGGGAAAGATATGACAGAAAGCCACCGGGCCACATTCTGTTAAATAATTTAAGTACTAGGGACATCGACAACCCTTCAGTTGTATACTGACAGCTGTATCCAACACTTAATGAAATTACTGGTTTTAACATCGATCCTCATCACCTCCAACCCTTTATGGGTCCTTTTTCAACTATTTCTTTTCTGGGAGACTAGTCTTCTGCATTCTGTGATCCTCTTGCTTCTTCATCCTGGATGTACAGTTTGGATTCATACCAGCCAAGAACCCATTAAGGAAGGACCTCAACATTACCTATAACAGGCACATTCTTACTGTATCAGTTGAGTTGGAATACCGTCTCTCCACACCCTTCAAATGATTACCCTTTTGTCACCTGCTGCTGTTAGAATTTTATGTAAATTGGGCAGTTATGTATTTTTATCACTTTGTGGTAATGTGGTGTGAATTATGCAGTATTACTTGGTCTGAAGGAAAGTGGTTGTTGGTGGCACAGGGCTGATGTGGCAGGCTGTGGGAATGTTGCTTGCTTATGAAGCCAGTACATTACATTATCATGTGCACTGGTATGGACACATCAGATTGCCAAATTCTGATTGTTGAATAAATGCCCAGCCAAGAACCCATCAGGGTGAGTCCTCTAGTAGGAACATATTTTTTATCTCTCCAGGGACGTTTGCCTTTTGATAAGTGAGAAATAGCTTTCTCTTGTATCATACCAAGGGATGTGATTATTGAAATCAAACTTTCATAAGAGAAATTACCTCATTTTGAAGTTTTTTTTTCTCTAGAAGCATTCTCTCTTTTATAGCCAGTGGTAGAATTGTGAGTAAGACTCTTTGTAGTGAATTCCACTATCCAGGTAGCTCTGGGATACTTTTTGGGGCCACACACTAAAACAAAATAAAAGTGTACTCATACATTACACTCCACCTTTTCTGTACTGCTGTCTCTGCAAAATGCAAATATGTAGCACTGACATTTGGGGCACAAGATTTATCTGGGGTCTATGGAGTCTGCAGAATTAGCAGTCCTATCCACTGTACATTTACACTGAAGTGCTACTGTACTTAAACACTTCACAGCATGAAGTACTAATACGGATAGTAACATTGATGATAACATTTGGGAGACAGCCAAGCATCTTAATAATGTTACAGGCTAGTTGCTCACAGGCTTGATTACAAGAAATTCCTATTCGTGTAACTTTTGTGAGTTCCAAGATTGATACATGGGCTGAAGTTACAGTGTGGCATCATATGCTACATGTAGATGTTTCTCAAATCATCCCGTTGTTTCAATCAGAGACTAAAATTCATAACCCTGCAGGCAAGCTTAAGTACACTGGTAGGTTTATAGCCCTGGAGGGTTTTAAGTTTATTTGCGAGATCAGATGGTCTGTACAGAAATAATCTACTCGGCAGAGCTGTGGCATGCAAGACGGGCTTAATTGCCAGAATAAATGAAGTCAGTGTAGATATATTTGGTGAAGTTTGCCTAGTTGATTGTGAACCAGCAAAAATAAGTTAAAATCAAATGCTATTCCATATGCATTGACTACACCAGGAATATATCATTTCCTATGCTGTGTAAAGTGGATGCAGATCTTAAGATGAATGCAAAGCCTTAATATTATTGAGAATGTAGCCGGACCAACTAAGTGGTGTGCTCCTATAGTGCCAGTAATTAAGAAAAGCAGTAGTCTGCAAATATGTGTTGATTTAAAAAATGCTCAGTGATGCAGTCATGCGTGAAAGGTTTATACTACTAGCACTAATAAATGTAGCTCTCAAGCTACATTACAAAAGTATTTTGCATGCTGGTTGTTTCCAGTATACTCTGGTAAATACCTTTACACAAAGAAAGGCAAAAGCTGACAGCTTTCATTACCTCTATAGGAAGACTTTATTTTAAAAGGCTGCCATTTGGTGTAACCTCAGCTCCTGAATCTTTCAGTATAAAATGGCCAGTGTACTCAATGGCTTGGATGGTGGTGGTGTAGTCATGGATGGCATCATAGTAATTGTCTAGACAGAGAAACACAATCTTATGTTGTCAATTTTCATTTTATCCTTAATGTATGATTTTGGTTCCGATATCGGGACAGACTCGGCCGTTACTACACCTCGCTCTGACCAAAAACTCTTGAGCTTCATCTCTACCCACAATCCCTCTATCACAGTTACCCCAGTTCTCGTTTGCCACTTTTCCAGACAGACACACTCACCAGAGCTCTTGAGATTAGTTCCTTTTTTGGATAGTTTTCTTTATATTCCTTCAAGTTTCTTCCTTTTTTTCTGTGGCTATTACCTTATTTTAACTCTATCATCCTTTTCACTGTTTCCTGTACCCTTCAAGTTGTAATCGCTGTCCCCTTTCCATACACTCCCATGTATGCGCTGCTATCATTGTTGATAGCCCTCCTTCTGTACATTTTGGTGTACTCTTTTACTATCATTGTTGATAGTTTCTTTCTTTCTCAGTCATTCTCCCTTTCTTTAAAAAAAAAGCCTTTTTTATTATGGCTGAGAAAACCAAGGCTCCTTCTGGCTTAAAAAAATGCTAAAAGTGCGGCCATAAGATCCCTGTTTCGGATTTGCACCTGTTATGTGTTTATTGTTTGGGTCCTGTACATTTACAGGAAGATTTCAGTATTTACTATGGCTTTAGTCATATGGCTCTTGTTGAAATAAAAAACTAATATTGAAAGGTTTGATTCCTTCCACCTTTGGAGATGTTATATCTACTCAAGACAAGAGTAAAATGGATGTTTCTTCCCCTCCTTCATCGTCCTCTTTGGAGAAGGGCAAAAAAGAGGAGTTTTTTGTTACCAATGTCTGCTTCAGCACTGACACCTAAAAAGCCTAGATCCTCAGCTCCTAAAAGTTCCTCTGAACTGATTGTCTCCAGCTCTAAGACTTTGATACTGGGAGAATAACCGGCACTGACCCCTATTTCTGTTTCAAAACCCTTGACACTGAAAGTTTTGGCACAAGAAATGTTGCTCATCGATAGTGACTACATCTGCACATAGTATGGATATAGTGCAAAAGGATGTTTTACCCAAAACTAGTCATTCCCCATCAGTTGACCCCATTGTTGGTGAGTTACCCGCAGTTTTCCTTCAAAGGCCTAAATCACTCTCTCTGATGTCAGTCCATTCCACCAAAAAGTTATACAGAAGTCAATGCGGAGAGACTGGTGAATAAAATTTTGTGGGCAAGAGGTTTTACAGGACTCCCTTTGGCTGTGGCCCCTGTGAGTTCAGGAGCTGAACCTTCATTCACCCTTTTAACTACTCCTTCTCTGACCTCCTCTGAGGCATCAGAGTTTACAGCTTTGAGTCATCCAGCCCTGATGGTATTGCTTCCAGAGATCTGTCTCACTTCAGAACAGGTTATTGCCCTGAGTTCTTCAGTTCTTTCAGATCTGGCCATATCTGCCCTGTCAGCTCCAAGGGGCAGGAGTTGACTCCAGTTTTTTTAGAGCCATCCCTGCACCTTGGAGCATGAGCACATTTAATTTCACCTCTGGCTTCTGTCTTGGGGGCTGTTTCTTCTGAGTGGGGAGTGACCATGGTTCTGAGGCAGTCTGTCTCATTTCCAGGCTGCTTTCCAGGCATTGGGGAGGTCCTTATCTCTTACAGTGACTCAGTCAGCCCCTTCCACCTCAGAACAAATACCTTCCTCATGCCCAGTTATTTGACCTGTCTCTCCACTGGGTCAGCAAGTACCAAAACCTCAGGAATCTTAGATACAGATTCTGTTATCTTCTGATACCTCTCCAGACAGTCCCCCTAAGGAGGTTCCTCAGAATAAGAAGTGCAAGAGGAAACACTTAGATTCCCCACAGGAATGGGTCACGGAAGAGACAGATTTTGATGAAGGGGAGAGGTCCCCAAGGTCACCCCCGATGATGTCTCCTTTGGAGACATCCTAGAAATTTTGAAACAGAGGGGTGACTGAAAGTCCCAGAACCCTTCCTTGGAGGAATCAGTTTACCTGCAGGCTTTCGGTACTCACTCATCTACCTCTTGGTTGATTCCTCCCACTGATGAACTCATTCAGTTGATTTTCTCAGCAGGCATGGAAGGCTCCGGACACCATTGAACCCAACAACAAGAGACCAGACAAAATTTTATCTTTATCTGTGGATAAACAATTTTGGGTAGAGGTTTAAAGTAGATGCCATGGCTGTAGCAGCCACCACGAAAAAAGAACTCACTGAGGAGAGTTTATTTATCCATCCACCCAACAGAGTGTCTCAGGAGATGGATAGATTTGGAAGGCGGGTTTACACTCCACCAACCTTTGCCTTAAGGTTTTTGAATTTTCTGGTACATTTTACCAGACTTCAGAGGGACCTGATCAAGGAGTTGTCACATACCCTAGTGGGAGCTGTTACTGAGGGAGTCCAAGAAAACTTGCTTCCCAGTTGGCCATCCTGGAGTCTCTGTCAAACTCGTCTATATGGCTCATTGCGCATGCAGCTGAAGGGACCACTACAGTGGCGGGTTCAGGTGTAGCTATAAGGAGACATGCCTGGATGGGTCTCTCTGATTTTATGGATCATCTCTGTTTACCCAAAAGTTAGAGAGACATTATCCAGGTGTGAGAAGGATGGTAAGACCCTTTCTGCTGTGGGCATGTTTTCCCATTCCCCAAAGATCCTTTTTCAGGAATCAGAGGAGCGGTGGAAAGATATGCTTCAAAAAAATCCCAAGGGCCTTTCCAGTACATACATGGTGCCAGTTTTCCCAGGGGTGGGGGGGGGGAACTACAATGGAAGATGCCATCCACATGGAAGAGGTGGTACGCAGAACCAGGGCCTCATGGATTCCTTCCCAGGTAAGCCCTTTCCTGAAAGGAGGCCTGATGTCTTACTCTGGAGGCAATCAGGAGATGCTTATCCTTGCAACAAAATGCCTGGCTAAGTGTAACAACAAATTCTTGTGTGCAATGGATTATTTCCAGAGGTTGTACCATACTCTTTTTTTCTTCTTCCCCAGTATGCAAAAAAATCCCAGATGTTCCACCCAGTCAGAGGGAACAAGCAGTTGTAGAAATTCAAAAACTGCTAGAGAAGAGAGTCAACTAAGAAATCCCACCAGACCAGAGAAGATCTGGAATTTACTTAAGATTCTCTTTAGTGCCAAAAAAGACGGGACTGGAGACCAGTTTTGGATCTTAGTGTGTTGAACAAATCAATTCAACAAATTAAATTCCGAATAGTCACGGTACAGTCCATGCTTCTGCTTTTGGAAAAGGACAACTGGATGTGCTCGATAGATCTTCAGTATGCGTATTACCACATAACAATGGGCACACACTCCAGAGGTTCCTCCGCTTCTGGCTGGGAGCCAGTCATTACCAATTCAGGGTGCTGCATTTTGGTCTCACCATAGCCTCCAGGGTGTTCACCAAATGTATGGCAGTAGTAGCAGCTCACTTGAGACTGCAAGGATTTCATGTATTTCTGTATTTGGACGACTGGCTCATTACCCCTCTAACCAGGCATCGATTGATATAGACATGGGATTACATTCTCAACACCTGTGCATAAGTAGGAATAACTGTAAATCACGAAAAATCTCAACTGTGTCCAACTCAGAGCTTAGAGTTTATACGGGCAGTGCTGAATATGACAACAACTGTAGCATCCCTTCCCCCACTGAGACTACAAAAAATCATAACCCAGGTTCAAAATATACTTCTCAGCAAAAAGGTACCCACTAGACTAATTTTGCAGGCCCTAGGGTCTGTGGCAGCAACAATAACTGTAGTTATCCCTAGCCAGATATCACATGAGACTTCTACAATGACTGCTGACATCTCAATGGTCTATGCTGTACCAACCCCTGTCAGACCAAAATCTGATCACCAATCATTGCAGGAAGGATCTAGCTTGGTGGATTCACTCCAAAGAAATTCTTTTGGGTTGTCCCTTCATCCTTCCAGACCCCAAGGACATACTGACTATGGATGCCTTCCAGATGCGGTGGGGAGGGCATTTTCTGGGCAAAATTGTCCAAAGCACTAGGCCCCCCTTAGAGGCCAACTTGCATGTCAATATTCTGGAACTAAGAGCAGTGCTTGTAGCATTGCAAGCCTTTCAAACAGCTCCTCCTGTGGGAACAATTGCAATTCAAACAGACAATATGTCAGTAGTTTGGTATATAAACAAACAGGGAGGAACCAAATTGTATCCCCTTTATCGAGAAGCACTCAGAGTGTGGCAGTGGGTGATCTCTTCCAGCTGCTTTTTGATAGCAGCAAATATTCCAGGGAGTTCCAGTGTGATAGCAGACAAACAGAGCAGATGTATTCTTCAGCCTCGTGAGTGGTCTCTCAATTCAAGAGTGACAGAAAAGATTTTCCATCAATGGGCTCAGCCTTGCTGTGACCTGTTCAACTTTCCCCTAAACAACAAGTACAGCAACTGCTTTGCCCTGATTCCCCCTCTGGGGAGGTCTCCAAGAGACGCCCTTCTTCACACTTGGCCCTCTGGTCTCCTGTATGCCTCCCCCCCCCCTCCCCCCCGATACCTCTAATCCCAAAATTATTACAGAAAGCACTCAGGTTAAAGAGCAAAGTAATCCTCATTGCTCCCTCTTGGCCTTGACAGATGTTGTTCCCCTTTCTTTGGCCTTATCTGATTCAACAACCTTGGACTCTGGACCTGGCTGCAGACCTTCTGTCCCATCTAGACAGACTAGTTCATCCAGACATTCTGAACCTCAAGCTGACAGCTTGGTTCCTGCAGTTCCATTAGTTGCCAGATGACTTAACCTTTCTTCCCCCGGTACACCAAATTCTCCGAGCTTCTCATAAGCCTTCAACCTGTAAACTATATATTAGTAAATGGGGGAGATTTACTGGGTTTGTGAAAGAGATACTGACCCCTTTTCTGCTTCTGTTGATAATATTTTAGATTTCTTAGCCTCTTTTTTCAATTCAGCAACTTCCCCTTCTACCATCGGAACACAACTAGCAGCAATTTCAAATTTCCATGATGGTTTTGAATAATGTTCCTTAGCTTCTCATAGACTTTGTAAGTCATTTTTAAAAGGGACACTTTTTCTGAAATCTCCTTTCAAAGATCCTGCTCCACCTTGGGACCTAAGCTTAGTATTGCAAACCCATTGTATATTCTCCCTTCGAACCATCTGCAGACTATGATCTGTAGTATTTGTTATGGAACTGTTTTTGGTAGCAATAACCTCTGCTAGAAAAATGTCAGAAATTCAGGCCCTATCATGTAAACCAACGTATCTGTTTTTTTTCACAAAGTCATAGTCTCCTTACAAACAAACCCCACCTTTCTACATAAAGCAGTGTCAGAGTCTATTATCACTCAGACTGTTAATTTGCCGGTATCCTTTCCAAACAATAAAACAGAGATGAATACTATTTGCACCTGCTAGATGTTTACAGACAGTTACACTTTTATCTTCACAGGACTAAGGTCATGAGAAAAATCTGACCAACTATTTGTCTCCTTTTCAAGTGCTAGGTTTGGTAAACCAGTCAGCAAGGTGACCATAGCTAGATGGCTCAAGGCTTGTATTTCCTTTATCTATAACAAAAAGAACATTGCCCTGCCTAGGCCTTTGAAGGCATATTCTACAAAATCTGAAGCCACTTCAGCAGTTTTCCAGTCTAGAGCTTCAGTGGATGATATAGGTACAGCAGCTACTTGGGCTTCTCCCCAAGTCTTTATTACTCATTACAGACTGGATTTGGTCTCTAGGAAAGGAGTATCATTTAGTTCAGTGGTGCTCAGGAATGTCCTCCAATGAATCCTCTCAAGGTCTAAGGTTGCTGGGGACTCATATGTCAAGGATAAAATGAAAATCGACAACATCAGATAAAGAAGTTATGTACTTATCATAACGTTCCATCTGTGTTGCCAATTTTCATTTATCCTTGACTCCCTTCCCTTCATCCCCTGGCCTTTGAAGACTCTTTGGTGGAACAGATAATGTCCATATAACTTTGTGATCATTAAGGCATAGCAAATGGCTTCCTCATCTGACACCTTATATCTAATCAGCAAACTTGATCTGAGGTAATTGGGAGAGAGGGATTGTGGGCAGAGGTGAAGCTCAAGAGTTTTTGGTCAGCGCGTGCTGTAGTAATGGCAGTGTCAGTCCTGATATTGGAACTGAACCCATATGTCAAGGATAAATGAAAATGGACAAAAAAGATGCAGAGTTATTGTAAGTATATAACTTCTTTTTTTTGAAGCTCGAGAGAGTGCTTCAGACTATCAGGAGTTCTGGTTTCAGGTTAAAACAAGATGAATACTGCGTTAGTAAAACAGAGTTTCACTAGTTCTGGTTCTACATGATTGCTAGTGATTTTAAACCACATGCAAGCTAGGCCTCACCATTAGCCAGGTTGCAAGATTCAGCTTGTGTGACTGATTTCAGACAAGTTGTAGTAATTATTAAGTTTGAGCAAGTAGACCTTTCCACATGTGTTGCCTTTAAAGGGCTTATTAAAGAAAAATATGATGTAGTCTTAGGGAGATGCTCAAAACATTTAGTAAGTAAGAGAAATGCTAACAACAGTTCCACTACTAGCATACTGTGATGCCACTAGACAAACAGACAGACAGTAGTGAGTGCATATGCTAGTAGCTACTGCCTAAGTGCAGTATTATTCTAAATTGATGGAGAGCTATTATGTCCTGTTGCTTATTGCTCATAGTTTCATAGGTAAGTGCTAGGCTAGCTGCCCTTGAGGGCCATTTTAAGCCTAGCAGTTTCCCTTTTTGTGCTCAAATTAACCTATCCCATTTGGTTAGAGATTGGCCGTGCCTATCCCATGGTTGATAATTATATATTACCCCTAATGACAGTAACTGGGATCATACCATAGATAATTTGAGAAGACCCATGCATGGGATAAAGCATTTAGGAGCTGTCTCTGTCCATTAGTAAGACAAGAGGGAGTCCTGGGGTAAATATTCTGTTTCCCATCCATAGATCCAAATTGTGCTTGAATATGGACAGGGATGAACTTTCTTTTATATGGATGGGGTCTGTTTCAGAGCAGCAGTATCTTGTGTGAGATATAACTGTCCCTCCAAACCATTCTGTTGATGATGTAGAGGAGGTCAAGATCTCTAGACTGAGTATTTCTGATGATGTTTGACTTGCTGATGTGCAGTAAATCTTTCAGTATTGGGTTGGAGGATGCCTTGTATACCAGGCACAGGTCTCTTCTTAGCAGTGACAGGGCTTTGAGTCGGTCCATATAGGATATGTTGTTTAGGCCTGGTACCTGTGTGGGTTTTCCAGTTGTTGCACGTGTATGGACAGATACATGGCAAAGGGGGCAATTATATTCAATGATTGGCCTATTGAGGCTGAGTAAAGGGGGATAATGACATCCCTAGATCTAAACATAAGCTCTTTGTTTATAATTGTGCAGTAGAGAAGGACATTCTTACAACAGTGGATACATATTGCTCAAAAGTTTGGTCACCGTCCACATAAGTTTCAAAATCCCAAACAACTGTGTCAGCTCTTAGGAGTGTATTGTCAATGAGATGGTTCCTTCTGGTAGAGGACTTACCAAAGGATACAATAATGAATTTTTTGGCATTTAGTTTCTGTCCAATATTTTTGACTCCAGTTATTTATATAGGGCAAATCTTCCTGCAGGGATAGCTAAGTCATTGGGGATTCAATGACTGCTCCTAGCTTGCAGTCATCTGCAAACTTAGTCAGCCAGAGCCCTTTGGTATTGGCTGCTACTTCAGAAAAGTAGATGCCAAACAGCAGAGGTCCCAGCAGAAAATCCTTCTGGAGGTTGCTTTACAATGTTTACAGAAATGAATAAACAAGGATATAGGGAATCTCCAAACTCTGGATCCCAGACAGTTTGGTTTTGTGAAGGGTAGCTCATGCCTGCTCAACTTGGTCAACTTCTTTGAGTCAGTCACCAGAGCTGTGGATGAAGGCAAGATGGTTCATACAGCCTACCTTGATCTGGCCAAGGCTTTTGATACCATTCCCCACTCAGGAATCATAGAAAAACTCACTAAGCTTGGCATCAACCCTTATATCACTAGGTGGGTTGCAAACTGGCTCACAGATAGAACCCACAGTGTGAAAGTAGCTGACTCCAAGTCAGACTGCCAATTTAGTCACAAGTGGAGTCCCACAGGGTTCAGTCCTGGGTCCTCTGCTGTTTGGTATCTAAAGTCCAGGCCAACACGAAGGAACTCTGGCTGACAAAGTTCGCAGACGATTGTAAGTTGGGTGCCATTATTAACTCCCGAAGTGATGTTGATATCCTACAGAATGGCCTCACTGTGACCAACGACTGGTGTCAGAACCATGGCCTTAAGCTCAATGCCAAAAAATGTGTTGTCATCCCCTTTGGGAAAAACCCAGTTCCCATGGATTACCAGATTAATGGTAGTCCACTGAACACAAAAGATGTTATGAGATATCTGGGAACAAAGGTTGACAGCAGCCTTTCTTTTGATCACCACATTGCCACTGTGGTCAGAAAGTCCTTCTATGGGACACATATCATTCCTAAGGGTTTTGCATCCAGGAAGAAAGAGGTCATTGTCTCCCTCTACTCTTCCCTCATTAGGCCAATCATCGAGTACAATGCCCCATTTGGCATGTACCTCACTAGACACCTGCAACAACTGGAGAGGCCGCAAAAGTACCTCACAAAGAGGATCCTAGGCCTTAAATAATTGCCCTATATTGGCAAACTCAAAAAACTCCAACTATTCTCTGTTTCATATCGCCTACTTAGAGGCGATCTCTGCTTGACTTACAAAGCCATGTCTAATACAGCTCTGTTAGAAATGCTACATCTAAAGAAATCCCAATCACTCTGCACCACACGCTCCAGAGACCTTAACCTCATTACCACAGTTAACAGAAGATACTAGAGGGACAGGTTCATAACCCAGAGACTGCCCATGCTATGGGACAGACTTCCCATACATGTCAAGCAGAGCACCTCGCTGACCCTCTTCAAGAGAAATCTTGATGAGTGGATGGGAAACAGAAAATTCACCCCAGGGATAACACCAGTGGCTCTACTCGAGAGAGGCACTGGGAACTAAGGTTGGATGGCACTATGCCAGGGTAATTCTATGGCTAGGCTTGTAAAGGCCCCAGGGCCATTAGCCTAGTACACACACCTATGAACCTATGAACAGAGATATTTGCTGACTGAAAAGGAATGCCTTGCAAGTTTGTGGTCTTGTGAGAAATTTTCTTGATACTTATTGGGGCTCAAAAATTTCCAGCTCTAGACTGACCATAAACAACAAGTTCTGTTAATTAATTCGTACTTTCCAAAGTACCAACAAGGTGTCAGAGACAGTTAATGAGACTGAGAAAGTTCAATGCCAAGGCAATTAATGAGTCTGGTAAATAACTGCGTGTTGCAGATGTATTATCCAGAAATCCTGTATGTGAGCAGGCATTGTCAAATACTAAAGCTGTTGTTGCCACATATTGCAAAGCGTAATTCTGATTAGACTATAGGGAAACTTAAACAAGCCACCAAGAATGATCAAGAGTTACAAATTGTTATCCAACATGCTCAAAATGCATGACTAGATTGCTGGACACACAAAGAGAAAACACTAATGTGTAAGTGCTATACCATCAGAGTTCAGGGAACACGATTGTTTGTTGTGAATCAAAACAGAATCAAAATATCCCTAACTCAATGAGCAGAAGTGATGCATCAAATACATGAGGGTGATCAAGGTCTCACTAAATGCTGTGAAGGAGCCAAAGTGTCAGTGTAGAGGCTGAACGTTAACTAAGACATTGTTAATCTTTTATCAAACTGTCAGTTCTACACTGTACATAAGCCATTGCAAAGAAGTGAGACATTAATGCCAGTTCCATTAGCACAAGTTTCTTGGTGAAAGATAGTTATTGACTTATGTGAACTTGAAAGCAAGAGTTAGCTTTTTGGTGTTGACTGTTAACTCTTGTGACATAAGAATAGTTCATGTATCAACCACAACTAGCCAAATAATAACCAGATTCAAAACTGTGTTTTCAAGGTATGGTCAGCCTACTGACCTAGTTACAGATAACGGTAAACAGTTTGCATACAGTGAGTTCCAACAGTTTGTTGTTGCCTATGGTTTATCCATTCTGCTTTGAGTCATTATCCACAATTAAGTGGTGAAGCTGAGAGAGGAATAGTTCAAAAAGCCAAAATAATATTAAGACAAACAGTTCCTCACAAATTGATCTACTCCACAGTACCATTGAAGTTAATGCTCTGCGGATAATATTGTGTTTCTGAGTTGTCCAGACCTTGCTGTGGTAGAGGGAAGTCTTTCTGCTTATCAGTGGGAGTGGTAAGCATTGAGCTGCCTGTCTGTCACTGGAGGAGTGGTTTCCAGCTCAGGAATTGTACTTCATTGGCCATTTAGGGCTGCTTTCTATCCCTTTCAACTTTCTGGCTTAAAAACCTGTGTTTGTATGGGTTTGCACTTGTTTTAACTCAGCAGATCCTGTTATAAGTACCTTTTTGGCTTTTTTTGACTGTTCTTGCGAGCTGCACTTCTATAAACTGTTTTAAAGTAGTCTACTATTTTTTAAATTGTTTTACTGTTTGTGCATTTTTTTTTTGTTGCTTAAAATCAAAGTTTAAACTACATTTACTGTTGTAGGCTACACAGTAAAGTGCAATAGCATTGTCTCTGCTTATTTACTGTTAAATTGCATTTCTCTGCCTAATTTAATCTTAAAAGAATTTTTATCTTTTTGCTCATTTCCCACCTTTTTTCTATACTAGAATAGTCTGTATCCCAGATTTGCTGGTTTCAGAACTTTATTTTGTGTTTCTGAGTTGTCCTGACCTTGCTGTGGTAGAGCAAAGTCTTTCTGCTTATCAATGGGAGTGGTAAGCATTGAGCTGCCTATCTGTCACTAGAAGAGTAGTTTCCAGCTCAGGAATTGTACCTCATTGGCCGTTTGGGGCTGCTTTCTATCCCTTTCAACTTTCTGACTTTAAAACCCTTGTTTGCATGGGTTTGCACTTGTTTTAGCTCAGAGGATCCTATTTTGTCATCCTGCAGGCTACTACAGCGCCAGAAATGAGGAAGAGAGAGACTCTTTGCTGATTATAAGTACCTTTTTGGCTTTTTTTAACTGTTTTTGCTAGCTGCACTTCTATATCTGTTTTAAAGTAGTCTTGCTACTATTTCTACTGTTTTTTTTTAAATCGTTTTACTATTTGTACACTTGTTTTTGCTTAAATTCAAAGTTTAAACTGCATTTACTGTTGCAGGGTACACATTAAAGTGTGATAGCCTTTTCTGTGCTTGTTTACTATTAAATTGCACTTCTCTGCCTAATTTAACCTTAAAAACAAAAAAATTCTATCTGTTTGCTTGTTTCCACCTTTTTTCTATACTAGAATAGTCTGAATCCCAGATTTGCTGGTTTCAAGACTTTTTTTGTGTTTCTGAGTTGTCCAAACCTTGCTGTGGTAGAGGGAAGTCTTTCTGCTCATCAGTGGGAGTGGTAAACATTGTGCTGCCTATCTGTCGCTAGAGGAGTGGTTTCCAGCTCAGGAATTGTACCTCATTGGCTGTTTGTGGTTGCTTTCTATCCCTTTCAACTTTCTGGCTTAAAACCCCATGCTTGTGCGGGTTTGCGCTAGTTTTAGCTCAGCATATCCTGTTTGGGCATCCTGCAGACTACTACAGCACCAGAAACAAGGAAGAGAGTCTCTTTGCTGATTTTAAGTACCTTTTTGGCTTTTTTTGACTGTTTCTGCTAGCTGCACTTAACTATAAACCATTTTAAATTAGCCTTGTTACTATTTCTACTGTTTTTTAAATCATTTTACTGTTTGTGCTTGTTTTTTCTTAAATTCAAAGTTTAACTGCATTTACTATTGTAGGCTACACACTAAAGTGCAATAGCCTTTTCTGTGCTTATTTACTGTTAAATTGCATTTCTGTGCCTAATTTAACCTTAAAAACAAACAAAAAAAAGATGTTTTTTATACTAGAATAGTCTGGATCCCAGATTTGCTGGTTTCAAGACTTTTTTTGTGTTTCTGAGTTGTCCAGACCTTGCTGTGGTAGAGGGAAGTCTTTCTGCTTATCAGTGGGTGTGGTAAGCATTGAGCTGCCTGTCTCTAGAGGAGTTTTTTTCCAGCTCAGGAATTTACCTCATTGGCCGTTTGGGGCTGCTTTCTATCCCTTTCAACTTTCTGGCTTAAAAACCCATGTTTGCGCATTGTGCAGCCCCACTTAGCTAGGGTTAAACTATTACCGGCATCAGAAAGTCTTCTCTTTAAATTTTCCCTTAGAACTAGCCAGTTTTCCAGTTTTAGCAGTGAAACCTGATTCTTTCAGCTCAGCACTTGCTTAGAACTCATTTTAAGCACTAGATATTCCTTAAACTGCTACAACAGTCAACTTTCCTTTCTAATTAAAGAGGAAAACAGTTCTAGTATTTAAATAAACAAGCACCTATCCAGGCATGTCTAAGAGTCAGCTCCTGGTGTTTTCTCCTGTCCACCTGGTGAATCTGGGCATCTTATGGCAATGTAGTAATTGCCTCATGTACGCTGACAACCCTGTCCTCCTACCACCCAACACTACAACCTGAGAGAAGTGCACTTATATAGCCAAGCTGGAAGCCAAGCTCTCTCCAGTCAAGACTGGACTCGCCAGTCAAGATGAGATGGTAAACACCTGTACCACACCAGACACAACACATAGTCCTTCAAAACCTACACCACCAAAACCCACAGATAGTAACACAAAACACACACCTATATTCACAGAGGTTCTTAATAAAAATCTGCCCGAGCAGCAGAAACCTCCGAAGCTGAAATGCAAACCACCACCACCCCCCACACAACCCAAGTGACACATAGCTCATTAGCTCACAAAACCAGTGTGCCACTCAACCTCACTCCCTAAGGCAAAACAACGTACCCAGCACACTAGTCATAGGTGACTGTATAGTCAGGCACACTGATGTCGCACTCACAAGGCTAAACAAGGAGAAAATTGCAGTCAGCTACCTGTCAGGTGCCAGGATCCACCATATAATGCATGCACTCAGGTCACTCCACAAGTACAAATACGATTCTGTCATTTTCCATGTTGGAGTGAATGACCTGAGACATACTTCTCTGGACTACATGAACAGAGACATGGAGGAGCTCTCGGATATTGTAGCCCAGGCAGTTAGGACCCTAGCCCTGCGTAGCAACCTGCCATCACCCAGAATGATACCACATTACAAGGACAAAATGATTTACTTCAACAATTGGCTAACCTTCTGGTGTCGTTTGAAGTGGATCCAGTATCTGTCTGCCTGGTCGCCCCTGGGATTCCAGATACTGGCAAAGGCTCTTGCCACCCCTATAGTGCCTTTTTTAGGCAGGGTTCAAACAGCAAAATTACCACCGTAACAGGTTCAAGCAAGCCAAAACTGAGGGTAATGCTACTCAATGGTAGAAGTCTATACCTCAAAATGCACTCACTCGAGGCACTCCACAAAATGGAGACCATCAACATCTGTGCAGTGACAGAGACCTGGTTCAAGGCTCCAGAGAGCACCCCTGCAATACCAGACTACAATTCATGCCACACCTTTCGGCCACCCAACCTGGACCGAAACATTAAAGGCAGAGACGTGTCGATATTCACCAAGGATATCAACACCACCAGGCTAGTTGCCCAACATAATGTTTCCGAGATTCTTCAGGTGCAACTAAGACTAGGCAAGACTGCAATCAAATTGTAGCTTGCTACAGATCCCCCACCATGCCCCATGATTCCCACTACACTTTTCTTAACATACTGGAAAGTATTAAGGTACAACCAAATACCTTAATACTGGGTGACTTCAACTGCTCTGCCATTAACTGGGAAAACTACTCGTGTACCAACACATTTGCCCAATGATTCATGGAATTCATAAATTCCAATGCCTTAGATCAACTTATCCATAGCCCCATCAAGGGCACCAATATCCTGGACCTGGTCATTACCAACATAGGCAACCAATGCTCTACACCAGAAGTCAGCTCCGACCATAAGCTAATCACCCAAGACGTCCTCATCCTGCCCCCACCCCTCCATTAAGGTAACCACTGTAAAAAACTTCTCCAAAGCTGACTTCACCAACTTCATGCTTCTCTTGACAGAAGTTGCAAACTTCATGACACCTATGCAGATGGAAAGTAGAAGTACAACTGCTGAATCTTACACAATGCACTGTATGAACACATACATGAGTGCATGGACCATGCCATCTGAAATAGAACCAAGATGCTCTCCTCCAAAAAAAAGAAGCCAGTCTGGTTGTCCCCTGCCATAAACAAACTCTACAACAAAAGGAATAAACTGTTGCAAAAAAGAGTAAAATCCCAAGATTGGAAAAACTCCCTTGTCAGCCTCAGTAAGACGCTGAGATCCCTCATAAGATCATCCAAAGCTAATTATGGAAACAAAATCACCACAGATTCTAAAGACAACCACAAGTTATGTCAAGAATCTCAATGGCAACACTCAGATCTGCTCTGAGTTACATCACAATGGGACTAAAGATACAGAACCAACTGATATTGCCAACATCCTGGCAGAGAGGTTCAGTGCAAACTGCACCCCCCTCTCACTCCCTAAAGGGCCCATCTCAATACCGGAAAAATACCTTGTCCCGATAATCACAGCCACACAGGTAAAAAAACGACTCTCTAAAGCCAAGAATACAGCATCCATGGGACCAGACAACATCCCGGGCTGTGTTCTGCATGAACTACAAAATGAACTGGCACCCCATCTAAGTACCATGTTCAATCATAGCCTCACATCAGGCTTTGTGCCTACTGAATGGTGCATAGCTATGGTTATCCCACTCCACAAGGGGGGATCCATCACAGACCCCGGGAACTGCTGCCCCATTAGCCTGACGAGCCTGATCTGCAAAGCCATGGAACATATCATCATGGAACTTATATAAAGACATAGGTAACCTTCAAACTTTGGACCCCACCCAGCTTGGGTTAGTGAAAGGCAGATCATGTCTCCTAAACCTGATTGACTTCTTTGAAGTGGTTCACACAGCCTGTCTAGATCTCGCCAAAGCCTTCGACACCATCCCCCACTTGGGTATCATAGATACACTCACTAAACTGGGCATAAATCCCTATGTCATATGATGGGTTGCCAACTGGCTCACTGACAGAACCCACACTGTGAAAGTAGCCGACTCCAGATCTGACTCCAGACTAGTTACAAGTGGAGTACAACAGGGTTCAGTCCTGGGTCCACTCCTGTTTGGCATCTACTTCTCTGAAGTTCAGACCAACACAGAGGGCCTATGGTTAACAAAGTACGCAGACGACTGCAAGCTGGGAGCCATTATTGAATCCCCAAATTATGTGGACATTCTACAAAAGGGCCTCACTGAGACAGATGCCTGGTGTCATAGTCATGGCCTCAAGGTCAACCCCAAAAAGTGCATAGTCATCCCCTTTGGGAAAAACCCTGTGCCCATGAACTACCACATAGGCGGGAGTCCACTTAACACTGAAAGTGTGATGAGACCTAGGGACACAGGTTGACAGTAGTCTCTCCTTCGATAACCACATCGCCATAGTAACCAGGAAGTCCTTCTACGTGGCACACCTCATCACAAAAGGTTTCTCATCCAGAAAAAAGGAGGCCATTGTTCCTCTCTACTCATCCTTTACACCACCCCGTTTGGTATGTACCTCACAAGACATTTACAACAACTGGAAAGGCCACAGAAATACCTCACAAGGATGATCACTGGCTTCAAACAGATGCCCTATGCAGACCGTCTCAAAAAACTCCAGCTCTACTCCATCGCATATCACCTACTCAGAGGCCATCTCTGCCTAACATACAAAGCTATGTCAAACCCAGAGCTGTTGGACATGCTATACTTAGATAAATCCTAATCCCTCTGAGCCACATGCTCCAGGGACCTAAACCTTGAAACCACAATAAACAAAACATGATGGAAGGATAGGTTCCTGTCCCACAGACTCCCCATACTTTGGAACAGACTGCCCATTTATGTCAAGCAGAGCACCTCATTAGCCCTCTTTAAGAAAAATCTTGACGATTGGATGGGTGATAGGAAATTCACCCCGGGGATCACTTCTGTGGCTCTGTTTGACAGGGGCACAGGAAAATAATTTATGGGTGGCAAAAGCCAGGGAATCTTTATGGCTAGGCTTGTACAGGCCCTAGGGCCGATAGCCTAGTACTTACCTATGAACTGTAAACTAACATGTCAATGTTGAGTCAAAACTTTAATCAAGAACTATACTGTGCATACAGTCAACAGTTATGAGCAAAAAGCCAAGTTTCATATAAAAAATTTTACAACTGATGTCATTCTTCACACCCACTACCACTCCTACAACCTGGCCAAGCTGTCCAGATGAAGTTAGAGAAAAAAAATTGGACACAGCAGATGCAAGAGTGCAGAAAACTACTAACCACATTTCTAAATGCTGCAGATTGGTACTATAGTTTGACATAATGGATAAGATATCCAACTGGTTGCTGATGTGTGGCAGCCAGAACCAGCCAAACCGGTATGAGCCAAGAGTAACCAGACTTAAGCCTGTCAAATCTGTTATTGTATCAACTACAAATCTATCTCAAATGGACATTTGAGACATGGGTGGAAGTTTGACAAGGGTAGTGACAAACCATCTGCTGTCCATCCACAGCATTCAAGTGTGACTGTTTCTGTTCTTGATCCTTTTAAATTTTTTTAAAATTGTTTTGGGCATCATTTAATCAGCCTGGCTCTGCAGTGTCCCATATCCACAATGGATGTAGTAGCTTATCTCCTACACCCTAGTCTTATTTCTGGTATTGCTGGGGCTGGTTGTGGTTTTAAGGGCATCCTGGTGTACTGGCCATCTTTGTATCTGTCCTGTGTTTTTTTTCTTTATACTTCCTACCCACTCCATTCCCCATCTGCTGTACTCATTGATTACATCTGAGCACAGCTCGCCTCTTTACCCAATCCTCCCCTAAGGGAGCTTCATCAATGAACACCCTCCCACCCAGGACAGGCACGCCCATCCATCTTTGCCAAGTCTGTCAGTCACCCGAGCTGCTACTTGAACCTGGGGTTAGCCAAGGTGTGTAATCAGAGCTTTATCAGTTTACATCACTGGAGCAGCCTGTTCCTGATCCTTTTGACTTTACTTTCCTAGTGACTGTAGACGTCATAATACATGCTGTAACAGTATGTCTCAGTGTTCCTTTTACAGGTTCTCAGCCCATTTCTAGCTTCAGTCTCAAGAGTCCTCAAAAATCAAGAAGTGGAAGGACTTTTCCATTATTGTGACCGAGTCCCTGGGACAGTTAGTTAATTGTTAATAATGCATTTTGTACTGTTTTGTAAATAACTATATTAATAACTATATTGTTATATTCTAACACTTTTCTCCTACCCACTATCCATCCTCTTCTTTAAAACTCCCACAGATGCACTATACTTATTATCACACGTTACTTACCAATCACTAACGCCTACTCCCCACCGTCCCATCTATACCCACTAACTGTCCCCTAGACTAAGTTGAAAAGCTTTCCCTAAAAATGTCAATAAACCTCATATGAACTTGTCTATATTCTCCTTCTTTGACAAACTTGCTAATATTTTTAGTTTTTTCTTTCTTCTCTTATCTTCATTGCATCTTCAAGATTATCTCTACTAATCATACTGTATGAACAATCACATTACTATCCTTTAAACTGTATGTCTAAACCACTATGCTTATGTAAATATCTTATGCAGTCATATGTTTTCTGCTATATTTTATAACTGTATGTGTAAACCACAATGCTCATGTAAATATCTTGTATATTGTATGTTAGTAATTGTTTTTGGAGCTTTTCTCCCCGGACCTCCGCTGAAAACGGACAGCTCTGTCCAGTCGGACCTCCCTGTAAACAAATGCAAAATAAAAATAAATAAAATAACTATATTGTTTATATGAAACATTTATATGATTTTGCAAGATCAGTCATGATTTTGAATGTATGATGTATCAGTTGTGCATTATCACGCTTCATAACTTTGAAAAATTCAATTTTAATCATTAAGCGGGAGATATGTTAAGTAGTATAAAGCTGCTAAAATGACATATATAAGTACTGTGCAGACATATGTAGCTATTGCCCTATTTTGTGTAATTTGTGGTATTGACCTTTTAAGAAGTAATCTAGTCGATAATGCATTTTGAGTTCTAAGCTGTAGTTAGTTGGATGTGAGATGCTGAAGAATTAATATAGTTTGTCACACAGCCTTATTGCTACTAATAAAAGTCGCTTTCTTAGCGAAACTAATAGTGAACCTAACATTTCTGATATGACCAACAAAGAATATAAAGCAGATATTAGAAGCACCTATTGACAAGGCTAACATGGAAGAATTACATTTTGCTTGCTAATCTTCATTGCCAGTTCATTTGAGAAAAGCATTTTCACTAAAGATTTACTGCTCCAGATTAAATGTAAGAAGTCTCTTCATTATCACCTCATGTTTGTTTGCATGTTGCATCTATAACTACTTTATGGTTATATCACTATTGAGTTCCCAGTTTTTCTAATAGTACTGGACACAAGCTGTTACCCAGTCTTAAACAGGTCATACATTTGATAAATAAAGATTTTTTTTGTTTATTTCTTAATACCGTGCTAGTTACTCTTTGGTTGCCTAGTCTGCCTGTATACTTTGCATTTTGAGAACTGGTGGGGTATCCAACTATCCCTCCCCCCACTGCCCGGCATTAAAAAAAGAAATTAAATACTGACATTGGCTTTTTTTGTCCTTATCCTGAAGTAAAGAAAGTTATTT
>NC_056744.1:1683204788-1683452288 GCF_019279795.1 Protopterus annectens | reverse complement strand
TTTGTCATCATTAACATCATTCTTTCTGTTATAATACCGATATAATGCTGTAATATTATTTTATAATTTTATATATTGTTAAGATAGTGGTGCTAATGTAAAATATTTATTTATAAAGTTTACTGAGGAAAAGGGAACTGTGTTTTGTTTCAGTTTCCATAATTAGGTACATTAAAAGACGAATGCGTGGACAGAATATATGTATGGATACTGTTGTGTCAGTTAATGATAAAGTGGACTTGTGCATAAACGAGAACGTAGTGCAGTTTTTTATCATTGAAAAGGACATTTAAGTTGAAACTGGAGAAGACATGACATATGAAACAATTTTGTACTTTTTACTTCATTAGAAATATATATGTACATATAGTCAAATATTAGCATATTTATGGTCTGTGTTTTTTAACCACTCATTTGCCATTCCATTTATTTTCGTTGCCATTATGGCATCAGTAGTATTGTGTTTTTTTCTGATTAGAAGCACATATTTTCATACAGAGTGATGACAAACATTATGCATATGTCAAATCTTTTCCATTTAAGTAAGTAATGGTGTGCAGTTCTAAACAGATTTTCTGAGCGCTTCTTATTTTGTCAGTGGTAATATAATTATTTCATAATTTGGACCTTTATTTTCCGTTTTAAGCTTTGTAGTCCTTTTTTGTTTATTGATTCATGTTTTCCAGTAACTGTTTTACATTTTCTTTGATGTGTGTGTTCAAGTACCTTAAATGATCTGTGGCTAAAAACTGAAAAAACATATTTTTATTGTACCTTGATCTTCTTATGCAGTACCAATATCTGTTCATCACATTACATGGTTATTATAGCAGAAATCAATGCTGGACCTGTTTGTTATGTCTGCTTACCTGTAACCATTGTTTGCTCCCAAGAGTAAAGTCTGCATGGCTAAACAACACCATGCGTGGGCCGTGGCCTAGAGGTGATTGTTGTCATTACACACTGGACTTGTTTAAAACTTAAACAAGTCCATTGTATAGTAACACTTCTTCTTGTACTTTTTTTTTTTTTTTTTATATGCAGGGAAGGGCTCAGGACAGATTTGGCTGATACACTGTCGATGTCCACATTGAAATACACGTTTCTGCATACGTAGTACATACGTGGAGTTATAGTTGTGTAGTTGGTGCATGACACAGAGTGTAAGTGGTAGTAATTGCCAGACAATGGTGATGAAACATAGATGTGGCATATTTAAGGAGCAAAAGTGGAAGTGTGGTAATTATTTTATTTGTTTGTTTTAATTTGCTGCCGGACTTGCAATGGTGACACATTCACCTGTGCTTTCAGCTTAGTTAAACAGATTTTTTATGGTTTATTTATTTATTTATTGACATTTGTTGACCGGGAAAGTCCACTGGATCGAAAGATCTATTTTCATTGGAGGCCTGGGGGAGAAAAGCTCCAAAGAATACAGTAAACATTAACAAAGTTAATAGAACTTAAACAGTTAGTAAAGATTTATACATCGATAGCAATTTTGGCAATTTAGACCAACAATATATAATAGGAGACAAATAGAAGTTCATTTCGTAAAAGTCTGTCTACTATACATTTATAATCATACACTATAGAAGTATTAATTTTCTTAAGTTTGTGAATCAATTTGTGCGAATGTGCTGAATAGAGTATCTTTTAACTGGGTTTGTTCACATGATGGCAGGTACATGTAAGATTGTTGAGGTAATGTTGTTTTAATGCTGATTTAAACGTTTCTGTAGCGTCTAGTTGAGTAATTAAGGGTGGCAGAGCATTCCAGAGTTTGGCTACTGTATGGGAATAAAGGCAATACCCAGCTCTCTTGTTGGGTTTAGTTATGGTTATGAGTAGTTTATTAGAGGACCTAAGATTGTGGGATGGGAAAAAAAAAAAAAAAATATATATATATATATATATATATATATATATATATATATATATATATATATAATCATGTCTTGAAGAGAAGGGCAGTAGTTTGGGTTATATAAAAGTTTGTGAGTAAGAGTGAGTTGAGTGTAATATAGGTAATGGGGGAATTCAAGCCACTTTAAAGTTTTAATGGCTAGGCAGTGATGTGTTTGAGTTGGCATATTGGTGGTAAATTTTGGTATTTTGTAGTAACATGATTGTAATTTAGTCGTAAGTGATGTATGTAGGTTTGTGAAAATGGGACTATCATAGAGAAGGGAAGGGAGAAGTAGACTATTAGCAAGTTTTATTTTGGTAGACATATTCAAGAAGATTCTATGCCTGTAGAGCTTCCCTAGCTTGAAGTGAGTCTTTTTGATTGTGCTGAGTATGTGATTTTCAAAAGAAAGTTTGCCATCAATTGTTATGCCCAGTAGTTCTGCTCTTCTAACAAGTTCAATTTCACTATTGTTTTGTGAGAATATCTTAAAGTCAGGAGTTACTGCTTTAGAAGGGAACAGTAAAAGTTTAGTTTTTTGGGGATTGAGTAGCAGTTGAGCTTCACTTAGCCATGATTCTATAGATGTAAATGCTGTTTGAGTTGAAGTGTAAAGTTCTGACAGGTTGTTAGAGGATGTGATTATGGTCGAATTGTCTGTATATTGCATACGGGTACTTTGTTGGGATGCTTTATGGAGATTGGTAACGAGTATATTAAAAAGTAGAGGCCCAAGAATAGATCCTTGGGGAACCCCTGTGTTGTTGGTTAGGTTTTCTGATTGTTTTCTATTGTGAAAATAGTTTTGAAACCAAGTAATAGTATGTGAGGAGCAGTTTAAAGACTCAAATTGTAGCAATAATTTGTGGTGGGACACCGTATCGAAAGCCTTTGATAGGTCAAGCAAAATAACAGTAGTTAATAGGCCAGTATCAAAAGCTTTGTTTACAGTATTGGTAAATGATAGTAGGGCTGTGGTTAGTGCTGTGTGCTGGCCGAAAACTGTGTTGTGTGGGTGATAGTAAGTTGTTATTGGTAAGATACTTTAGCAGTTGATAGTGTATACTCTTTTCTAGGATTTTTGGCAGCGGAGAAAGAATAGAGATAGGTTGGTAGTTGGAGAGGTTGTTGGCATTGCCACCCTTGTGGAGGGGAGTTATAATAGAGTTTCTCCATAGTTGAGGAATGTATGCTGCAGAGATAGATTGATTTATAAGAATGCTGACAGGGTAGGCTACAGCACTGGCAGCAAATCTTAGGTATTTTGCTGGAAGTTCATCAGAAGGGCAGCAAGTCTTAGGTATTCTGCTGGAAGTTCATCAGAAGAGGGGGAGGAATGCTTTAGTTTTTTAGTAGTTTATACACTAGAGTGGTAGATACAGGTTGTATAGTAAAAGAGGGAGGGGTTGGACTGCTATTAGTAGAAGCATTTGTAGTGGGGGAGTTGGAGGGAGGCTGAACATGGGAATAGTAATTATTTTTTTTATTACAATTTGGATTTGCATTGGGTTTTGAGAAGAAATAATTTACAAGTTTTTGAATGGTGTCAATAAAATGAGAATTAAATGCTTGGGCAGTCTCTTGTGGGTCTTTGCCAGGGTGTGGTGTGGGATTGTGCTGGATTCCTGGATTGAGAAGTGAGGAGACAGATTTCCAAAATAGTTTGGGGTTATTCCCTTGGGTAGAAAGTTGAGTGGAGGAGTACTTTTTTTGTCTTGGATAACCTGTTTTTTGGCATTATTGTGAAGTTGCCTAAATACGAGTTTGTTTTGTGGAGTTCTGTTTTTCCGCCATTCTATCCAGGCTTTATCTCTAGAAGTAAGTAATTGTTTGTTTTGTTTTGTTAACCAAGTGGCATGGTTATTTTAGTATGTAAGGGGGCAAGACAAGAGTGTCAAGGAAAACCCTGTTAAAGTAGTTAACTGCATCATCTAATGGTAGTATCTTGGTTGGATTCCAATTGTGGTTGTTATGGTAGTTCAGTGTCTTTAAAAATACTTTATCCAGTCATCTAGTCAGGTTGCAGGGTTATTTTTGGAAGCAATATATATTTTGTAATTTTTTAACCACAGTATTACCTGATGGAGGCTGAAATAATGACATTATTTTGTTTTTCAGCTAATCTCCTTCTATGTGTTTCTGACAGCATGACTTTTTTAGTATTTTTACACTAAGTTCTGTGTTTCTTACAGCATGACTTTTTAGCATTTTTACACTATGTTTTCCATTCCGTTAGACTGGGAAGACTGAATTTTTGCATTTAGACTCTCTGGAGATAGTATTTTGTATAGTTTAGTGGTTCACTTTGATTTGTGTTCTTTGTCATCAGTTAAACAGTGTTCTGCAAGATGTTTTGTTTCAGTTGCAGACAGTACCCATTTAAATGTTTGTAAAGCGTAAGACTTTTTTTAGCTGGAGGAGCTTCTTCTGCAAGTGTAGTTTGTTAGCCAGAGATGTCAAGTTTCCATTGTTGCATGCTTGGGCTGCTGATTGTAATGTAACTGTGAACTCACTGGTTCAATATCTGCTCTGTTGTTAAATTCAATAAACATTTGTTTTGTAATGAAATGACCATTGGAACTAAAAAAAGTTGCACATTAACATCTTAGTGCTTCATCTATAAACTTCCAGGGGTTATTACAGGTCAACCTTTTGGCTGGTGAGTTACAGAGAAACATATACGTCAATAAAGTCACAACCAAAAGAAGAGTGATGTGTGAGCAATTTAGTAATAAAATACAATAATATGTAGAAGCTTTTAAAGAGCTCTGCAGTCTTCTTTTTGACTTAATCCTTGAGACTGTACAGAATTACTTTTGATTATAAGTTGTGTCTCAGTTCCTTTAAGAGTTGCTTAAACACAACTTGCCCCTTCTTTCACTTGAATTGGATGCAAAGTTGCAACTTGTAACTTACTAGCAAAACAATTATGGGCCTGGTGCAAATGCACAGCAACTGGGTTATCTCTGTTGTGATTGTGTATAATACTCCAGGGGTGCTCCTGCAGCATACACTTGAATTTCCTTTTAGTTTCAGCTATATAAATCTGACTACAGGAACACCTTAAAGAATGTAGCACAGCTTTAGTATTGCAATTAAAACACTCAGTGATATTTAACCTCCATCCATTTATAATGCCAATCTCTTTAATTATATTTGGGTAAACACTTTTGTGACCATATGTGTAAGTAACTTCATGGTTAACCAGTTATGAACTTCTTGTGCTTGGCCATTTAAAATAGAGGTGGTCCAAAGATTTGCTCTGTTTCTATTTCTACTGTAAGAGACAGGAGTAAAACAGCTGTTAAAGTGACATCAGTTTGTAAAATTTCAAAACTTTTTTACTTTAAATTCAGTGACGAACTAAACTTGCTTAGTATCTAGTGCACTTTTAGAGTGCAGATTAGGCTGTATTCATTAACATCTATGCTAAGTGTACACCATTTTGAATGAATAGATCACACAGGCATAACTTCCACCTTCTTTCTCCTAATTTTAGTTTTTGTACTGATTTTCTTGCAACATTAAATATCAAGGGGGATTCATAAAGGTTACCACAATGTGCACACTATGTCTACTCTTAGTGTCATCTTTCTGACTGAATAGACAGCACAAAAATATGGTAGGGATGTTCTTGAATATAGATCATGTACACTTAGTGTAGGAATTCATGAATATGGCCTGTTATATTTTCAGTTATTCAAACTAGAACACTGCAAGTAAAAAGTGATTTTGTGTCCCATTCAGAACTCTCCCAGTACATCCCCATGACACTGAACTATAAGGATATGTTATTAATTTCTGTTAGTTTCTTCAAGAAGATCACTACATAGATCACAAGCCCTACATGCTCTCAACAGCTCTCTTTTCGGAGGAGCCAAGGTAATGTGAAGAGAATGGTGACTGTTATCATGCAAAAAGTTAGTTGAAGCAGTGTGTTTCTGTATAACTCTGTGATGATATTATTATCTGTGTTACCATATTATAACAAATCCATATATTCAGTACCTTCAGTATGTAACCTATAAGTAAAAAAACAATTAGTAAGAACTATGAGGAAAACATAGCTAAGCTAGGATTTTCACTGTGTGATACCTTAAACTCCCTGTAATACAGGCCCATGGGATATGTGCAAATAATCCCTAAAGGGCATGTTGTGTTTTAGCTGTACGGCTTCTGAATGTCCATGACTTTTACTTTTTCTTTTGAAGTCTTTATAGATACATTTAGGCCAGTAAAGCCAAACTGTGGACATGCATGTTTTGGCCTTCTTATGACCTTCTTAGCACAGCATATGTGGACTGTTTGGCTCTACCAGAGATGTCCAACCTTAGGTAATCCGAGGTGCTCAGTAAAAAAAAAAAAAAAAAAAAGATCTGTCCAAGGGCCGCATCCAGAATAATAAATGTAGCACATATATTGAAATCACTTGGAGAGTCCTACTCTATGTTAGGTTTAGCAAGCACTTCGAAAATTTGTAAGGTAAAAAACAGTGAAGGCACAAACACAGCTGATAGGTAGCAAAAACGTTTGCCAGAAATAAGCTCGTTCATGTCTACTCAAAGATGTTTCATCAGATTCAGAATAAAATGCACTAAAAACTCAAACTTAAATACTTAATACAAAGTTTAAAATATCCAGTCATTATAAATGCATCAATTAAGTAATCAAGCAAATAATTAAAAACAAATACTAAAACAATAATGCATACTTATTTATTTAAAGCTCTGCTGACTAGAAATGGCTTAATTGAAACTCTATCATTAAGCCTATAATTCTTATCAGATTGCAAATGTAGAATCCATTTAGTCTCCACTTTCTCAGTCTTATTTTTAATGTTACCCAGCCTTGAGTTACCATGGACTAATTCAAGAACTAAAAACCTAAATTTATGTGATTTGCCTAAATTTAATACATGCCTGGCCAAACTATTAGTGTCATCCTCTTTACTGATGGCATAGATATGTTCTCTGATTCTCTCCCGTAGAGTTCTATTTGTTTTGCCTACATAGTATGATGGACATTTAGTACAGTGGGCTAAATATACTAAATTCTTACTACTACAGTGGTCATAATGATGGAAAACAAATTCTCTCTTAGTGTTAGGATGGACAAATACCTGTTTATCTGCAGTATAGGAACAGTAATTACACCTCCTACAGGAATAAGTCCCCTTCTTCTGTGACATAAGGGAATTCGAATCGTAGGTCTCATAACATAAAAGCCTTTTTAAAGATTTCGTATTCTTGTAAGAGAAGGCAGGAGAATCATCAACCATCTCTTTTATCTTCTCATCTGTTAGTAAAAGTCTCCAGTTACTCAAGATAATATTTTTAACATCATAATTGTTCCTAGTAAATGGAATGACTAATCTACATCTCCTGTTAGTATTGTTATTTCCTCTAGGGAGAATTCTATTAGAAGATTCTCTGTCTCTATTCTTCTGAAAGAAGGGGGTCCTTCTCACTCCACAATCAATATAGTTCTGTAGGCGTTCAAACCTACACTCAGTATAATTGTAGCCTCTATCTAAAATGCTTTTCAAGTTGTTTCAGGGCTGCATTACATTCCTTATCATTACTAGTGAGACGTGAGGTTCGTAGACTCTGTCCTTTGGCAATATGATTGTATATATGTGTGGGGGATGCATGCTGTCTCTGGAGAGATAGTTGTTGCATTTACATCCTTTCTTAAAAATATTGGTTGAGATACCATTGTTATCTCTGTATATTCTTATATCTAAAAATTCTATCTCAACTAATGAACAGTTGTAAGTAAAATTTAAAAAAGTTGTACTATTATTCAGTACAGAAACAAAACTATTTAACTCATCTCTGGATCCATCCCACAACAAAAAAAATATCGTCCAGGAACTTTCTATAGAATAGTACTGATTTAGACAAGTCAGGATTTTTTAAATTGTATTGTGACTCCCAGTGTGCCATAACCAAGTTTGCATACAAATTAGCGCACGGTGTACCCATGTTCACACCCTTTCACTGTATGTAATACTCATTATTATAAGTGAAAACATTATGAGTGAGAACATGGATGCAACATCTTTATTCACTTCTATTCCGAATGATGAAGGAGTTGATAACATTAGACAGTTCATTTCTAAGGAATGGCAAGTAGATAGTGAAAAGACACGTTTGTACTAGATGCTATTAGACATTGTTTTCACTCATAATGTGGAGGAAGATGGAAGAGACTGCGAAGCAGCAGATACCAATGCTGGGCTAGTCCAGAGCTATGAGGATGGTCCTTGGACGTTCATCCCTGATCTTCACTAATACTCTGGGAAGAAGAGGAAGAGGAGGGAAGGCGTCCACTGATAGCAACGTCCAAGGGAAAGACAGAGCATCCACTTTCCAGGCTCTGCTGTGCTGCTGTCTGGTGCAAAAAAAGAGGTAGCAGATGGTTGTCTGGGGAGGAGAAAAGATCCACCTGAGGAGTGCCCCAATGTTGGATGATGCTGTAAAACACTGCTCTGTTCAGCTACCACTCGTGAGGATCCAGGGTTTGCCTGCTCAGCTGGTCTGCCAAAACATTGAGCCATCCTGGAAGAAACTGAGCTAGAAGATGCAGGTCCAGGGATGCTGCCATGGACCAAAGATTCATGCTTTGCCTACACAGGGGGTAAGAGTGAGTCCCTCTCTGCTTGTTGATGTACCACATGACTGTAGTGACAAGCAGGGTCCCTGGAGAAAGAAGATGCTTGAACGCCAGTAAGGCCTGCTGAACTGCAATCAACTCTTTTAGATTTATGTGCAAGTGCATCTGCTGGGTGTTCCAACATCCCTGTATGCATTTGCCATCCAGGTGTGCTCCCCAGGTGTAGTCCGATGCATCTGTAGTCAGAACTTGAGTGGCAAGAGGTCTCCAAAAAGCCATGCCTTTGTTTTGTAGACAGGCTATTGCCCACCATAGAAACTCCATCTGCAGAGATGGAAGCAGAGGAATCATCACATCCAGGTCCTCTGAGTGTTGACACCAAATGTTCTTAAGGCACCATTGCAATTTCCTTGTATGCAATCTTGCATATGGAATCATGAGAATACAAGATGCCATGAATCCCAGAGCTTGCAGATACTTCCTTGCAAGGAGCTGGGACAAGCTCGGCAAGTCCTTGAAGTGAACTGAAAGGGTTGTCTGCTTCTCCTGGGTGAGATATATCATCTGGGCGGCTGTGTTCAGACTCGGTCCCAGGAATGTTATCTCTTTGGATGGTACCATTTTCAATTTTTCCACATTTAGAGTGTAACCCGGGGAAGAGAGAAGAGTCTTTATAAATTCCACATCCTTTAATAGTTGTTCCTGAGAACTTGTTTGAATCAGACAGTTGTCCAAGTATGGGTAAATCTGAATTTTCTTCTGCCTGCAAAAAGCAATGAAAGGGGCTAGGCACTTTGTGAAGAGACTGGGAGCAGTAGATAAGTCAAAGGGTAGAGCAGAGAATTGGTAATTTTGCTTGCCCACTCTGAAATGCAGGTACTGCCTGCAACTTTCCCTGATAGGAATGTGCAGATAAGCCTCTTTGAGATCCAAGGTTACCAGCCAGGAATCCTTTTCTAGAAGTGGTAGCAACTGATGTAGAGTAAGCATTTTGAACTTTGGAATCACAAGAAAAGAGTTCAGAATGGAAAGATCCAGGATAGGATGCCAGGTGCCTTTTTTTTCTGGAACTAGAAAAAGCCTGGAATAAAAGCCCTGGCCTACCTGCTGAGCAGAGACTGATTATATTGCTCCCGGATGAGGCAGAGACAAAATTTGTTTTTCTACTTCTACCCTTTGGTTTGGAGGAATGTCCGGGGATCCCTTGGGAGCTGGAATGGTGCAGAAAGAGAACTTGTGCCCTAGGGACACCGTTCTGAGCACCTATTTGTTGTCTGTGATAGTGGCCCAGACATCTGCAAAAAGGGCCAGTGTTCCCCCTAAAGGACTCTCCCGGCAAGCAAGAACAGGCAGAAGTTGTAAAAAGTCATTGACAGTGTTTTGATTGAGATACAGGCTTGGAGCTTCCCCCTTTAGAAGTGGAAGCCTGCCAATGCCTAGACCTTTAAGAGTTAGCCCCCTGCCCCCTAGAAGATATGTAACCTCTAGTCCTGGAACGGTTCAGTCTGCTGGTATCAGGAAAGGTCCAACTCTTGGAAGGGTAATTCCTGCTAAAGCGAGGGGGTTGAACTTTCAGAAAATCCTTAACAGTTTGCATGGACTTGGCCTTATTCTCCATCTTCTTCAGTACCTCCTCTGCTTTGTTGCCAAAAAGACTGTCTTTATGCAAAGGTACATCCAAAAGCTTAGCCTTGACAGGTTCTAGCGTGCCTTCTAATAACAGATCCAGTAGCCGTAGCCCTGCTGGAGGCCTCAAGGATGTCAAAACCACAATGCAAAGAATGCTTATTAACCAGACTGGCTGAATTCAGTAAATCCTGCATGTCTTTACTGTCTGCCAAAAGAGGTAAACTTGCTATCCTAGACTTAATAGCCTCCAAGGTGTGCTGCTGGTACTTCAGCATATGAAAAAGACAATTGGTAGCCCTAATAGCTAGGGTGGCAGAGGTAGAAACCTTCTTTCCCCACCTATCTAGGTTCCTAGACTCCCTGTCAGATGGAACAGGATTCCTGGCAAAGTGGCCTTAACTCCTTTGGGGCCTTGAGAAATAACCTCTGGTTCAGCCAACGGATTCCTGAAAAACAGATGCAAATCAGGGACTCTGTAGTAATCGTCAGGTTTCCTGGGAGCTGGAAAAACCGGATTTGGAGACAAAGAATTTTCCAGAAAAACATCATCAACAACTTCCAACACAGGGGGAATAGCAAGAGGCCTATGCTGAGGTAAATCCAGAAACTCCCTAATCCGTTTCTTGGATTGATGATAATCCTGACTTTCCCATTTAAAATGTTCTCTGAGGGTATTTAAAGTATCACCAAAAGAGAAATCCTCAGGAGGAGAGGCCGAAGGGATGGACTCCTCTGTAACTGAATCCTCAAAAGGAGAAAAAGCCTGAGAAAATTTCTCTTCATCAGCAGAAATGCTGGAAGAATCATAACCTGAGCAGGACAAAGCCTCAGGGGAAACATCCCTACTCCTTTTAGGAGGAGGAGGCTGAGAACTCCTAATAAGAGTCAACAAAATATTAGCCATTTTAACCATTTGGGATTGAGGGAAACGAGAAGATACTGGAGCCTGCCTTTTCACAGATTTACGAATGGAAGATTTACCTGCAAGCCTGAAGGATTTGGGAGATCTGGCAACCGCCAAAATTGCAGCATAGGTTGAAGGAAGAAGTTTGCTGTCAGAACACAAAATGGAGGCCTCGGACACTGGAGTCAGCTTAGCGGCTCCAGCTCCAGCAGAAGAGGCGACCGTTAACAGGTCGGAAGGCAAAACAGAGGCTGAAGGCCTAAGGGACTCAGACTCAGTCAAGGCCTGCAGTTGTACATCAGCGGACTGCAGGGACCGCAAAGGCATCTCACTGGCTACCATCTGACTGAAGACCAACTTAATCTCATCCGAGGACTTAGCTCTCTGAGGCCTGTCACGGTCCTTATCCGTATGTTTCTTCAGAACATCCAAAGCCTGAAGACCGGTGGATGCCATACCAATGAACTTAGGCCAAACTCCA
The DNA here is from genome assembly GCF_019279795.1 of Protopterus annectens. Classification (NCBI taxonomy): domain Eukaryota; kingdom Metazoa; phylum Chordata; order Ceratodontiformes; family Protopteridae; genus Protopterus; species Protopterus annectens. The sequence continues at coordinate 1,683,440,750 of NC_056744.1, read as the reverse complement.
AAATGCCTAGCCAAAATCTTAGCCTGGTGACAGATAGTATGTGGATTAAAGGAGGCTTAGAGATCACACTTGGGAACGTCGTGGTCAAGGCCTAAACAAATGATGCAATAGGAATGAAAATCTCTATGGGGAATATGCTTTCTACAGGTAAGGCAATTTTAACTTTTTCTGACATTCGTTAAGGCAAGAAAAGAGGATCCCCAACGGGGTATTTAGCTGTAGTAGACTTCAACTCTTGTAGTCGGAAACAAACAAAGGTAAACTGCCGACTGGCACTCATGCATGAAAAGCTTCTGCTTCGGGCTCCACAGCAAGGAAGACTGAGGAAGTGATGTCGGCTGCCTCCTTTTGTATCGGACACCCTGACTTCATTTACAACCGACGTCATTTTTACTTACCTTTGGTATTCTGGCCAACTGAGGGCTACTGGGAGCCGGATAACCCATTTGATAGGACTGCAACAGTGAAACAGGATGAACATCTGCTATTTCATCTGTAAATGAAAACTCAGAGGCTTAATATGGATTATGTTTAATCCAGCAAAGATCTGTTTTATGGCTATAGTAGAATGGAAGGAAGGCAAATCTGCAAATGCCTTGCTAGGTGGACTTTTCCTGGCATTGAAGTATGAGGCAATAAATGGGTAGTAAGTTGTAACAGCCAGTGAGACAATGTTCTAAAGAAAGTGACATGAGATTTCATGCAAACTTAATATGTTGAGTAGATGGCTGAACACTGTAGAAGTTTCCCACAAAAATTTGGTGAAACAGCCAAGTTGTGCTTTATTAAATTAGGAATCATGTGTAAGGAGAAATTTGTACTCTGAAAGGGGAAAGATCATCTGTAACATGTAGGAATCTATTTGTAAATGATAACTTGTACACCAGAAGAGGATGTAGCATGTAATTGTTCTTTAATAGTTTAGTTCTAGTCTTCACTTGTACAAAATGTGTCACACATCAATTTTGACAAGACCAGTGACCTTGAGTGACAGCATGGGCTTCATGTTATAATCATAAATTTGACTTTCTTTTGTTTGTTGCAGTTTAACTCTTAAGTATCAGCTACTGGTCACACAGTTACGATGGGCTAAAAAGTTATATGTGAGCTTGGATTGTGCTAGACAATTATATACATTTGCTGACATAGGCAGGATGATAATCATTCCTAAGGTTCTGAGAACTGATTTAAGTATTTCTTGGTACAGTGTCTGCATGGCAAGATTCAGAAATTTGGACTGTACTGAGTAGAGCCAGTGGTAAGGGTAAGAACAGGGAAGGGCTACCTCACAGGTTAGGACTGCATACTAGGTTTTCAAAGGTGATATGATAATATGCACCAAGCCAGCAGCAGGTGTGCAGTATATATATATATATATATATATATATATATATATATATATATATATATGCAAGTGAGATACACAGCATGAATAAAAAGGCTGACACAGTTCAGACACTGCATTCCAAGACTATCTACAGAAGCTGCATTGCATCACAGTTGCAGAAGTGCACTAACAGAAAGTAGCTCACTCTGTTAATATAGTCATAGATTTTGTGACCCCAGCCTTTCTCCCAGTACAAATATACACACGTGCATGAAATTATGTCCTACATCTTAAGTCCAGTTTTTCTTCTTGACACCCACATGAAGTTGCAGCTGTCATAATTTTATAGGCACAAACACACGCGTACACACACACACACACACACACACACACACACACACACACACATATATATATATATATATATATATATATATATATATATATATATATATATATATATATATACACACAAACACACACACACACACACACAGTTTAATGTTTTTCCATTGTGTCTCCTGAATTCTCACTCAACTATTTTTGTTGGATAGCAGTACCATACTGATTAAACTGTGAGCTTTGGCCAGCTAAGACCTGCATGCAATCAACTGAACGCATAAGTAAAGTTAAGTAAATTTTTATCTGCACTTTTTTCAAATAATACACGATTTAAATTAATTTGTGTTGCATTGAGCAATATCTAGCTGGAAGTTGTGAATCTGTTTTTTCAGTCAAGGCTGGTTAAAAAACCTGCATAGCCAGTGATAAGTGGGGGTAGTTTATTTCATTGTTATTCAGTTTCTGTCTTATACAAGTAGTACAGTGAATTATTTTCTGATTAAACTGTGAGCTTTGACCAGCTAAGACCTGCATGCAATCAACTGAACGCATAAATGAAGTTAAGTAAATTTTTATCTGCACTTTTTTCAAATAATACACAATTTAAATTAATTTATTTGTGTTGCATTGAGCAATATCTAGCTGGAAGTTGTGACTCTGTTTTTTCAGTAGGTCCCCATCCACCCTCCCTGTTTTTGTTTTGGTGTTAATCTTGTTGGCTTTGAAACTGCCCACCCCTCTTGTAAATTTGCACTTGGATATCCTCCTGGGCCCATCTCATTTGCTCATTCAAAAAAAAAAAAAAAAAAAATGATATCTGCTTTTACTGTATTTGTGTTTCTTCCTACTTTATTTTGCTTTTGCGTCATCTTAAAAGTACTCAATTGTATGTATTACTGCTTGGTGTAACTCATTCTAAGCCTTTTAGTTTAAGCACTTGGGCTTCAGACCAGTTGTTTTACATTAAGAAGGTTTGTGGTCTGCACTGTAGTGGCAGAACAGGTAGCTTACATCCTTCTAAGTTGGGAACTGCTGATTGAGGGCTCAGTGTATGTTATTCTAAAATTGTATTAATTCTGGTTTAAGCACTTGGGCTTCAGGCCAGTTATTTTACATTAAGAGGGTTTGTGAGGTTCGTGATCTGCACTCTTGTGGGAAGAGAGGCTGGACTCTGCCCTTCTGAGCTGGGAATTTCTGGTTAAAGGCTTATAGTGCCTGCATATTTGAACTGCTTCTTACTGAAATTGGTACACCTTGTTTGCTGTAGCATAGACTAGATCCAGGCCTGCTGAATCTAGCTTTGTTTGTATAACTTGAGCACTAATCCAGGCATTCTTTAAAGTATTCAATTGTATTTATTACTGCTTGGTAGTAACTTGATTAAACTGTAGCTATCATTCTAAGTCTTTTGGATTAAGCACTTGGGCTTCAGACCAGTTGTTTTACATTAAGAAGGTTTGTGGCCTGCACTGTGGTGGCAGGACAGGTAGCTTACATCCTTCTAAGTTAGGAACTGCTGATTGAGGGCTCAGTGTCTGTTATTCTAAAAGTGTATTAGCTCTGGTTTAAGCACTTGGGCTTCAGGCCAGTTATTTTACATTAAGAGGGTTCGTGGTCTGCACTCTTGTGGGAGGAGAGGCTGGACTCTGCCCTTCTGAGCTGGGAATTTCTGGTTAAAGGCTTATAGTGCCTGCATATTTGAACTGTTTCTTACTGAAATTGGTACACCTTGTTTGCTGCAGCATAGACTAGATCCAGGCCTGCTGAATCTAGCTTTGTTTGTATGCCTTTTGTTTGTTTGCTTGTTATTTCCCTGAAATGCTAATTCCACCTAAAACGCGGCTTTTCAGTGCTTCTGTGGATCCCTAGTGATATCTGCATTTCTTACTGTACTTATTTCCTTGTTTCACTTGAAAGAAAGTTACTGTTTGTCATTTTTGCATTTAAGTTACCTGTAACACATTGCATTTAAGTTATCTAGCACTTGCTCACTCAAGCAATTATATAAGTCAGCACTAAATAAATTAAAAGCACTACACCCTCACAAACTCCCCTTGAGTACATTGTTCCCCATTGGCCCTTTTTTTTTTCAATTATAAAGGAATTCCAAATACTATTCTGGCATGTCCAAAGGTCAGTTGTCAATCTCCTCTCCGGTCCAGCTGGTGAATCTGGAAATCTTGAGGCAATGTTACAACTGCCTCATGTGCACAGACAACCCTCTCCTCCTCCCAACAAATTCCAACACATGTGAGAGATGCAACCATATAGCCAAACTGGAGGCTAAGCTCTCTCAACTCAGTACTGGCGTAACCAGTCAGGAGGAGAAGGAAACCACACTCACTACAATTCCAGTCTCACATATACCTACCACGACAGCAAACCAAACACATAAACACACAAAAACATACTCGGAGGCTCTAAATAAAAATCTGCCTAAGCAGCAGAGACCTCCAAAGCAGGCACCCAAGCAACCACTACCACAAAACAAAACACATGCAACACATAGCTCACAAAGCCAGTGTGCCGAACAGTCACAGCCCTTAAGGCTAAACAACACACCTGATACACTTGTAATAGGTGACTCTATCGTCAGGCACACTGACGTGCCGCTCACCAGGCTGAACAAGGAGGAGGTCATGGTGAGCTGCCTGTCAGGCGCTAGGATCCGCCACATAACACAAGCACTCAGGTCACTCCAAGGCAAGTACAAATATGACTCGGTCATTGTCCATGCTGGTGTGAATGACCTGAGATGTACCTCCCTGGACTACATGAAAAGAGACATAGAGGAGCTTTCTTAGCATGTAGCCCAGGCCGGTATGACCCTGACCTTGAGTATCATCTTACCCTCACCAAGAATGATGCCACAATATGAAGACAAGATGATCAATTTCAACAATTGGCTTAAGTATTGGTGTCATTCAAAGGGGATCCAATGCCTGTCAGCCTAGGATGACATGCTCGATAAACCACGATGCTTCGCTAGGGAAGGCTTGCACCTGTCACCCCTGGGCTTTCGGATATTGGCAAAGGCTCTTACCACCCCCATAGTGCCTTTTTTAGGCAAGGCTCAAAAGACAAACCCACCTCCATAGGTATCACAAGGGATAAGAAACTAAGAGTAATGCTACTCAACGCCAGACGTCTAAACCTCAAGATGCACGCACTCGAAACTCTCCTTAGCATGGAGAACATTGATATATGTGCAGTAACAGAAACCTGGTTCAAGGCTCCCGAGAGCACCCCAGCACTACCAGGTTATACCTCATACCATGCTTTTCAGCCCCAAAACTTGGACCGAACCACAAAAGGAGGGGGAGTATCAATATTCCTCAAAGATACCCACACCTCCAGGTTGGTGGCACAGCACGAAACATCAGAGACTATCCATGTGCAACTAACAGTGGGTAAAACTGCCTTCCAGTTTATAGCCTGCTACAGACCACCCTCCCAAACCCAGGAACCCCACTCAGCCTTCCTGAGAACACTGGAAAATATGAAGGTCTCTCCAAACACCATTATATTGGGTGACTTCAACTACCCAAACATAGACTGGGAGCATTATTCTAGCTCCAACACCCTAGCCCAAAGGTTCCTAGAATTTATAAACTCAAATGCTATGGAACAACTTGTTACCACTCCCACAAGAGGGGAAAACATACTGGACCTGATCATCACCAACATGGGGACTCTATGCTTCAGACCAGAAGTGTATCCCTCACTGGTAAGATCAGACCATAAACTAATCTCACTGGATATTCACATCCCGACCCCACCCCCTGCCCAGAAAACCACAGTGAAAAACTTGTCTAAAGCAAATTTCACACTCCTCAAAACCGAGGTGGAATCCTGCAAAGCCCCTGGGCCTGTGGAAAATACGGCCCAGACCGCAGAATCCTTTATAAACGCATTCTATGAACACCTTCAGGAATGCATGGATCATGCAATCTCAAATAAAACCAAGACCCAATCCTCCAAAGGCAAGCATCCTGTCTGGTGGACCCCAGCCATAAACAAACTATACAATAGAAGGAGGAAGCTACTACATGATAGAGCAAAATCCCAAAAAGGGAAGGAATCTCTGATCAGTATTAGCAAAAAACTACGGGCACTCATAAAATCATCTAAGGCCAGCTTCGAGAGAAAAATTGCACAGGACACTAAGGATAATCACAAGGCTTTCTTTAGTTATGTTAGGAACCTGGGTGAGAATTCCCAGATATGATCAGAATTAGTCTAAAATGACAAAAAATACACCAAACCCACAGACATTGCCAACATCCTAGCTGACAGGTTCAGCGCAAACTCCCCCTCCCACCAAAAGGGCAAATATCTATCCCAGCAGAGTGTTGCCCCTGACATCTCAGATGCTCAGGTAAGAGCCGCCTCTCCAAAGCAAAAACACAGCATCAATGGGACCAGACAGTGTCCCGGCTGCGCCTACATGAACTCCAAAAGAGCTAAACCCAAACATAAAACTACTGTTCAATCTCAGCCTTACTACAGGATATGTACCCAAAGAGTGGCGTACAGCAACAGTGGTCCTTCTCCACAAAGGTGGTGCTTCAACGGATCCTGGAAACTATCGCCTCATAAGCCTGACTAGCTCGGTCTGCAAAGCTATGGAAAGGATCATCATGGACCTCATAAATAAAGATATTGGGGACCTACAGACACTGGATCCTACCCAGTTCGGCTTTGTTAAGGGCAGATCCTGCCTCTTAAACCTGGTCAATTTCTTTGAAACAGTCACCAAGGCCATTGACGAGGGGAAGGTGGTCCACACAGCCTACCTGGACCTCGCAAAAGCCTTCGATACAATACCCCACTCGGACATTATAGATAAGCTCACCAGCTTAAATATAAAGTCTATGTCACTAGATGGGTTGCAAACTGGCTCAAGGACAGAACCCACATGGTTAGAATTGCTGGAGCATTGTCAGACTCCAAACCAGTTACAAGTGGCATCCCACAAGGCTCAGTCCTGGGACCTCTCTTGTTCGGTATATATTTCCCGGAGGTACAGGCCAACATGGAAGGACTGTGACTGACCAAGTTCGCAGATGACTGCAAACTGAGTGCCATAATTGACTCTCCAGCCGACACAAGCATCCTCCAAAAGGGCCTCATAGAAACAGACAACTGGTGCCAGAGCCATGGCCTCAAGCTAAACGCCAAAAAGTGTATAGTCATCCCCTTTGGCAAAAACAAAGTGCCCACAAATTACCACATAGGTGGTAATCCATTAGGTACAGAAGAAGTAATTAGGGACCTGGGGACTCAAGTTGATAGCAATCTCTCATTTGACAACCACGTGGCCAAAGTGGTTAGAAAAACATTTTATATAGCCCACCTAATCATGAAGGGATTCACATCTAGATCAGGAGAGGTCATCGTGCCTCTTTACTCATCCCTCATCAGGCCCATAATTGAGTACAATGCCCTTTTGGGATGTACCTTACCAGACACCTGCAGCAACTGGAAAGACCCCAAAAGTACCTCACCAAGAGGATCAAAGGGCTCAAACAGATGCCATATGCTGCCCGGTTAAAGAAACTCCAGCTCTACTCAGTGGCATACCACCTGCTCAGAGGCGATCTGTGCCTGACGTATAAAGCCATGTCCAACCCGGAATTAATGGACATGCTGCACCTCAGAAAATCCAAATCCCATCTAGCTATGTGCTCGAGAGACTTGAACCTCAGCACTGAAATAAATAGGACATGCTGGAGGGACAGATTCATAACCCAGAGGCTTCCTTCACTCTGGAATAAAATCCCAGTCCAGGTTAGGCAGTGTCCCTCATTGACTCTCTTCAAGAGGAATCTTGATGAGTGGATGGGAGATCGTAGGTTTACCTCGGGTATCACTTCTGTGTCACTGTTAGAGAGAGGCACAGTATACTAACCTCGAAAAAGGGCATAGCAAAATTAATTTAAAATGGGTGGCGAAAGCCAAACACACTCTGTCTAGGCTTATAAATGCCCTAGGGCAGATAGCCTAGTATGAACCTATGAACCTATAACTATACCCACAGGTTGGAATAACATCAGTATAGTCCAATATGGACTGCAAACATTGTGGGGTTTTATGTTTTTGAAAATAGTAAAAATAAATGCTACAGAGGGTCCACAAATGGTTTAAAAACAATTTAATATTATAGCATAAAATATTGAGCACTTTCGTCTCCCAAAGGAAACTTTATCAGAATAATTACAAACCAACACAAAGGCATTATATAGTATCTAAAAACAATTTTCATTGGCTATAGTTAATGAATGAACCTGTTCTTTTCATATTTTCTCTCTTAAAGAACCCAGATATATGAGACAGTGCATAGAAAACTTCAATGTTGTTACAAACAAGGTACACACATAATTTGTATATAAGCATATGTACCAAACAACATTATAATTGTAAATGATGGTTAAATGGTTAAATAACCTATAATTTATTAGCTTTTGTACTTAGCACAGGAGCAATAAATACATCGTTATCTAAACCAGGGGGAATATTGCACCAAGTCTAAGTTGCCACTTTATTTCCCTACCTTTTAAAAAGTTTTTCCACCCCCCCCCCCCTTGGGTCTAACCTAATTTTTCTAGGATACCAAAGCAAAACTTCTTAGATCCTTGACATACAGTAGAATGTTTGAATAAAGCACTGTTTTCATTTTTGCTGGTAATATCGTGTGTGTGTTCATATATATGTGTCTTTCTGGCATGCTTAGTCTTGCCAACAAAAAATGCTAAACATTCAACAGTGTCACTCTTGAGGTCCCACAATCACCTTCCTGAAATGTTATTTTGCTGTTCATAGTATTGCATAATATTAAGGTCTGGTTCCTAGTGGTGTAAGTACACTGTTTACAACACCACACCTCATAGTTCCTTTAATTGCCATTGAAACTGTACCATATTTGTTCTCCAGTAATCTTTTGAAATTAAGTGCTGTTTTAGTAATAAAAGTGGGTTCATTCTGTACCAACTGATACATTTCAGAGTTAGTCTTAAAAATGCATCAATTTCTTTTAATGATGTCTTTGATCTCCCTGGTGAACTGGTTATGTTCTACTACCAAGGACCTTTCATATTTATGTTCCAAGTTGTTGGTAGATGCAGTGAGTCCAGTGCCTAGAAGTGGTTTGTATCTTTTCCCCCCAACTCATTGTATACCTCTAATAACAAGGTATCTAGAATATGACCAGGGTACCCTCTTGCTGAAAACATTTCCCTTAACCTTTGCTTGTACTAAGAATAGATTGAATTGTCTTTACCAGCAACAGCATCCAGATTACTACTTTTTCTTCAGGCCTCTGACTTTGAAAGATATGGCAATTGTAGCTTGTTGTACGTAGTATGAAGTCTTTTTCTAGCACCATGACTAAATCATGCTTAATATGTCTATGATATGCCAGTCCAGCTGCGCCAGAAGTAAATAGTAAATCTTAACTTTTCAGTTATACCTGTCTTGACTGTTTTCAACCTCTCCCCATAAATTAAAAAAAGCAATAGCCGCTATCACAGTTCCCAGGTTGTAATGTACCATCATCGGCTTGTGCATAGCTTTCTTATACATTCTCCAGTGAGGCACATTCTTTTCAGTTCTCACAGGTCTGAATGCCACATATCTCCCAACTGCCAGAAGGAAATGGACTGCTTTATAAGTTTGTTTTTATTTTGTTACAGTGTCTCTTTCATTGTTTGTTCACTTTTCTGACTCTCTGCATCCTTTATTTAGTTGGCTAGTGCTAAGTTGATTAATAAGTGTGAATGTGGTGGACAGGTAAAGCCCCCGAAGACCCTTCCAATCCCAAAATCTTTTTTGTTTGAGACTAGTGAATAATGTTAGTTACTGTGAAAATTGTGAAAACTTCAAATAGGCTATCAAGCTAGAAAGACAGAAGGGTTTGACTTCCTTCTTCAACTGAAAGTCCCTAGGTAGCTAGAATAAAAAGAAATAATTAGTGCAGCCTGCAGAAATAGAAAATATTAAGAAGATTCAAAGGAGAACTCCTTTATTAAAAAAAAAATAAATAAAAGTTTCATCTCCAGTGATTCCAGAAATAACTTTAGCTTTATTTTCTACTGTTGTGGTTGGTACTTGTACTGTATCGTCTTTTGCTAGCAAGGTTATAAATGTGTGAGGGGAACCGCAATAGATGTTGGTACTTGCATTTAAAATCAAACAGACACCTTTATTTATATTGATATTAGATCAGATGTTGGTCTTCCTGAAAATTATACTGGAAGTTAAAAAACCTGAGCTGTAGGGTTCCTTTGCAGAGGAGACTGAAAACATTCACCTCTCTATGGCTTTCCATTCCCAGATTAGAGACAGTTCTCCTCTAGTCTCTTCTTTGTCTAAGATAGATTATAAGAAGTTGTCAGAAAAGATTCTTTCAGGTTCTTCTGATGATTCTACAAAGCCAATGGTAGTCCCCTTTGTACTTAGTTCAGTACCATCAAATCTCTTACAGAAACTTTAGAAATAATCTACCTTTTTTCTTTTGATGAAACTGAACAGTTTTAGATTTCAGTGATTGTGTCATCAAGCCATCATTTCTGTTTCTGAAAGTTTTCCCTCAAAGTTTTCAAGCTCTCTCTCTCTATATGTATGTATGTATATATATATATATATATATATATATATATATATATATATATATATATATATATATTCTGGATCAGATCCGATCCATCGGATCCATCTCTGCCTTTTACAAAAGCTCAAAGACTTCAGCAAAGCTCGTGGGCATTCTACTTTACCCATACTGCAGTTCCCTAACTTCCTCAGATCTCGTTTGCCACTCAGAGAAAGACATGGCTCTTTCAGCAAACTCTGGGCTAAGTGACAATTTTTGTTTATAATTTTCTATTTCTCTTAAAATCTTTATGTAGTATTTAGTTAGTAAATTCCTTACCCTTTTGATGGCCGTTTTAGAGGACGTATTTCTGAGAGTGTGTGTTGTTCCCCTTTCATTCTTCACCCTTCCTATGTCCGTTTAAATTAGAAGACGTTCATTGGTGTGTGTGTGTTAATTCTTTTACTGTAGCTGCTTAAAAGTTTTTCTAATTATGTCTCAAGAAACAGAAAGTAAACCCTTAGGATTTAAGAAATGTGAGCAGTGTGGGAAGAAAATGCCCCTAAGTAATACACACAGTTTGTGTGTATTACTTGGGGCCCTTACACTTACAAGAATCATGCTCCATTTGTCATGTATTTAGCCAAAGGACTCTAATGGAGCATAAAAATAAGCTTATTTTAATAGGATGACTTAAAATTCCTTTTTCTGAGGCTATTTCTCCAGAGCTCACAGTCTCTTCTAAGTTTTCCAAATTGGACAAGTCACAAAAACAACATTCTTCAACTCCAAACTCTTCTTTGGAGCCAAAAGAAAAACTTCCTAAGCTCTCCTCTCCTTTAGATTCCTTGGAGCTGACAGTTGCGATCAGATCTGAGAGGTTCTCTGAGCAACATGAGCCTTTGGCTCCGACCTCTTCGGCTCCTACAGAATTTAGATATTGGAGCCATACTCTGTCATTGGAGCTGATACCTTCTCAGCTCCCATCTTCTTTTTTGATGAAGTCCAGGTCTCCTACTTTATCTACCCAGTATACCAGGAGTTTGTCTGATAACGACATGGATAGGATAGTGCAGGGGCTTTTGAAGACACCAACCTTGGCCACATTGTTACTGGAATGGAGCCTAAAGGCATCAGATCTAAGTCCTCCCCATTGGTGCCTCCTCTTTCTTCGACCTGTCTCCTGACTTTGGAGCTAGAAGATTCAGATGTCCAGCTAGTGTCTGTCTCAAATCCTAGACACATTGGTTCTTCAGATCCAATGTCTGCCCTGAATGCTTCTACTCAGTCGGAGCAGGAGTCCTCTAGGAGCCGACACTCACCAGTTGGACCTGGGGAGTGGATTCGGATCTCACCGAATCTGACTGTGCCTCTCGGGGCTTTGGCACGGTTGAGTTCAGATTCTACCTCTGCCTTGGAGCTTCTGTCTTCTGTGCCAAAGATTCCCTTGGCTCTGACAACCCTTTTATCAGATCCAGGGTGTTCTTCGGATCAGGGACAGACTGCCTTCAAGGTTATGAGGAGGGTAATGACTGCACCCAGTCTCAGACACAGTCTACCCAGGATCTTCCATCTACTTCTGGGCTGGTGACTTTACCTATTCATGTACCCCATCCACAGGATGGTAGAGACCCTAGGCCTCAAGACATCCAACAAGGGACTTCCCCCTCTTCTGAAACTTCCCCAGATTACCCCACTGAGGACATCCCTCAAAAGAGGACTTGCAAGAGGAAGCATCTTGACTCCCCAGAGTAGTCAGTCACATCTGATACTGACCTTGATGATGCAGAAGAGTCCCCATGATCACCTCCTGATGATGTCTCCTTCAGAGACATCCTGGAAATGTTAAAAGAGAAGTGACTGGCAGTCTACAACCCCTTCAACTTAGGAGTCAGTATACCTAAAGGCTTTTGGGTCTCACTCTTCCACCTCTTGGGTGACCCCCCCCCCCTTCTGATGAGCTTATTGATTTAATCTCTTGGAAGGCTTGGGAGACCCCAGCATCCATAGAGTCTACTCCTAGGATGCCAAATAAATGTATCACTGCCCCTTGGGACAAGTCTTTTCTTACCAAAGGTGTAGCAGTTGATGCCATAGTCATGGTGGCGGCCACAAAAAGGGAGCTATCTGAGACCAGTCCTTCTATTCATCACCTGAATAAGGATTCTAGGACCATGGATAAGTATGGAAAGTGTATCTTTTCATCAGTGACCTTTGCCTTACAATCACTGAACTACTTAACTCATTTTACTAGATTACAGAGGGACCTGTTAAAAGAGCTGACTGACTCCCTCCAAGAAGCTGTAGCTGATGCAGTGGAAGATAAGGTCACTGCTCAGCTAGCCACGCTAAACTCAGTTGTAAATTCTTCCATGAGGCTCATCTCATATGTAGCAGATGGAATGAGTAGGGCAGTGGGTTCAGGCATCTCTCTTAGGAGACAGACCTGGATGTGTGTTTGTGATTTCATGGAGCCTTTCAAGTCTTACTTCATTAATGCCCCTTTTGATGGCTCCTCTCTTTTTGGGCCCAAGGTAAAAGAAACACTTACCAGGTATGAATAGGAAGGCACAAGACCTTATCTGCCATTGGAGTACATTTTTCCACAACCACTAGACCCTTTCCCAAAGGTCAGAGAGGTAGTGGAAAGATGTCATTCAGAAAATCACAAAGGTCTTTCCAAGACACACAGGGTGAAAGTTCCCCTAGAGGCAGAGGGGGGGATAATAATGGAAGATGCCACCCTCATTTCAGAGGAGATCTGCAGAATCAGGGCTCCAGAGAATCTTTCTATGGTAAGCCCTTTCATCGCTCCTGAAGGGGTGCCCGATTGTCCGCCTCTGGGGACAGTCATGGGAAGATTGTTTCTGCACCTTCATACCTGGCTAAAAATAACAGATGACAAATGGGTGCAGAACGTAATATCCAGGGGTTACTTCATTCCCTTTTCTCTCCCCACTTCCATAAACAAAACAGTTATAGACATTCCACCAAGTCAAAGGGAACAAGCAACCTTTGAAATTCAAAAATTGCTAAGAAATAGAGTCATCCACAAAGTCCCTGTAGACCAGAAATGATTTGGAACTTACTCTAGGTTCTTTTTAGAACCAAAGAAAAAAAGAGACTAGAAACCCATCTTGGATCTCAGCATTCTAAACAAATCTGTCAAAAAGAGCAAGTTCCAGATGGTAACACTGCAGTTGATACTTCCATTTTTGGAAAAAGACAATTGGATGTGTTCTATAGACCTTCAGGACACGTACTACCATATATGGATGGAAAGTTGGTCCAGAAGGCATTTGCACTTCCAGCTAGGAGCCAGTCACTTCCAGTTTCGAGCTCTGCCCTTTGGTCTCACTACAGCCCCCAGAGTGTTCACCAAATGCATATCAGTAGTTGCAGCTCACCTGAGATGCCAAGAATTCTGGGTGTTTCCATTTCTTGACAACTGGTTCATAGCCGCCCCAATGAGACATCTTCTGCTACAGGCCAGGAACTACACTCTAAAACTTTTTTGCTCACTAGGAATTACCAAAAATTACAAGAAATCTGCTCTAGAGCCATGTCAGAGCTCGGTCTTCATAGGAGCAGAAATAGACACAACAAAAATGATAGCAAAACTTCCACAAGACAGAGTGCAAGACCTTAATTTCTGTGTACAAATATTGATCAGAAAGAAATGAGTAAGTAATGGGCAAGATGGCCACCTCAGTTGCCCTCATTCCCCTAGCTCATCTCCACATGAGAATTATTTAATGGTTACTTGCGATGCAGTGGTCAATTCTAGAACTTCCAATGACACAAGATAATAACAAATTCATGTAAGAAGGTTCTTCTTTGGTGGCTTCATTCTCCCCTGGTGGCTCAAGGCCATCTCTTTATTCCTCCCCAACCCCCAAGTGACGGTGACCACGGATGTTTCCCAGATGGGGGGGGCATTATCTTGGAAAGACAGTTTGAGGTGTCTGGCATCAGCAACAGGCCCATTTGCACATAAACATCCTGGTGATGCAGGCAGTTCTAGCATTGCAAGCATTTCAAGATACCCTTCCTGTGGGAACAATTGCAATTCAATCAGGCAGTATGTATGTGGTCTGGTACATAAACAAGCAGGGAGGAACTAGATCTTATCCCCTTTGTTGAGAAGCCCTGAGGGTTTGGCAGTGGGTGACCTCTTCCAACTGCTTTCTAGTAATAATGCATATCCTGCAGAGATCCAACGTAATAGCAGACAAACTGAGCAGAACCATACTATGGCCTCAGGAGTGGTCCCTCAATCAAAAAGTTACGGAGATTTTCCAAAAATGGAACCAGCCTTGCTTTGACCTTTTTCTTTGCCCACGAATACCAAATGCAGCAACTACTTTGCCCTGATCCCCCCTCCAAGGAGCCCCCAAGGGAAGCACTTGTTCACGATTGGCCCTCTGGACTCCTTTATGCATCTCTGCCAATTCCTCTAATTCCCAAATTTTTGCATAAAGCAAGTTTGTTGAAGACAACAATAATCCTAATTGCCCCCTATTGGCCGTGACAAATTTGGTTCCCCTTTCTCTGCCTCATGATCAAGATGAACCATGGATTCCGAACCCTATTCCAGACCTTCTGACTCTTCCATCAGGGATGGTTCATCCCAATCTAACAGTGTAAAACTGACAGCTTTGCTGCTCCAATTTCTCTGATAGCCAGGTTTCCTTCCCTTTCCTCTCCTGTCAGACACATTCTGGTGTCTTCTCATAAGTCATCCACATGTAAACTATGCAAAGGAAAATAGAAGAGATTTGTCTCATGGGCTAACTTTAACCAGTTTGACCCCTTCACTGATCCCATTCATTCTATACTAGAATTTGTGGCTAAGCTCTTCAATGAAGGTGCTGCCACAGCTACTATTAGAATTCAGTTGGCAGCGATTTCAGGCTTTCATATAGGAGAAAATAGATATTGGATCATGTCAAACAGACTTTGTAAAGCATTCTTGAAGGGAACTACAATGCTAAGACACCTGTACAAAGACCTATCCCCCACCGGTATTCTTCCAAAATTTTCAGAATAAAGGATAATACTTGTTATATCTACTGGACTTTCATAGACAGTTATGTTTCTATATACACAGAACTGCAGAACTCAGTTAGTCAGACCAGCTGCTTATTTCTTATTCTAACAACAGGAAAGGTCTACCAGTATGTAAGGTTACCTTATCCAAATGGCTTTCTGAATGCTTTTCCTTCATTTACAATTCTAAAAACAAAACTCTCTCTGCACCTTTCAAAGCTCATTCTACCAGAGCGATAGCTACTTCTGCTGCTTTCCAAACTAGGCTGTCTATGGACAATATCTGTGCTGCAGCCACATGGACAAACCCTCATACCTTTATCACTCATTACAAGGTAGATTTGACCTCCAGGAGTAGAGCATCCTTTGGTTCTATGGTTCTGAGGAATATTCTCTCATGAGCCACCCAAGAAGCAGGTAGCTTGGGATGCAATCCCACAAGTGAAAATAAAGGCGAGATTGACAACATCACATAAAGAAGTTATGTACTTAGCATAACATTCCATGTGTGTTGTCCATCTCCACCTTTATTCTCACAACCCACCCACCATACCCCTGCCTATGCTCCTGGGAGACTGGGTGGTACTAATTAGGTATTAATGGACACTGTATCCTCAGAAACCTCTACCTTTTTAATATATGAATAGCTTTGCTTATAATTGTATTGGTCATGGGCAATCAAGATCTGAGGGAGTTAGGGTACTGCATTATGGGTAAGGTATAATGCCCACGAGCTTTGCTGAAGGCCTCTAGCTTTTGTAAAAGGCGGAGACGGATTGATCCAATCCGACACACAAATGAGAATAAAGGCAGGGATGGACAACACACATGACACGTTATTGTAAGTACATAACTTATTTTTTTTTTTTGCCTGTTAGAGAGTTCTTTGTCCTAGAGAAGACAGTCTGAGATGCTTAAAATCCTAGTTTCCTTGGGGAAAATTATTTATCCATTTAAATATTTCAGGAGTTTTATGATAGGAATTCAAAGCATCCTGATTCTCAGCCATCAGTCCATAGATGAGTTGATTTGCTGCACAAATTTGATAAGGAGAACCCTTATCTTTACTTTAATCTAAAAATGTGTTCCTGCTATTTTGGTATTTCCAAAAGCTTCTGAGGCTGTCAATGTATTTTTAATTCCTTCATTTTATTTACCATTTGTTACCAATTGGAATAGAAGTTGCTAGACTGGAATGGTAAGAGTGCTTACACCTTTTTTCAGCACAGAGAACTCATGAATATTTTTCTCACATGCTTTCTTAGCTATATTCTGTTTTTTTTTTCTCAGATACTAGAAAGTGAAAAATGCTTCATGAACTTTGAAGAAGAGGAGGATTTGTTTACTTTGACTAAGACTGCTGTGTCTGTATACCTTCTGCCACAGCAGTTACTGTTAAAGTAACAAACACCAGAACAAAGACAGACTTACACCATCTAGGTTCAAGTTGATATATTTATTTCATTTAAGCCACAATAAGCATTAACTGACTGATTTTAAAATATTCTGTGTTGAGACTTTATCTTTTACAAAATAAATGCTTTAGATTCCCTTATTGTAAAGCTATTGTTGGGCCGATGGTCTTGCCCATGCCTGACTAGCAGCTCTCCTTTCATTTCCCGCTTCTGCCAATGAAGTTTCCTTAGAAAATCTCCAGATCCAGTCAGTCTCTTCACTTAACTATACTGTTGTCAATGAAATGAGTTCTACATTCTAGAATTTCTAATGTCAGCCTCATGCTGCACATGCAGAAAAATATAGAACAGCCTATAAGGGTAAGCCTATGGATGCCAAGAATCTATACTACTGTGCCCAACATGTGTTATACTAACACATTACATAAATCAGTTTACTTAGATACAACAGTTTACTCTAACAAATCAATTTATTTAAATAGAACAGTTTACTCTAACAATCCCTTTTGTTATTTAAACAACAAAAATAAAACGAAACCATTCATTAAAACAGTTTAGCAGAATCCTCAAAACTCTTCTGTATTTATAATATTAATCTAGTTAAACGTTTTTGTTACAGAAAGCTTTATGCATGTAATAACAGCACCAATTAGGAAAATACTGACAGTAATTGCAATCAATGTGGTAATGATCCATCCAGACCATCCTGAAAACAGACCAGCCAATCATTCCAATCACTACTCCAGGTTTATTTGCGTTACTGTTAACATGTTAAAGTCAGGTACCCTTTTTTGCTGTCTTTTTAGCCTACTAACTTTTAAATGTTGTTTGATTACCATATGTAAAATAGATCCTATGTACACAAATGTTAAAGTTAATAAAGCATTCTTTTTCCATATCTTTTCCTAGCTGGCCTTATTACACACTAACTCTTTGTCTGTTTCTTCCTTTTCTTTTCTTTGATTGAATAATATTCCAAACCAGTAGATCAACATCTTAAAAACAGATGACAATCTGTTATCTCTCTGCCTTTTTGCCCTTATTTTCAATTATTAATTTACACTGATCTCTATGCACTAGAATGCTTTGTTTAACTTTTTTCACATTTTACTTTGCTCACCAATGACCCTATTTGCAGTACAACTTCATATAGCCTTTGCCAGTTACTGTCCCATGGCCCTGACCTGTTGAAATTCTTTACTAAAACCTTTTCCCCACCACCAATTTTTTCTTCTTTTTTTTATATGGGCACTTTAGACTATATGTAAAAAGTTTGTTCTCTTGCTATTCCATCACATACAAGTTGTATGTCCTTTAACCATTTTTGATGCTTTGCCGCTTCCAACAAAGGTCTCTCTGTCCTTACTTCAGGATCAAATGGAAAACTTAGAGGCATTTGTCTCCCTGTCATGACCTCAAATGGTGAGACTTTCATCTTACTATTTGGAGTACCCCTAATGCCCATCAAAACAGCTGGTAAATGAGAAACCCAGTTGTTCACTTTTCAATGCACATTTTCTTTAGTCTCTCCTTAATTGCACAATTCATTCTTTCCACTATCTCATTGGATTGTGGTTGATTGGAAACATGAAACCTTTGCTGAATGCCTAGAACATCACATAGCACATTTAATGTTTTATAAACAAACTGTGGACCATTGTCCAACTCTATAAGTCTTGGCCGACCCTAATATACAAAAATGATTTTTCAAAGCGCCTCTGCTGTAGCTTTAGCTGTTGTAGTCTTGAAGTAACTTCCACCCATTTCAAAAAACATGCACTACAACCAGTAGATATCTGTAACCCCCCTTGGCTGATGGCAGTTGTCCTGGATAATCAATTTGAATGGCTTTCATTGGGCCATCTACTGCCGGAACTGTATGCATCTGTGGTTTTCTTGTTATGGGATTTGTTTGTAAACAAATCAGACATTCATCCTGTACTACCTGACACAACTTGTTTAGCTTTGGGAGCCAGTATTTTTTCCTTTACCACCTTTCATAGCTTTTCTTTTCCTATCTGCCCCAATAGTTTGTGATTGAACCTTTCAAACTGTTTCGCCAAACCATAAGGGAAATAAGGTAACTGTTCCCTTAGGGTCAGGTATACATAATATTGCTTCATTCCTGTATCATTACTTAGCAACTTGCACTGTTTTAATTCTTCCTCAATTCCTTTTTCTTTTTGTACCTCACTCAGATCTACCTGTAGTGCATCGTATTCTGCTACCTTTTTATTTATTGCTACCTCTGAGAACTGTAGTTCACTCTCTGTCTCCTCAGGGTATAGTGGGTAACTCGTTTCTGCTGCTTGTGTGGCTTTTGCATCTGCTAAATCATTACAATGCCCATCCACATTGTTTTGTTTTTGATGCGCTTTTACCTTTAAAATGCTCAACTGCCCCTACAGATTATGTTTTTGTATGATATCCCACATATCTTTTAAAACTTGAGCGTGCTTTAAAGGATTTCCAGCCCTATCATCAAATCATGTTCTAGCCCACGTGGCCATGTGTAACCTTAATGAGTTTACTACATATGCACTGTCACTATAAATATTAACTGGATTATAGTGCTGCAGTATATATTTTATTGCTTCTAACTCAGCTGTTTGAGCTGACATGTGACCTGGTAATTTAATGAGTACTTTTCCATGCCCCTTCTTTGAGCCTACAGTTGTGAAACCTGTATATTTTCCATTTTTCCAAAATCTCACCCTATCTTTGTAGACAGTGGGTATTCTAGAATCGAACTCAGGCTTTAGAGGAGACTTTTTTGGTCTCCCAATACTTTTCATGCAATTGCGTTCTTTTCCTACGTAATTTGCTAGCTTTTACATATAATATTTATCTGCCACTTCAGTGTGTTTCTTTTTCATATTAAGTGTGGTTAGCCATTTTGAGAATACTGTTTGGATCAACCCTTCCATTATTTTTTCCATTTCTGTCATATACGGTAAAGTTTTAACTGTCTGATGCGGGGTTTGAACTATTATATTTGAAAATGTCGTCAAATACTCAGTTTGCTTAATCCTCCAGTAAATTGCCAGCAGTTGCTGTATGCAGGGATGATATCCCTTTTCCACTGGTGTGCATTTCCCAGTACAAAATGTAAATGGTCTTAATTTTTGCTCCATTCCCAGAGACTTCCCTAAGGGCCACACCTGTAGTAAAACTACAGATATGGTTTCAGGACCTGCTGCTGCTTGCAAGAAAAAAATAACCTTGCTATTTGGAGCTATCAAGTCCATAGCATGTGCTAACTGTTGCTTCAACATTTTGAAAGCCTCTTCATCTATGAATCCCTAGTGCAACATTATGGACATTTTTTGTTACCCAAACATCTTGTACAGTGGTGCTGCCACTGCTGCATAATCCTCAATAAATTCTCTGTTGTAATTCATGATTCCCATAAATCTGTCTAAATCTGCCACCCTCAAAGGCATTGATAAGCCTAATATTCCTTCTACCTCTGTTTACAAGGCATCCTGCCTGTAAAGAGACAAAACAAAAAAGAAAATGCTGATAAGTGGTAAAACATCAACTAAAAAGACGCAGCTACCAATGTAAGGTAAAACATCAACTAAAAAAACACAGATAACGCTGTAACTGGTAAAACATCAACTAAAAAAACAGATACCACTGTAATTCTGAAGGTGGTGTTATAGTTCCCCAAAATTTTACTTCTTGCCGAATGAACTGTATTTTTGACTTGCCCATAGCACCTTCTTTAGATGCCTGTAATGTTCCTCAACTGTTGTCATCTGCATCAAAATGTTCTCGGTGTAATGATTTACATTATCTGGCAGCTTTGTTTTTTGCAACACCTGTCCTAGGATTTGTTGAAAAATCACTGGGCTATATTGAAATCCTTGAGGCAACCATGCCATCATATACTTTTGTTTTTCAAAAGTGAATACAAACATTTCACATTCCTTTTCTTGCAAAGGAACAGTGAAAAATCCATTTGCCACATCAGTAACTGAAAACCACTTACTAGTGGGTTTAATTCTTGCTGACAATTCTGGAACTACAGGTATCAGATGAGCCCTTGGGATTGTGCAATTTTTTACCTTCCTAAGATACAGGACCAGTCAGTAGCTGCCATCCTTCTTTAACACTGGCCATATAGCAGAATTTGTTGGACTATGTCCCTTTTTAATAATGCCTACCTGCTCCCTTTCTTGAATGCACTTCCTCTTATCATTTTGAGCCTCTGTTGGAATTGGGTACTGTTTTTAAAAGCCAGAATAAAATCATTTAGACTACCTGCCGCTATGGCCTCCTTTAGTTTACCGCAATCTGTTTTGGATTTTGCCCATAAATCTTGAAAAGCGCTTTCCAATTTTTCCCACATTTCCATTTGCTCATCTGACATCTCCACCTCAATTCTTTCCTTTTTGTCTATTTGATCTACTTCTGTTACCATGTATTGTGCATATTCAATCTCCTTTGGTCCATGCACTGCCCTCCATAGAATCCTGTTTGAGAAATCTATCACTATTCCCAGCTTTGATAATATATCTATCCCTAAAACAGTCGTACCACAGCTAGGATGCAACAAAAAGGTTGCCTTGAGTGGTTCTCCATCCTCTTCAAATCTAATGTCAGCTGGTTGACTACTGATAGCTACTATGGAGTTTCCAGTGAATCCTGAGGTAACTGTTTTCTTTTGAAGATGTATTTTTAATCTTCCATTTGTTACTGAGATTGCCGCTTCAGTATCTACCAGAAGGTTTTGCCATGGTATCCCCTCTACTCACATGTTGACCAGTGGTCTCCCATCACCACCCAAAGTAAAAGAGAATAACTGGGTGATGTGGGCAGGGACACACACCCGCTTCTGTCCCTCCTGAGGGGGTGGTCTGACATCAAACGTAAATGCACCAAATGAACTGCCTCTGCTTTCCCTTGTTACCCTTCTCTGCTATCTGTTTGTGATTTCTGTAACTTTTCCTGTTGGGATTAGAGTAACGATTCTGATTCCCATCTGTATCTTGTTCTGCTGGATAATACCCCCTTTTCTATTTGCTTACTTTTCCATTTTTATAATGTTGGCAATCTTGTTTTACATGTCCTATCTTCTTGCAGAAAAAGCAGATTACTTCCTTACTTTCCCTGCCTAAATCATCTCTTCCTACTTGAGGATGGGCCAATGCTGTTCTTTCCCCCCTTTCGGGCATCACTCCACATTCTTCCTCTTCCTCACCCAATTACATATACCTTGCTCTTCATGCTCTCATCTTCCTCAATACAAAAAATGTTTTGCACTATAAACTGCTTACCATCAAATTTCTGTCCTTTCATCAGTCTAGTCACCACTTCCTCCAGTGTTTTGGAGCCTTCCTTGTGAATACACTTAATGTTGCATGGTACTCCCTAAACCTGTTCTAGAAAAGTATGGATTAATTGCTTTTAGATGGCTTCCTCTTCCATTTCCTTATCCTACTTATCTTGCACTATTGGATAAGCCATTTTAAAATGTTCTGCCTGTACCTTTAATCTGTCAGAGATTGTAATGTTGAAATTGTCTAACAGCTTAGTAGTTAATGGCTGTCCCGGAGTGTATGAGAACAAAACTGCCCTCATTCTCTGTATAGGTGTGGAGACCTGTAACTTGTTTGCCTGTATGTATTTAGCAAAACATTTTGGTATAAAAACAAAATATTTTCCAATGGTTCCAATCAATCCATATCCCCCGCATGTGTGACCCATTCTTTAAAAGCTACCATGTTGTAGAAAATTAAAATTTTCTCATTCCATTGTGGGATTACCTGTAGTTGATATAAATCGGTCAATGTATTTACTAAATTTATGTCTTCTCATTTGAAATGAGGTATGCTTCTAAGTTGTACCTACAATTCCCGTATTTGTTGCAGTAACTTTGCATTTGCTCTATTGCATTTTTCATTGTCCATAACTGTCTGCAATCTAAAGCTTCTCTCTGCCTAATGTCATCCTCTGCCATTTTTAAGTTTGCTTTTATGGCAATGATTTCATCCTCCCCTTCTTGCATTCTTTCCTGCAAAGATTGTAATGCAGTTTATAAAGTAGTTAGAAGAAAAGGTGTAGCCTCAGTGTACTGCTTAAGCTCTGCATCATATCTCTGCAGATGTCCTTCCATTCTTATGTTGCAGTATGCATAACAGTAGGAAGGTGCTGCCTGCAGTGCCACCGTCTGGCCAGTATACCAAAGTCTTTGTATCAGGAAGGTACGTGTGATGTCCCTTACCAGGGCCATAAACCGACATTGTGTATAAAAGTGACATCTGCACGTACCCTCATCAGAATTTTTCTGCTGCAGTGAACATTGGACACCTGTTTGACAGTTCAACAAGCAGATTGCATTTCTTCAGACAACCAAATACGATTTAGTTCAAGACCAGACAACCGCTTTTTCGACCGATACAGATAAGTGCCCTGTTGATTTTTTCCTTACTTTGATTACAGTTTAGACTTACATGTCAGCTAGAAAGGGAAGTGTGCCTGTGGGAGACAAATTCCTCACAAGGACATGCACGAGAAGTGGGTATTTTGCTTAGGCGAGGCCCACGACCATATGTCCTGCCCTATTTGTAAATCGTTCTTCCCCAAACTCTCTGTAGCCACTTAGTGGCATTGAAGTTGTATTTAGAGAACCAAAGACTACATTGTTTAACACTCTGTATGGAAGGAGGAGTAGGCCCATCCAACAATCCACCAAGGAAGAAGGCCAAGAAATTCAGGGTGGAATCCCAAGCTGCACCTCAAGCATCCAAGCACATTCCAGAAACACTTGAAAACCCGGAATCTGCTCAGATGATGGTTACCAAAGCAGGCCCGGGAGCCTTAATGGAAGATGGATGCCAGAAACTGCTTGTACGTCTGCTGAGGCAATTCAGCTATCAGAGTCTGATGGCGAAGAGGAACCATGACTCACACAGTTGGAAGGCTCTGCTTCTCCTTTCCCTACTAAGCAGATGTCCACCACTATGCTTTCTCCACTGACTATTTCCTTGAAAAGGAAACAAAAAATTAAGTACCCTGAACCTTAACCTGTGCCTGGTTGGGAAGTGTTCTCTCAAAGTCTATTTAAGACCTTTCAGGCCCTACAGACATAACAGCTTCCCCCTACTCTCTCACCTCAGCCACGCTTACATGTATCTGAGGAAGATTGCTCCTCTTCTGAGGAATCCTTTTCTTATGAAACTTAAATAGAATCCCTAAGGATTTCATTACCCCAGAGGAGGAGGATTCTAGTTCTCCTGAATCCCCAGGAGAAGAATTTACCTTTGGGGACAACGCTATCTCCCTCATGAGGGGACATTTTAAGTGGCAGGTTTCAGAGGTCTCTGACTCCAAGAAAAGGTATTTTGACTTTTTGCAAATGGAGCAACCATCTCCTTCTGCTGTACTTCCCTTACTACTTGCCTTTCAGGATGCCTTCCTGGCTGCTTCTCAGTCCCCTGACTCACAACCTCCAGCAGCTAAATGACCAGACTAATTCTATAAGGTCCCCCAGGACACACAGCTTCTATTTAGAAACCCACCAGCAGATCCAGCTGTTATAGCTGTTTCTGCAGACAAAACTTCAAGGCAATTAACTTCTGCTGCCCTTTACCTAACAGATAAAGATAGTAAATTTTTGGACAGACTGGGGAAAAGGTATATACCTCCTCTACTCTGGCCATTAGGGCCTTGAACTACCAAACACACATGGCTAGGTATGTTTTAGATAACATTTCCAAAGCCTCTACCCTGCTGTCTGAGGTACAGGATTCCCCTATTAAAGCCCAAGTGAATTCCCTTCTCTCCACAGCATCCCAAGTGACCAGGCACTCCATTAAGTGCAGTTACAATGCTGTGGAAGCCTCATCTAAATCATCTGCTTCAGGATCAGTACTAAGATAATACTCCTGGGTAAGGCTTCAACCTCTCTCCATGGATGTTCAGACAAAATTACTGGATGCACCCTTGGACAATAAAGCCCTTTTTGGACAGGCTTCTGCTGAGCTTCTTAAATCCCTTCAAGAAAAGGGAAAAGAATTACAGAACCTCAAACATCTTTTGGTATCCCCTATCCCTAGATACCACAGAAATTACCCACAGAAGCCATTCTTTGTTAGAAGGCAGTCTTTTCACTCAGCCGCTCAATCAAAGGGACATAGACAGCCCAGGAAAAGTTCTACTCCCAGATTTCCCACCGGCTCCTCCACTACATCATTTTGGAGTCAGTCTGAGTAATCCAGACCACCTCCACTGTGACTCACCCTCCTTGCATCCAGAAACACCCTTATCCCTTCACCTCACCCTCTCCCTCACCTCCTGGCAGAGAATGACAGCAGAACAATGGGTCCTCTCTATCATTCAGAGAGGATATTTCATGACCTGGTGGATGCTCCCACCTTTCCAAGGTATCCCTCAACCACCAAGAAACCAAATCCACCTATTTCCAACCATCATTCAACAACTCCTAACTCAAGGCACCATACAACAGGTGCCCACCCCCCATAGAAGCACAGGTTTTTACTCCATAATATTTCTTGTACCAAGAAATGACGGTCCTTGGAGACCAGTCCTAGACTTATACTTCCTAAACCTCTTCTTCCATATTCCCAGCTTCAAAATGATCACCTTACCCCTTCTGTTACCACTAATTCCCTCACAGGCATTCATGGTAGCCCTAGACCTGAAGGATGGCTACCTCCAAATTCCTATCCATCCAAATTACAGGAAATTCCTCAGATTTGCCATAGGCTCCTGTCATTTTCAATTCTCTACCTTGCCCTTTGGTTTGGTCTCTCCACTGCCCCTCAAGTGTTTACAAATTGCCTAGCCCCCTTCATTGCTCACTGCAGGACCCAGGGTATACAGATATACCCATACTTAGGTGACCTTCTCATCCTTCATCAAGACTACCAAGTTCTACTACTTCACCTACAACAGGTGTCTTCCACCCTAACCCAATTGGGGTTCACCCTAAATCTAGAAAAATCACACCTAATCCCCACACAGGATTTGGTTTTCTTGGGATGCAGAATCAGAACAGACTGCATGAAAGCCTTCATCCCAGACCAAAGGATCCAGAACCTCTGCCTTTATTTCAGTCAGATCCTTACACAATCCTCTTTGACAGTTCAGACATTCCTGAGAATGTTAGGCCACATGGCATCCCTCATACTCATGTTACCTCTGGCAAGACTCCAAATGTGCAAAATCCAGTGGGTCTTATAGAATCTATGGAACCAACACTCCCAACCCATGGACTCACCTCTTCCACTGTTCCTGTGCTTAAAAAACAAAATCCAGTGATCCTGCAACTCAACCTAGGGACCCACCTTCAAGTTCCAGCCCTACAACAACAGGTCTTCACAGATGCTTCATAACTCGGGTGGGGTGCAGTGCTATTAACAAACCAACAGCAATTCACGGTTCAAGGCAAATGGTCCACTCAAAGGCAAAAGGACCACACCGACATCAAGGAAATGAGGGCATTGCTTTTAGCCCTTCTAACATTCAAACCCTGTATCCTACCAGGAACCCTGAAAGTAATCACAGACAATATGACTGTCCTGTGGTACATCAACAAGCAAGGGGAGACCAGGTGCTACCCACTATGCAGCTTGACCATCCAGATATGGAACTTAGCTGTTTCCCTCCAGGTCCACCTGATAGCAATGTATGTCCCCTCAACAGAGCATGTTATGACAGA
Source organism: Protopterus annectens (assembly GCF_019279795.1). Taxonomy (NCBI): domain Eukaryota; kingdom Metazoa; phylum Chordata; order Ceratodontiformes; family Protopteridae; genus Protopterus; species Protopterus annectens. The sequence continues at coordinate 1,683,414,342 of NC_056744.1, read as the reverse complement.
CACACTCAGCAGAACCTCTGCCCCGTCTCATGAATAGATGCTTCAGAGAGATATTTTCCTGGACCTGATACACAGATGGGGTATTCCACAAGCAGACCTCTTTGCCTCCCCACTGAACAAGCAGATGCCCAGCTTCTGCACAAGGGATCCACACCCACAATCTTGGAAAGTGGATGCATTCTCCTTTTCATGGGAGGGAAGGTATCTTTACGCCTTCCCTCCTTTCACACTAATTCAGAAAGTCCTCCTGAAAATTCAGTAGGACAAACCTAAAATCCTACTGGTGACTCCCTTTTAGCCCATACAGCATTGGTTCCCCCTCCTACACTCTCCAGCCAAGGGCAATCACCATAGGTCACACAGGACAAGGTATCCCTACTCAATCCACAGGTGAACAACCTGAAATTGACCTTATGGGTGATAGGATTCTAATCCCTTACAGACACCTATATTCAGAGGACGTACTCAGTGTTCTGAAGGAGGCCAGAAAACCTAGTACTAGAAGAAACTATGTATCAAAGTGGCACAGATTCTCCAAGTGGTGTCAAAGGAATAAGCAGGACCCTCTTACTACTCCGATACCAAGGGTCCTGTCCTATTTGTGTGAGCTACTTCACTCAGGACTAACCTATTCTTCAGTCAAAGTCCACTTGTCTGACATTTCTACCTGTCTGCCCATTACTCCCCCTCTGGCATCCAGACTGGAGGTCAAGCTTTTTCTGAAAGGAGTTCTCCACATCAGACCCCCCAGGATACCCATTCTCCCTCCTTGGGACCTAAATTTCATTTTAGAAAAACTAACCTTACCCCCTTTTTAACCAGCTCACTTAGTTTCCCTGAAGCTATGCACCCTGAAAACAGCTCTGCTAGTAGACCTTACCTCCACCAGGAGGGACTCAGAGATACAAGCCCTTATGGCCACCTTTCCTTACCTTGTTTTCCACAAGGACAGAGTGGCTCTCAGGACCAACCCTTCCTTTATGCCTAAGGTAGTTAATAAACTTTCATTAAATCAAACCATTAATGTACCAGTTTTCTACCCTCATCCACACAACTCCTCAGAAAGGAACCTACATTCCCTGGATGTACACAGACAACTCAGATATTACTTAGACAAAACTAAGTCTATTAGGAAATCTGAGTAATTATTCAATTCCTTCCATCCCAGACCTCAAGGGAAGGCTGTCTCAAAACAGACCATTTCCTCATGGATCTCCAAATCCATTTCCTTGTGCTACTCCCATCATGGGGAATCCTTGCAATGTCATGTTAAACCTCACTCTACCAGGGCACCTGCCTCCTCTACTGCCTTTTTCAAAGGCATGGACTCCACCTCCATTTTAGAGGCAGCCACTTGGACCTCAGTACACACCTTCACCAAGCACTACAAGCTGGACATGGCATCTCGAGCAAGACCAGGCTTTACCAGGACAATCCTCCAGGGCCTAGCTGATCACAGAAACCCTTCCTCCACCCAGATTCATACTTCAAGCTCTGGTACTCTCCCTACTGTTATGAATACTGCAACATGAGAATAGAAGGACATAGCATAGTTGTGTAAGAACTTACCATAACCTTAGATGTCCTTCTCTTCCATGTTGCAGTATTCAGTCCCATCCACCTACCCCCTGTTTCTTACTAACCACAACTCCATGAACTACCTGTGGGTAATAGTCATCATCTTCACCAGTCTCAACTTTCCTCTACACAGCCAAGCTACTGCCCTGGGCCTGGCCTACATGTAAGTCTAAAAGTCTCTTACTAGGACCCTCCTTGATAATCCACAGGAACACTACTGTATGCAGCAAAACAATTCTGAAGAGGGTACGTGCAGATGTCACTTTTATACTCAACATCGGTTTATGTCCCTGGTAAGGGACATCACACATACCCTCCTGATACAAAGACTTTGGTATTCTGGCCAGACAGTGGCACTGCAGGCAGCAACTCCCTACTGTTATGAATACTGCAACATGGAAGAGAAGGACATCTAAGGTTATGGTAAGTTCTTACACAACTCTTTTTTCCTTAAAGCTTTGTGTCAGCTTATTTAACTTTCCTACTGTCACCTGTTTTATCTTCAGCTTTAGCTGCTTCTGACCATTTCAAGCAATACTGTTCAATAAAGGAGTTAGAATTGGAGCCTGGAAACCCTTATATTTTGTGTTATATTACTGAATGTCTCTCAGTGGTTTGGTTACTGGCATCACTTAAACTGCAGCATCTGGTTCTGTTTCTGGTAACTGCATGATGCACTGACACTTCTGACAGATTAAGCATATCAACACATTCCTGACAATATAACATAGTGGCACTATTAACTTTACACATGTAGGTAGTGATTTTGATTTTTGTACACACATATACCATATGAGAGAAACACTAAAAGATGTGAAACTAATTGTACATTTTGTATATTTTTACAGCAAGGTCATAGTTTTTATTGCCCTTATTTAAAGAAAATCATTAAGACCAGTGCAGGGGTGACTGTAACACTACAAAAGTAATTTACAGGGCACAGTGCAATGAATGTGATGCATTCTATGTGGGCAAGACTTAAATAAACTCAAGCATAGGATTTCATATCATCTGTCAGAAATCTGCTCTGGATATAAAAATAATGCACTAGCCAAACACATTTTTCTTCATAAAAGACACACAGGTTTTAAGTTCCAGATCATGGATCGCATAGTCATGGGTGATCTTGAAAGAGACATCCCGAATATTCTGGAGAAACATGAACTCGTGTGGCAATTAAAGTTGAACTCTTTTAGGAAGCCTGGAGTAAACTACTGCTGTTCAATTAAAAGTGCACTGGAACTTAGAAAATTGTCACATTGTTTACACGACTAATTTTATTTTATTCTACCAGTTGGTTTTAAATACCATTTTAAATCCGTTGTAATTTAAGTGTATATTTTGTTTCCATCATCATACATTTATTCTTATTATTTTTTCTTTTTCTGGTTCTCTTTTTTCCACTTTATTCAAAATGGTGTGTAATAACAATACTAACTAATTATACAATTATATATATTTTTATAAATGGTTTTTAGGGTTCTTGTACACAGACCTGAAGAATTCTAGAAGGACGAAAGTGATCTTTAACAATAGGCTATGAAAATAGAATATGATTTTTACAATTGATTTCTTACATGCAAAGTGTATATGTATATTTTTATGTCTATTTTTTGATTGCCAAATGGACTAAAGTTGATATATTTCCAACCATGTTGTATATTGTCTTGGATAAAATCACAGACTTAATAATCTACCTAATAATTTGGTTAAATAAGAGGTACCACATCATTATACATTTTATTTAAAGTACATAATGGTTATATTGTTATGACAGCTACTAAGTAAGGCAGGACCAGCTCGAATGTCATACTGGTGGGGGAAGGGATGTGAATTTAACATGTGTACCAATAGTACTTTGTTATACAGCACAATAAACCAATCCCTTGCCTGATAAAAAGTATATATATATTTAGAAAGCTTGTGAGGAAACTATTACTCTATTTTTGTTTTACTTGGATCACTTGTCTGTGAACTTAATAAAGGATTTTCAATTGGAAACCGACTGCCTGACTTGCTTGGATTACTTTCAAATACTTAGTAATTCTGTACAATTATATATTTTTTATTATTATTATTTTTTTTTTTTACTTAAGACGAGTTTAAGTTCGCTACTTTTACGACTTTTGTCTAATCTGATTAATATACAGTGATTAACTAGTGATATATGGACTGAAAATCTTCCACACAGAGAAGTTTCTTACACTGTTTTGATTTTTGTACATACTGATCAAAACCTACCAGAATTTTAGCAAGACATGCAAAATCAACTTAACTGTGTTTAACAAAATCGTCATTTTACTTGATTTATATCATACCATTTCATTAAAAAATCCCATACATCTTTAAAACTTAATATCTATACTAACTGTGATGACCCCCTAATTAAACCCGGGGCAGTAATTAAGGAGCTTTAGACTCACCACTGTCTTCTGTAAGGGAGCATCACTGAAAGCAGGGATTGAACACACAATTTCCCCTAAGGGTACACTGAGAACAGGCTCCAAACCTGGGACTGAAAGATTTGTTTCACTCCAGATCCCCAAATGAGTCTTCATACTACCCACTGCAGAGCACTGTGTCCTAGTTTTAGGTATTTGACACACTCAATCTTAAATATTTGATATTCACACATACAAACACTCTTGGGAAAGACTGGCACAGATTTACTTGCCATATCCTCTTTTCCAAATTATACGGTGATGCTGCCACCAGTCAAAATATCACAATACCCTTCAAAAGGGGTATTCAATTATATTGGGTAAAATAATTATTGATATGTAAGGTAGCATGTAATCCAAGCAGTAAGGCTTTTCGGAGTGGTACTGGTGTTATCACAATAAGCATAAACACTCTCAGGTTACTAAAAGTACTTTCTAAATAACCCGGCACAATAGTAGGTTCTAAAATATTTAATAAATAAACATGATTTAAAACATTAACATAAAAGGCACAGTAGCGATGCAGGCAGTAAACACTGTGCCTTTAATGGTTTATCTGTTTTTGGCGCCTTTTTTGACATATAAGGGTGTACAAGACGGGGGGTTCTTTTGGTCTGAAGAACCCTATCCAGGTGAAAGCGCTTACCACGTCTTCTGTTTGTATCACAATAAATCCGAATTTTAAAGTTCATGAAGCAGCATTTTTTTCAGCTTTGTTTTCTGCATTTTGGTTAGTGCTGTGTTTACTGCCTGCATCGCTACTGTGCCTTTTATGTTAGTTTATGTGCTTGGACTGAGTTTGGCACAGGTAGCGTTAGTCCTGTGGGGAGTGATATTTCTTGGACTTATTTTTACATATTGCTGTTTTCACCCCCTTGGGAGCATGGCAGGTGTTGCTGAGCAATAAGTGGAATTGCCTTATGTACCAGAATGAGGTACTCCTACAAACATTGATCGTTTCTCTGTATGTGTATCAGGTACTGTGAATCCCTTGATGTTGTTTGAAGGAGTCAGAGAGGAGGGTGTTGTGATCTCTGCTGAGCCGTTTGATAGTGTTGAGTTGCGAGCAACAGTTGCAAGAAAGGAGGCTGGTTTTATGACGTTGGCACTGCAGCTCTTAAATGAAACTCTTTATTTACAGATGAATGGTAAGCGCTTTCACCGGCACCAATACGCCAGCTTCTTCAGACCAAATTCAAACAAGTCAAACACAGTCCCCACTCATTTTATATATTTACAGAAACATCCAATTAGTGAATAATTGATTAATGACCATGCAAATTAATGAAACAAGATTTTTCTTAAAAAACCCTTTGACACTTAAAAAGGTCATTATTTAAAAGGCAACCAACTTCCTTAAATTAATTGTGCATATAAAATAAGTAAAATACAAAATAAATTCAGCATGTACCTTAATAATCATTTTATAGAATGCTGAATATTATTTAAAAATAAATATAAACAAATATTACCCTTAGTTATTTATATCCACAAGACATTTTTATATTTCTATATATCTTACTAACCAACACCTATTAAAACGACCAGATGGATGAATGAATGAATAATATCTCAATACCATACATGTAATGTTGAGATGTACTTGAAAATAATTTGTTCCTAACTAAAATATATTCATAAATATTAAACTATTAATAAATTAATTTATTAATAAATTTATTTTACTATGAATTCATCTATTTAAAGCTTTTGTAAAAACAGTGGTAGATTTAAAGATATTTGTTCGCAAATTGAATTTAACTTGCGAGTTAGGGCAAAATATGAGTCTCATACAAAAACTTAAGGTATCTAGTCTGTTTAACCCACCCCTACAACCTGTGTTAGCTTTATTTGAAAAATGCTGTGAGATGGACCTCCGACATTTTTTATCCAGTAGTTCTGTCCAATATAAAAATAAAAAATGTAATATAGACAAGAATGAAAAAGATCTTCTGAATTTGCTAACTACTAGTAGGGTAAGAGTTATGAAACCTGATAAGGGTTAGTCTTTATGGACCAGGTGGATTATGAGAATAAAATGCTCGCACATTTGGATAGTAAAACTTATGTGAGTGCGAGTTTGAATGAGCTTAATGGAGCCTATAATAAAATTAAGGGCATTTTGAGTGACCTCTTTTTAGAGGGTAGGATAGATGTGGATGTATACCATTTCCTTACTATGCCAGCTCCCATTGTACCATCTTTGTTTGGCTCACCTAAAATACACAAAGATGTATTTAATCCACCTTTTAGACCTATAGTAGATGGAAGGGGCTCCATAACGTATGGTTGTGCCAAATTCGTGGATCATAAATTGAAACCTTATATTGCAACAGAGGCACAAATATGTCGGGATTCCTGGCAATTTTTGACATACATTAACAACTTAGATTTTAACGACCAATACCTATTCTTGACTGTAGATATTAAAGATCTTTATACCTGTATCCCACATGACATAGGTTTGGAATGGGTTAGAGAGTTTCTACTCAGGAAGGGCATGGAATATCAGGAAATTGATCTTATTGAGATTTTGTTGGAAATCATTTTGGGTATCAATTTTGTTTTATTTACAAACAAAATGTTTCTCCAGAAGAGTGGTATTGCCATGGGTTCACCTTGTGGGGACAGTTACGCTAATCATGCTCTTGCCCATTGGGAAACTACATATTTGTTCAACTGTTTAACCTATAAAGAACATGTCGCCTGGTACACTAGATACCAAGATGACATGTTCTTTTTGTGGAAAGGCCCAAAACATACCATCAATCCATTTATCCTAGAATTGTCTAGTTTTACCTCATTTTTGGAATTTACTCATCAGGTGGAAGAGAACAAGGTTAATTTTTTGGACATTTGTTTGAGCAAGGACATGGTTAAGGGTCAGTTTATATCTACAATATATCGGAAACCCACATATTCCAACATGTTCTTGCATTTTACTAGCTGCCATCCTTTCCATCAGAAAAAAGCTGTGGTCAAAGGACAGATGGTAAGGGCAGCTAGAATGGTGTCCAGATTTGAAGATTTTCAGGATGAATGCACCTTACTTAAATGTATGTTTCTGAAAAGAGCCTATCCTTTGGCTTTATTAGATCAAGTCATAAAGGAGGTTAGTAGGAAAAGGGATTTAGGGTATTTTCAACCTCTAATACAAGATAGACAGACACAGGAGGTTTCATTGGGCTTTCCTGAATTTGGTGCCCCTCCTAAAATGGAGAAGAATCTGGAATTTGGGGCTTTTTTGACCACATATTCTACTGATGCAAACAGGATTAGAGAAATTATGTATAAGAATTGGAACATCATACTTCAGGAGCATGAACTAAATAAGAAAATAGGTCATAATTTATCTGTTTTATTTAGAAGGGGTCCAAATCTTAAGAATTTATTGGAAAGAGTCAAAAGAGTACCAAAAGGGCAATTTGGCACCTTTAAGTGTGGAAGATGCTCACAATGTAAATTCATTAATATCTCTGATTGTGTAACTATTAGAGATAAGAATTATAAAATAGTAGGTCATTTTTCATGTGATTCTCAAGGAGTGGTTTATTGTGCTAACTGCACTCATTGTGATGCATTCTATATTGGAAAGACCGAGCGTAAGCTCAAACAGAGAATTTATGAACATCACTACAATATTGTAAAGGCCAATAACAACAATTCCCTAGCAAGACATATTTTGAAATTTCCAGAGCATAAATTTAAGTTTGTGGTATTACAACAGATTGAGCATAGCCAGGTGGCCCATGGGTTTTGAGACTTGAGGAAGTAGAACTGGAGTGGCAGATAAGAACTTTAGCATATGTATTTCCTGGGCTAAACGAACAAATATCTATTAAATGCCTCCTCAAAATGAAAGCTTTAAATAGATGAATTCATAGTAAAATAAATTTATTAATACATTTTTATTATTAGTTTAATATTTATGAATATATTTTAGTTAGGAACAAATTATTTTCAAGGACATCTCAACATTACATGTATGGTATTGAGATATTATTCATTCATTCATCCATCTGGTCATTTTAATAGGTGTTGGTTAGTAAGATATATAGAAATATAAAAATGTCTTGTGGATATAAATAACTAAGGGTAATATTTGTTTATATTTATTTTTAAATAATATTCAGCATTCTATAAAATGATTATTAAGGTACATGCTGAATTTATTTTGTATTTTACTTATTTTATATGCACAATTAATTTAAGGAAGTTGGTTGCCTTTTAAATAATGACCTTTTTAAGTGTCAAAGGGTTTTTTAAGAAAAATCTTGTTTCATTAATTTGCATGGTCATTAATCAATTATTCACTAATTGGATGTTTCTGTAAATATATAAAATGAGTGGGGACTGTGTTTGACTTGTTTGAATTTGGTCTGAAGAAGCTGGTGTATTGGTGCCAGTGAAAGCGCTTACCATTCATCTGTAAATAAAGAGTTTCGTTTAAGAGCTGCAGTGCCTTTTTCATGGATTTAACAGTTTTTCGTCTTTGTCTTTTTGATTTTATGAAGTTGAAACAACTACAGACCCAACGGCAGCATTTTGAAGTTTGCATCAAAAGGAGAATTGTACCGAGGGGATTAAGAGTAGTGAATATGCCCTTCACGGGTAATTCATACCTGGACTTGCTCTATAAGTGGCAGCAGGCTAACATAGAGGTAAGCCGAAAGTATACGTCACTTTTGAATGAATTCTTCCTACCAGAAGAATATGAGTTAAGAGAAAGTATTAGAGAACAACAGAAGGAGCTGTATTGTCATTTTCTGGCTGATGTTGATAGACTTATTGATTCTACACTGGATACTGTGCAGTTATATGAGAAGCGCTTACTGGCACAAAAACAGCACAAGCTCAAGAGAGACATAGATGACTTTAGGTTAGGCCAGGTCTTCTCTTGGCCGAGGACATATAGTAATGTGCATGGACCTAATGAAGTTGTTTCTATTCAATGGACTGATGCGCCTAAAGGACAAATTCATGATACTAATGTGGATGTTAATATGCCTAAGAATGTAACTGTTGTTAATGCAAGTATGAGTGATGGCTCTACTAATGTATTTTCTATGAGTAATGTGCCCCAGGGTTTGAATGTCCTTGATACGGCTTTTTCTAATGCAGTTGTTTCTGCTGAGTCAGAGCTCGAGGGTTCGACTGTGGTGGGGGTGGGTTCTACTGCTGCCCCCCCAGTGGGCCAATCTGTCATTAGTACTGACCCATTGGGGTGTGTGGCTCAAACAAATCCAAATCTGGAACAGGTGGTTAGGAGGAAGGATTCCAATCATACTATGCATGCAGTACATAGTTCTAGTCATGACAGTGTTGGCACTGTGACTGTCAATCGCCCTTTCCCCATCAATGTAGTTCACAGGGGAGGGGGAGATCGAGATCTATGAGCAGGGGAAGGATGAAGAGGAAGTTGTCAGCAGATGCCCAGGTGAACCAAAACCTCAAGAAAATGTGGGAGAAAACTGGGAGACGTTAATGCATAACATTTCCTCCTGCCCACTCACATCAGATGAGTTAGGGGTACTATCAAAGGGATTGACTTTTATACCTAGTTGTGACAGTAATTATGTTGATACTCTAGTACAGTTTAAGTTATTTATTAGGAATCTGTGCCTTAGATTGAAGTTTAAGAATACACTACAGGTGTTAGATGGGAAATCGTTTAAGAAGCCTAGTGTGTACATGCCAAGGGTACCACCGCTAGTAGCTGCCTTCAGTAAAGTAGTTGAGAATGATCTGTATGATATGGAAAAAAGAGTGGGTAAGTCTAGTAAACAAAAGGGCAGTTTAACTTATGCACAGAGGAGAGCCCTACAACAACTGAGGTGTGATCCCTCCCTTGTCATTATGCCTGCTGACAAGGGGGGTGCCCTGGTAGTTATGGAATCTGAGTTCTATGATGAGGCAATGAGGTCTATGTTATCAGACCAAAGGTTTTACAGTTTGGTAGAATGTAAGATGGTGGATATACATGTCCATAGAATACAGATGGTTATGGATGATTTGATTAAGACCAATGTTATTACGAATGAGTTGTATGAATATTTGTTTGTTAGTAATCCCCTCCTGCCAGTGATACAGGGTCTTCCTAAGATCCATAAGGACAGTGTGTGTCCACACATGATGCCCATTGTTGTGGGCAGGGGATGGATCATGGAACCATTTTCATTGTATGTGGAGAGTTTTCTGCACCCAGTGGTTGACGCAAATGTTTATATTTTAAGAGACACGAAACAGTTCCTGTTGGATTTGTATGAGTCTATGAGATCTGTCCCTGTTGATCTCCCATATTACTTAGTCACGATGGATGTTCAGTCCCTATTCACTGTGATACCCAACAGAGATGGGGTGCAGTTGGTGTCTGACTACTTGAAGGACAAATCTGGATTAGGTAGTGATGCAGTGGATCTGTTAGCTTTGTTTTTGGAAGTTGTGTTAGAGAACAACATTCTTTGTTTTGGGTCTCAGTGCTATTTACAGATGGATGGCATGGCTATGGGCAATTCTTGTGCCAATAGCTATGCCGACCTCTTTATAGCTGCATGGGAGACCAAGTTCTTGTTTGGTATAGGTGATTTTTCATGGAACGTGATGTTTTATAGGCATTTTGTAGATGATGTGTTTTTCATTTGGAAGGGCATGAAAGATGAGTTATCTCTCTTCTTGGAGAGAGTTAATGGTCTAACGCAATATCTGAAATTTACCCATGAGGTTTCTGAGAATTGGATTTCCTTTTTGGATGTCTATGTTCAGAGATTGGAAAGTGGCCTATTGAACACAGGAGTGTATAGAAAGGAGTGTCAATGCAATTCCTATCTCTATAGACGCAGTATGCATCCAGATTACATCTTTGGTAGTATTGTGAGGGGTCAGGTATATAGGACGTCACGGTATAATCCCAGTCAGGATGGTTTTGAGGCAGATGTTAGGGATTTATGTGAGAGGTTTAAGAGCAGGGAATATCAGACATCTGATATGGAGAGAGGATTGGCAGACTTCATTAATTTGAGGGAACAAGCTGCTGCACCCTTTTTCTATGAGACTGTAGTGGACCATGATGGTCCCTCACAGGGTGTTCTGGCAGGGAGTAGAAACCATGGTTTCAGAGTACCCTTATATTATATTAAGGATGTAGGTAGGTTGAAGGATGTGATTAGATCACACTGGAGTGTGTTAACACTGGACCCGAATGTGAGGGAAATTGTGGGTGCTGCCCCAGGTTTTGTCTATAAGAGTAGATCGAATTTAAAGAAATTGCTGTGTTATCCTGTTATGGATGGTGGAGGTGATAGGTTTACTGGTACTGTACCCTGTAGTAGTTGCAGCTATTGTTGTTCCATAGACATTGATGTCCATTTCTATCACCCTATCTATGGCACTAACCATGAAGTTAGAGTTCATGCAAACTGTGAATATACACATGTTGTTTATTTGGCCTCCTGTGGAGTCTGTGCTGCATTTTATGTAGGCAAGATGGACAGGAGGCTGAGAGATAGAATAAGGGAACATCTATACCAGATTAGCATTCATTCCACTGTCAATGCTCTCTCCAAACATGTCTTGTCTAATGATTCCACACACTTTTTCGTTTTAAAGTACAAGATCTTACACACACTAGTTTTGGGGGGGTGAGGGGTAGAACTGAGAGTATTGAATCTAAATGGATTGTTAGACTTAGAGCAGATGTTTTTCCTGGACTGAATGAGAAAGTACCATTGAGACTTTTCCTGAAGTCCAGGAGATTGAAGTGATATGTATGACTGTGCTTTTTACATAAATTATGAGAGCAGTTTTATGAGAGTATTTTTATGAGAGAATTTATTGTTAGCGTTGTGTAATTATTATGAATCTATGCAGTTTTTTGTTTTTATACATCTCTATTCACGTTTTATGAGTGGTATAAGTGTTTTTATTTTACTATTTTTATTCTACTATGATTAATGTATTTCAGAGTAAGCACTTCATTTATGCTGTATACCATGATAGTTGTACTGTGCCCTTAATGGTTTATCTGTTTTTGGTGCCTTTTTTGCCATATAAGGGTGTACGGGGGGGGGGGTCTTTTGGTCTGAAGAAGCCTATCCAGGTGAAAGCGCTTACCACATCTTCTGTTTGAATCACAATAAATCCGTATTTTAAAGTTCATGAAGCAGCGTTTTTTTCCAGCTTTGTTTACTACATTTTGGTTAGTGCTGTGTTTACTGCCTGCATCACTACTGTGCCTTTTGTGTTAGTTTATGTGCTTGGACTGAGTTTGGCACAGGTAGTGTTAGTCCTGTGGGGAGTGATATTTCTTGGACTTATGATTTAAAACATATATACATTGAATAACTGATTTCAGTAAACCACAGAGTTTCACACATAGGAATTATGAAAATAACCCTGTAGGATAGGTTTCACACTAAAGAAAAACTCTAACTATCTAACTGTAGATCTTTGACTGCCTAAAGATTAACTGTGCCTGTCTAATCTAATTAAGTCAGCAAGGCAAAATGATACTCTTACTTCTGCAAGCAAAATAAAAATATATGTCCACTCTTCAGGCTGTTGCCCAGTCATCTGGGACTGGAATAGCAAATCCTATTATTCCTGCTGAACAGCTCTAAGTGATAAATACTGATCTAGAAAACAAACACTGACTACTGAATTCAACTGAACAACTGCTGCAGCTGAACTACACTGAACTCATCTGACTCAGAACTTGCTTTATATAGCAGAATCTTTTAAAAGTCACAAAAAACTGTTATGAAAATTCTACTCTTTCATTTCAGACTCCTGAAAAGTAAACAAAAACAGCTGCTGTGGAGATTCCATTCCTTTCAGCTCTGGCACACAATGACACCACTCCAAATCAGCTGACTGGCACAACCTGCATTGAAAATTCTTGTCAAAAGACATGCACATTGGTCAGCTAGAAGAACACCGTTTGATTCTAACATTTTACATAAACCAAAGTAATAATCAAAAACATAAACTTATTTACAAAATTTATCTAGTCGTGCTGGCATTTATAATGCAGGATAATTTATAACTATTTACAAGTATTTACAATACTGCAGCCAGACATGCTAGTACAGATAACAATATCTGATATCCTTACACTGACTACACGTGGGCAGTTTACACTTAAGTCTTTAATGGCATCCATGTTGTGACAGAAAAAAGGCTTACTGTGAGAACAGTTTAGTCTAACAAAGTGTACTTTTAATGTAGTTGATGCTACTACCAGAGCTGACATGACGGGTGAACACTATGCAGAGAATGCACGTGAAAATCTCACAGCTGATATCCTTGATATTCGGTTTATATTCACATATAATTACTGTATATTTTTATTATGGTGGCATGCTTTACATCATAGGTCTTCAACAGAAAATATAATAATAGTCATTTTAAAAAATATATTCATTCAGTAAACAAATATTCTGAGAGCCATGATGGATGTAGCCTCCTAGTTACAAAAAATTAAACAATACATTTATGCATATTAATATTTAACAACATAAACTATCTTTACTAATGTCAACAAATAGCTTACATATATACATTTTAACAGTTTTGAATTGTCTTAGTAATGCTATAATTAAGCAAAGCCACATTTTGAACTCTTCAAAGAGCTACAAAGACCTGCCAAAGAGCCACATGTGGCCCCAGACGTCTGTCCAGTAGGTAAGAAAGCATTCAATATAATTTTATGCTCAACTCCTGAGAGACTTGCTTGGCTACAAACATCTGCATTACAAGCTGAAGCTAAGTGAAACTTGCAGTAGTGAATTTTAATCTTCTGTTAAGTACAAACTTCCAGTTTTAAAAGTACTGTATTTTCATTTTTTCTGTTTCCTAATTATGTGTTTCTGAACAGTGTGCTGTGTGTCTCTCTGCAGTTAGTTCCCCACCCTCTCTCCCTGTTCCTGTGTTGGTGGCTCTGGAATTGCCCACCCCTCCTGTAAGTCTCTATTAGAACACTCCTCCTGGGTCCATCTCATTTGCTCACTTAACCGAGTACAGTTAGATCATATTCTGAGTCTAGTGTTCACTCTACTTAATACAGAGAGAAGATTTGAGAAGGCCAGCCCACTTAGGTTCTTCCTTCCTCTCTTCTTGCACTTAAAAAAATGTTTGCACTTTATTCATTTGCTTTTACTATATTTGATTTTCTCCTACTTTATTTTGCTTTTCTTAAAAGTACTCAGTTTTATTTATTCTGCTGCATTTATTACTGCTTGGTCATAGCCTGATTAAATTGTAACTGTTATTCTAAGTCTTTTGGTTTAAGCACTTGGGCTTCATACAGGCTGTTTTACATTAAGAAGGTTTGTGGTTTGCACTGTTGTGGTAGGGCAGTAGCTTACATCCTTCTAAGCTGGGAATTGCTGATTGAAGGCCCAGTGTCTGCTATTCTAAAAGTGTATTAGTTTGGGCTTAAGCACTTGGGCTTCAGGCCAGTTATTCTACATTAAGAAGGTTTGTGGTCTGCACATTTGTGGGAGGAGAGGCTGGATTCTGCCCTTCTGAGTTGGGAATTTCTGGTCACAGGCTTATTGTGACTGCTTATTTGAGCTGTTTCTTTCTGAAATTGGTGCACCTTGTTGCTGTAGCATAGACCAGATTCAGGCCTGCTGAATCTAGCTTTGTTTGTATAACTTGAGCACTGATCCAGGCCATCTTTTTTTTGGAGAAGGTTCCCCTGCACCCTAGTAAACAGGGGTGTGCAGTTAGAACTTGTCTGATTGAAGATTTCTGGAGCAGGGCTCAGTTTTGAGCTTTTTTCTGGTTAATTGGGTAACTTGTTTAAGTCAGTTTGTTTGTTTTCTATTGTTTTATATATATATATATATATATATATATATATGTGTGTGTGTGTGTGTGTGTGTGTATATAATTGCACTTTATTCATCTACTTTTACTGTATTTGTGTTTCTCCCTACTTTATTACTGGGAGCATTGACTACAACTCTGATCTGCAATATATAACAATAGGTATCCTTTTCTGTGCTTTTAAACTGTTTTTTTTGAGTGTATCTGCTTTATTTTCTGGAAAAAAAAAAAAAAAATATATATATATATATATATATATATATATATATATATATATGTACTTGCTTTCCACCTTTCTAAGCTAGTATAGTCCAGTTTTTAGGTTAGTGCTGAATTCAGGGCTGTGTTACAAATCTCTGTGTTTGCCTATACCTTACTTGGATAGAAGGATGTTTCTCTGTTCACCTTTGAGAGAGGGGAGCTTTGAGCAGCCTATCTGTCCCTGGAGGAGTGGTTTCAGCCCAGAAATTAGTAGTTTATTGGACATTTTGGGCTAATTTCTATCTCTTTCTTTTCCCTGCTATAAATACCGTATTTGCCCAGTTTTGCGCGCCGGGCAGCGCTGGTTAGCGAGGGTAAAACTATTCCCGGCTTCAAAAAGTCTCCTCTTCAATTTTTCCATTGGAACTAGACAAACGTTCAACTTAAGCACTGAAGCCATTCATTTCTCAGCCAGGCACTTGCTCAAAACTTATAGCAAGCACTTATAAACCCTAGCACTAGACCCTCCTGTACTGTACAGAAGGACAAGGCTCTCTATTCGACCTTACCAGCCATCCAGTAAAACAGTTCACTGTACCTATCCAGGCATGTCCAAAGGGCAGTTTCCAGTGTACTCTCCAATCCAACTGGTGAATCTGGGCATTTTGAGGCAATGTTACAACTGCCTCATGTACACAGACAATCCCCTCCTCCTACCACCAAACACTAATACATGCGAGAGATGCAGTTATACAGCCAAACTAGAGGCTAAGCTGTATCAACCCAAGACTGGATTAGACAGTCAAGAGGAGAAGGGAAATACTTGCATCATGCCACCAGTCTTACATAGACCCATTAAACAGGCACTGGCAAAAAGCACACATAAATACATGAAAACATACTCGGAAGCTCTAAATAAAAATCTGCAAAACCAACAGAGACCTTGAAAGCAAGCATCCAAGCAACCTCCACCCCCCAACACAAACCATGAAACCCATACTTCAAAAAACCAGTGTGCCATTCAATCACAGCCCTTAAGGCAAAATAACATACCCAACATATTAGTAATAGGTGACTCTATAGTCAGGCACACTAACGTCCCACTCACTCGGCTGAATAAGGAGAAGGTTACTGTTAGCTGCCTATCGGATGCCAGGATCCACCACATAACACAAGCACTCAGGTCACTCCAGAACAAGTACAAATATAACTCTGTCATTGTTCATGTTGGTGTGAATGACCTGAGCCGTACCTCCCTGGACTACATGAAGAGAGACATGGAAGAGCTCTCTGATCATGTAGCCCACACTGGTATGACCCTGACCCTGAGTAGCATCCTGCCCTCACCAAGAATGATACCACGGTATAAAGAAAAAATTCTTGATTTCAACAATTGGCTAAGTTTCTGGTGTCATTCAAAGGGGATCCGGTGTCTGTCCGCCTGAGATGGCATGCTCGAGAAGCCATGCTGCTTCGCTAGAGATGGCTTGCACCTGTCACCCTTAGGCTTTCGAATACTGGCCAAGGCTCTTGCCACTCCCATAGTGTCTTTTTTAGGCCAGGCTCAAAACACAAACCCACCACTGTAAATAGCACAAGTAACAAAAAACTGAGGGTAATGCTACTCAATGCCAGAAGTCTAAACCTCAAAATGCACGCACTCAAGGCACTCCTCAGTATGGAGAAAATCAATATATTTGCAGTAACATAAACTGGTTTAAGGCACCAGAGAGCACCCTAGCACTACCAGGCTACAACTCATACCATACATTTTGGCCACAGAACCCAAACTGAAATACAAAAGGTGGGGGCATATTGATATTCATCAAGGATACCCACACCTCCAGGTTAGTGGCACAGCACGATGCTTCAAAGATCATCCACGTGCAACTAACAATGGGCAAAATTGCAATTCAAATTGTAGCTTGCTACAGATCACCCACCATGTCCTAGGACCCCCATCCCACATTTCTGGAAACACTGGGAAACATAAAGGTCCTACCAAACACCCTAATATTGGGTGATTTCAATTACCCAAACATTAACTGGGAGAACTACTCGAGTACTAACTCCCTTCCCCAACTTTTCCTAGAATTTATAAACTCAAATGCCCTGGTTCAACTGGTCAACACTCCCACCAGAGGTGACAACATATTGGACCTGGTCATCACCAACATGGGCGACTGGTGTTCCACACCAGAGGTCAACCCCTCGCTGGTTAGATCTGACCATAAACAAATCACTTTGGATATTCATATTCCGCCCCCACCCCGGACAAGAAAACCACCATGAAAAACTTTTCAAAAATAAACTTCATGTTACTTACGACCGAGGTGGAAAGTTTCAAAGCCCTCATGCTGAAGGATAACACTGTCCAAGCTGCAAAATTCTTTACTAATGCATTCTACGGGCAGCTACAAGAATGCATGGATTGTGCCATCCCAAGCAAAACCAAGACTCACTCCTCCAAGAAAAGGAAACCAGTGTGGTGGACTCCTGCCATAAACAAGCTATACAATAGAAGGAGGAAACTAGTACAGAAAAGAGTAAAATCCCTAGAAGGGAAGAGATCCTTGATCAGTTTCAGCAAGAAATTACAATGCCTCATAAAATCATCCATGGTGAGCTTTGAAAGAAAAATTGCCAAGGACTCCAAAGATAAGCACAAGGCATTCTTTAGCTATGTCAAGAATCTAAGTGGCAATGCTCAGATCTGCACAGAGTTAGTGCAGAATGGCACAAAATACACTGAACCGACCAATATCGCCAACATCCTGGCAGACAGGTTCTGTGCAAACGTCACCCCCCTCTCACCCCCAAAAGGGCCCATAACCATACCAGAAGAATGTAGACTCCCTGAAATCACAGACACTCAGGTTAAAACAGCCCTCTCCAAAGTCAAAAGCACAGCATCAGTGGGACCGGATGGTGTCCCAGGCTGTGTCCTACATGAGCTCAAAGACGAACTAACCCCTCACCTAAACACACTGTTCAAACTCAGCCTCTCCACAGGCTACATACCCATAGAGTGGTGCATAGTAACAGTTATTCTGCTCCACAAAGGTGGAGTCACAACAGACCCTGAGAACTATCGCCCTATAAGCCTGACTAGCTTGGTCTGCAAGGCTATGGAGCGCATCATCATGGAACTCATTGGCAGAGACATTGGGAACCTCCAAACACTGGACCCTACCCAGTTTGGCTTTGTTAAGGGCAGATCATGCCTCCTAAACCTGGTGGACTTCTTTGAGACAGTTACCAAGGCTATAGATGAGGGAAGGGTGGTACACATAGCCTTCCTAGACCTCGCTAAGGCCTTTGACACCATTCCCCATTCTGGTATTATAGACAAGCTCACCAGCCTAAACATAAACCCCTACGTCACAAGATGGGTTGCCAACTGGCTCATGGACAGAACCCACATGGTGAGAGTTGCAGGAGCTAGATCCGACTCTAAACCGGTTACAAGTGGCATTCCCCAGGGCTCAGTCCTAGGACCCCTCCTGTTTGTCATATACTTCTCAGAGGTACAGGCAAGCACAGGAGGACTATGGCTGACAAAGTTCGCAGACGACTGCAAACTAGGGGCTATAATTGACTCTCCAGCTGACACAGCCATCCTCCAAAAGGGTCTCACTGAGATGGATACCTGGTGTCAAAATCATGGCCTCAAGCTAAATGCCAAAAGTGCATAGTCATCCCCTTTGGAAAAAACAAAGTACCCACAAACTACCACATAGATGGTAGTCACCTAAATACGGAAGATGTAATAAGAGATCTGGGGACCCAAGTAGACAGTAATCTCACCTTTGATAATCACATTGCCAAAGTGGTTAGAAAATCTTTCTACGTGGCCCACCTAATCACAAAAAGGTTTGCATCCAGATCAAAAGAGGTCATTTTGCCCCTCTACTCATCACTCATCAGACCCATCATAGAGTACAATGCCCCATTTGGGATGTACCTTAAAAGACACCTGCAACAGCTGGAAAGACCACAGAAGTACCTCACCAAGAGGATCACTGGCCTCAAACAGATCCCTATGCAGCTCGACTTAAGAAACTCCAGTTGTACTCTGTTGCATACCGCCTACTCAGAGGTGATCTCTGCCTGACATACATGGCCATGTCCAACCCAGAATTGATGGACAAACTCCACCTAAAGAAAATCTTAGCCCCTCGAGCCACATGCTCTAGTGATCTAAACCTCACCACAACAATAAATAGGATGTGCTGGAGGGATAGATTCCTGTCCCAGAGACTTCCCATGCTTTGGAACAAGATCCCAATCTACATTAGGCAGAGCTCCTCGCTAACACTCTTCAAAAGAAACCTTGACGAGTGGATGGGAAACAGGAAGTTTACCTCGGGGATCACTTCAGTGGCTCTGCTGGACAGAGGCACAGGGAACTAATCAAAGGGCCGGCGAAAGCCAACACATTCTGGCTAGACTTATAAATGCCTTTGGGCAGATAGCCTAATACCAACCTATGAACCTATTCTATAGACTTTATTTCATTTTTGGTACTGGTCTTTCTGAGTTACTGTTTGTTTTACTACCTTGATAACTGAATAGGATACTGGTTGGTAATCTACCTGTATGTTATAATTTATTGTTACAGTGACGTTCCCTAAAAAAGATAGTATAGTTGTGGGCAAATATAATTAATAGTAGCACTTCAAGCAGCAGCCACTGTGACATTAAAGTGGCTTTCCACCTTCCCCCTATAATTTTTCTGAGGGATCTCTTGATTTTCCATAGGGGCTAATCTTTCAAGGAAGCCTTTTTTAATAGTAGTTTTATATATATAAAACAGAACAGGAGCCCAACAGTAGCCAGCAGAAAAAGATGTTAATCCCAAAAAACACTTTCTTTTAACGTAAAGTCAATTTAATAAATATTTTTCTCACATTTTCGTCACTTTAAGTAAAGTAACTTCTTCAGACACACAGACAAACAGCAGTTACACAGTTTCTACAGCATTTAAACCATGTAGCATGAAGTCATGTGACTAGTAGCAGCAATGAATTAAAGGTGCAAAGCACAATAATTCAAACACTATTAAAGTAAATCTTAAAACTTACTACCTCAAATAAAAAGTGTGTATGCAATCAGTATACAATATACAAGGATTATATTAATGTCATTAGTAAAAAATTAAAAAATACACTATCGTGTAAGATTTCTTAATTTAAGCAAACATGAAATATTACAATTCTCATTCAAACCAGGCAAGCAGAAAGCATTAAGTGCTAACTGCCATTCTAGTTCTCGTACCTCTAATAGTACTGAATATGGGCCACCTCTAATGCCAGGAAGTACCTGGTAAATAGCTTGGAATGTGAAACTATGTCCACCATTTAATGAAACATTTTTTTTCTGTTTTATTTTTGCTAATCGCATAAGAGTGTTCGTAAATTCTCTCATGAAGCTTCCTGTCCATTTTCCCTATATAGAAAGCCAGACATAAGGTACAGGAAGCTAAGTAAACAACACTCTTGGACTCTCAATTCAACTTATGGTTGATGTAAAATTTACATGTATTCAATACTCTAAAGGAATTACCAGTTTTTATGTATTTACACATCCTACATGCTCCACACATAAAGGTTCCAGTAAGTCTAGAAGTAGGTTTAGTGCTTTTAATTTCAAAAAAACTTTTTAAATTAATACCTCTTCTATAAACAATACTGGGTGACTGGCCAATTCTGTCAACTAGGGAAGAGTCCTTATAAAGGAAACTCCAATTTTTGTGGAGAATCAATATAAGTTGGTGACTGTCTTTACTAAAGGTGGTTATAAAAGTATTGCATAAAGAGGTCTCCCTAGTTTGCTGAGTCATTGAAGGTTTTATAAAGGTAACCAAGTCACTGTTTAGTGACTGTGTAGTTTGGATGGCAACCTGGCTAGGAGGTGACTCTACCAGGTTAACATCAATGACAACGGAAGGTGAGGTCAAGAGTGGTTGAACTATACCTCTACTCTGTTTGTTTACGATTTCTTCAGTTAAGTCATTTATTAAACTAACCGGGTAGCCTCTATTGCAAAACATGTCTCTTAAGAGTTGGCATTCAGAATTAAAGTCATCTTCATTAGTACACATCCTTGCGGCTCTAATGAGTTGACCTTTCACTATTGAACGTTTTTGCCTGTAAGGGTGTGCACTAGAAAAATGTAAATAGGAGTTACAATATGTAGGTTTTCTATAAATTTTGGAAACATATCTCCTATTTACTATATATTTTTTATATATTCACGTCCAAATAGTCAATACTAGTAGTGTGAAAAGTGTAAGTAAATTTAAAAAATGGTGTAGTAGGATTAAAGTAATCTATCATTTGTTTAGCTTGTGATTCATTTCCTTTAAAAATCATAAAGATGTCGTCTAAAAATCTGGTATAAAAAGTGAAGGAAGTGTAAATTTCAGAGTTATTGAATACAAAACATTCTTCCCATTGAGCCATAAACATGTTCGCCACACTCGCTCCGCAAGGGGAGCTCATAGCAACTCCATATTTTTGTAAATAGATCTTATTGTTAAAAATGAAAAAGTTGTTGGACAGCATAATATCAATTAACTCAGTTGCCAGGTCAATATCCCTTTGTGGAGCTTTTTTATTTTTCATATAAACTTCTACCCACTCAACCGCTTCTAAGTGTGGAATAGAAGTGTATAAGTCGACTACATCGATGGTAAGAACGTTGTCTTCTTGGTTAACTTCTAAAATGTTCAAACTTTTCAACAAAGTCCATGAATCTTTGCATACTCATGACTCAAGTTTAAGATATTTTTGTAATATTGAGTCAACGAGTTTTGCACATGGATATGTCAAGGAACCTCGACCATCAATAAGTGGATGCATAGGAGGGTCATGTTGGTTCTTATGAATCTTTGGTATTCCGAACATGACAGGTGTTTTTGGGTAGAGAATATTAATGTAATTGAATGTATCCAGGTCAATTTTGGCTTCTATAAACAGATCTCTGAAGTACACTCTAATCCTTGATTGTGCAATATTTAGTACGTTAAGAGATGCCTTAGCATAGGCCAGACAATTCAAGGCTAACTCCATTTTTTTATTATAATCAGTGATGTCAAAGATAACAAGTCCACCACCTTTGTCTGGTTTAACTAAACGGACATGAGCTGATCTAAGTAGTTTTAGTGCTCTTAACTGTTCCGTAGTGATGTTCCTCTGTTTATAAAAAGTATTACTAGCTCTAATGAAAGGTATGTGTCTAATGTCTAACTCACACACACTTTCATAAAGAGCTAAAAGGGGATGAAGAGGAGGGTTGAACATACTAGCAGCCCTAAGTACATGTGCAGGTTGTTGAACATTGCCTAATAAAAAGGAAAGATTTCATTTCCTTATGTAACACTTTAAGTCTAACAAAGTTTTTACTACATTAATGTTATTACTTAAAACATATGTGTTACCCTTCGCTAGCAGTTCTACCAAATTCATTTCTATAACAACAGATGAAAAGTTGTAAATATTAAAGTCCTCTTTAGAATTAGTGAGAACAAGGTTATTTACTGCAACAGAGTCATTAGGAACTATCTCTTCCGACGGTTGTTCCGCCTTTTGTTCCTCTGATACTGAGAGTGACATGCCCCAGTAGTGGGCATGTTGTTCTTGTCCTGGTAAAAATTTCGAGCAAGTTGATTGTTGTTTGCTTGCCCCTCACGTGAATTGTTAGCCCAAATTCTTTCACTTCGCCTAACTGTGCCAGCGAAATCAGTGTTATTAACCTCAGGTTCAAGTGGTAATAGACTGTCAACAGAATTATTATTAGTTAAATTGACTTCTGTCAGGGGCAGCACTGTGTTGGAATTGTGCCAAACCTGTGAAATTTGTGGTCTAGGATAAGCAGAGCCATTAGTATATGCCATACGGTCACAATTCATTTTTTTAATCTTGTTGTTTTTAAGTCTGTCAAACAATTGCTCAATACTTGTAAAGACTCTGTTGTAGTCGAACCTGTATCTAACAAAGTCAGGATGCAGTTTAATAGTTTTGTCCAAGTCTTCAACTTCCTTCACTAAATTCTCAATCTGCAGTGAGTAGTGTTTTATCATTAACTCCATAAGCTGAAAGCCTTGCTGGTCAAAAAAAGAAAGTAATTCTGTGTGGAAAGGAGAATCTGGGAATAAGCCAGTTGGATATTGATAGCACCTAAGACCCTTAGGTACTATCCTTTCAGATAAACATTATCTAAAATATACCACCTCAAGTTGGAGCTTCTTCAGTTTTAAGAGTTTCACATCAAAAGATTTCAATTTGTCAGCAAGGGAACATAAGTTTGTCTGAGGTAGGTTAACATTACAAGCCGGTTGTTCCTGGGCGTTAGTAAAACCAAAACTTAACTTGGTAGTGTTGTTAACCCATTCAGTAAAAGATGGAACTCCAATAAGCTCATTCGTGAAGCACTGTTATCTACAGTCGGTGGTGCCAAGTTGTGAATAGATACACCCACCTGTTTTGCTGGAACAGTCACTTGTTGACCCAGTGGTATTGAACCATCTGAAGACCGAAACTGAGGGTCAGTGTTATTGGAATAATTCTGGGAGTTCAAGTTCCCCTGGTTGTTTCCGTTAACAGATGTAATAGTGTTAGGTTTGCCACTTCGCTGCTTGTCTACAGAGTCAAGTCTCTGGGTTAGATAATCAATACGTTGTGACAGTGAATTAAGAATGTTAGTTAAATCCAATGGTTGCAAAGTTTG
Organism: Protopterus annectens; assembly: GCF_019279795.1. Taxonomy (NCBI): domain Eukaryota; kingdom Metazoa; phylum Chordata; order Ceratodontiformes; family Protopteridae; genus Protopterus; species Protopterus annectens. The sequence goes on along the minus strand of NC_056744.1, from coordinate 1,683,390,565 downwards.
CAAAGGTTGTGTTCATCCGAACAAATTTGGGCTGGCTGGGCTGTTAGGTGATCCAGATGCCATAAAAACTGTAGAACAAACAAATAAGCTGGGCGGAAGAAATGAACAATCCAAAACAGAAAAGGAGCCCAACAGTAGCCAGCAGAAAAAGATGTTAATCCCAAAAAAACACTTTCTTTTAACGTAAAGTCAATTTAATAAATATTTTTCTCACGTTTTCATCACTTTAAGTACAAACAGCAGTTACACAGTTTCTACAGCATTTAAACCATGTAGCATGAAGTCATGTGACTAGTAGCAGCAATGAATGCTGTAGAAACTGTGTAACTGCTGTTTGTCTGTGTGTCTGAAGAAGTTACTTTACTTAAAGTGACGAAAACATGAGAAAAAGTTTTATTAAATTGACTTTATGTTAAAAGAAAGTGTTTTTTGGGATTAACATCTTTTTTCTGCTGGCTACTGTTGGGCTCCTGTTCTGTTTTGAATTGTTCGTGTCTTCTTATGTTCCTGTCCTAATCCTTCTGTGATGTCAAAGGCTTCTGCGGAGTGTTGATAGCCAGAGGGGATTGGGATTGTGGGGGATGAGATGTTGGGGGGGCAGTTTCCTGGTGGTCCTGTATTGTGCCCCTGTCTGGTTTTGTGCAAGGATCTCCCTGGGAAAATCCCATTGAGGTCTGCTGGCACGGTTATATTTTCCCTTATATCTCCTGTTGTATATTATTATTGTATCTCCTAGTAAGTCTCCCAGGATCATCTTTGTCCAGTTGATCTCGTTTCATTTTATTAATCTTTCTTTCTTTAATGGACTGCTCATATCCTTTCACTCTTTCTTTAAGTAGTAAATTTAGTATCTAGGTTATTGTGGTTCTCATTTTTCAATGTTGTTTTTAAAGATGTGATGTCAGCCTTTGTAGCTTCCTGCACATTAAGGTTGTTCCTTACTAGCAGACGAATAAGTTTGTAGCTGGAACATAGGAACATAAGCCACAGCAGCAACCAGAACTGACAAAGAGTTCTACAGGGCAAATTACAGGACTACCAGGACAACTGGGACCGCAGACAATCCAGCTACCAGGAGCAGCAGCACCATCACAGAGACCAGTTTCTTTAGGAATGCCAATATCGAAAGCACAGACATCAACCACCACACCAATACCAAAGCCAGCACCAGTACCAGAACAAGAACGACGACCACCACCAGAGCCCCAGAGCTTGTCCCTCTTACCAGGTCCCCCCATACCACAGCCACAGTGAGAAATACTACTACAACCAACCGAGATTCCAGAAAGCAGAGGAGGAATTCCAGAGGTCTCATACTCTATCCACAAACTCCCAGGGAGACAGTAGAACCAAACAGTGGACAGGGGTGAGGGAAATACAATACCTGGGCAATCCCGACTGGAACCCCGACTACAACCCAGGTCCCAGGCTCAGACAGAGGAAACAGCCACAATAACAGGTACAATAACAACAACAACCGGTACCACAATAACAAGTGCTCCACTTATCTGGAACCACTCTGTTAAAGCACTGACTGAAGAGGAAAAAAGTGTGTTGTCCAAAGGACTTACTTTTGTACCAAGCTGAAGGAGTGAGGTTGCTCAAGTACTGATAGACCTTAAAATGTTTGTGAGGAAGCTCAACTTAAGGGTACAGTTTCATGGCAAAAGTAATGACACTGAAAATAAGCCTATTGATGAAACTATAAAAAGGTGTAGCAGCTATTGTCCACCACTACATCAAACACTAGCTGCTTTCGAAGTGAAATGTGAGATGGATATCAGGAAACTGCTTAAAAAACCTCCAAAGAAAAAACTTTATAACCTAACACAGGGAGAAAGAAAAGCATTGCTTGAGCTAGGCAATGATAAATCCAGGCGTGTAATGAAGGCAGACAAGGGAGGAGGTATACTTGTGACTGATACCACTAGCTACAACCAAAAGATAGAGAACATGCTGGAGGATAACAGATTTTATGAGTTATTTGCCATGGATGACATAAAAAGAGCATATGATTTATGGAACACTAATCTCACCACATTATGGGAAGAAAAACTTATCACTGAAAATCTTTATAATTATTTATGGAGCCCATGCCCACGTTTACCTTACTTTTTTGGAATACCAAAGCCACACAAGAACAGAGAAGACCCACCTTATAGACCGGTGGTAGCAAGTGGGGCTTCCCTTACTGAAGCCACAGCCATTTACCTTGATTACTTGCTGAAACCTCTAGCAGAAAAGAATAAGTCATACATAAGAGATTCAATGGATTTTTTGAGGAAAATAAAAAACATTAGAGTGGAAGCTGACAGTATTTTATTAACTATTGATGTGGAATCCTTGTACACAGTGCTCCCTCACAATTACTGTATAACAGCAGCTATGGAGTCTTTTAAGAAACATAATCAGGGTACTCGGGCACAACTGCAAAAGTTAAGCAAGCTCATTAATCTTGTACTGGACTTCAATTTATTTACTTTCAATGGCAAACACTACAAACAAAAAACTGGTATAGTAATGGGGGCTGCCATGGCTCCCAGCATAGCTAACATAGCCCTGGGCAAATGGGAGGACTTTGTGTTAAACAACACAGACTACATGCAGCATATCACATGCTATTTACGTTTTATTGACAATGTCTTTATTGTGTGGGAAGGTGACACCTTGCAGCTTGGAGATTTTATCACTTACCTCAATCAAACAACCCCCTTCCTGAAGTTTACCTCTTCCCATAACTGTACTTCAACCACTTTCTTAGATATGCAGATTTCCAAGGACACCAACAATAACAGAATCACCACTGATCTATTCAGAAAACCAACGAGGGTTAACTTATTACTCCACAGTAAAAGTCTACATCCTACAAAACCCAAGTATATTGTAGTGAAATCCCAAGGCTATAGATTAGCTGGAATTACCACAGAGATGGAACCATTTTTGAGAAACCTGAACAACTTAGAGAATGATTTTCTAGTGAGAGGCTATGAAAGTCAGATGTTAAAAAAATCCTGGAACCCATTATAGAACTGAAAAGGACTGAAGCACCTTCACAAACCTCCCCAGTAGAAAAATGTTATGTAATCCCACAGAGAATAACAAATGCAAAAATAGCTGCATCCTGACATACACTTTGCATTATCACATTATCAAAAATATTATTGAAGAAAACTGGGATATTGTCACAGGAAACCCTTTTCTGATTAACATCTTAGGTGAAGCCCCATCATTTGTTTATAGGAAGGCCAGGAATATTAGAAGTTTTGTTGAATTTAAACCTAGACCATGTGAGAAAAGCACTAAAAGATGTGAAACTAATTGTACATTTTGTATATTTATACAGCAAGGTGATAGTTTTTATTGCCCTTATTTAAAGAAGATCATTAAAACCAGTGCAGGGGGTGACTGTAGCACTAAAAAAGTAATTTACAAGGCACAGTGCAATGAATGTGATGCATTCTATGTGGGCAAGATTGTAAATAAACTCAAGCAAAGGATTTCATGTCATCTGTCAGAAATCCGCTCTGGATGTAAAAATAATGCACTAGCCAAACACCTATCTCTTCATAAAAGACACACAGGTTTTAAGTTCCAGATCCTGGATCACATAGACATGGGTGATCTTAAAGGAGACATCCCGAGTATTCTGGAGAAACATGAACTCATGTGGCAATTAAAGCTGAACTATTTTACAAAGCCTGGACTAAACTACTACTGTTCTATTAAAAGTGCACTGGAACTTATTGCCACATTGTTTACATGACTAATTGTATTTTATTTTATTTTTTTCTACAAATTGGTTTTAAATCCCATTTTAAATCATTTGAAATTTAAGTGTATATTTTGTTTCCATCATCATACATATATATTTTTTTATTTTTATTTTTTTCTGGTTCTCTTTTTTCCACTTTATTCAAAATGATGGTAATAACAATACTAACTAATTATACAATTATATAGGTTTTTAGGGTTCTTGTACACAGATCTGAAGAAGTCTAGAAGGACGAAAGCTATCTTTGTTAACAATAGGTTATGAAAATAGAAACTGATTTTTACATGCAAAATGTATATGTATATATTTATATATAATTTTTGATCGCAAAATGAACTAAGGTTGATATATTTCCAGCCATGTAGTATATTGCCTTGTATAAAATCGCAGACTTAATAATCTACTTAATAATTTAGTTAAATAAGATGTACCATTAAAGTACATCAGGGCTATATATTATTATGACAGCTACTATGTAGGGCAGGACCAGCTCGAATGTCACACTGATGGGGGAAGGGATGTGAATTTAACATGTGTACCAATAACACTTTGTTTTACAGCACAATAAACCACTCCCATGCCTGATAAAAAGTATATATATATTTAGAAAGCTTGTGAGGAAATTATTACTCTATTTTTGTTTTACTTGGATCGTTTTTCTGTGTACTGAATAAAGGATTTTCGACTGGAAACAGACTGCCTGCCTTGCTTGAATTACTTTCGAATACTTAGTAATGCTGTAGAATTATATATTTTCTGTTATTACTTTTTGACTTGACGAGTTTACATTCGCTACTTCTACTACTATTGTCTGATCTGATTAATATACAGTGATTAACTAGAAATATATGGACTGAAAATCTTCAGCACAGAGAAGTTTCTTACACTGTTTTATTTTTAGACCCACTACACTTTAGTGGGTTGTTTTGAGACTTCGGGGATACCACGGAGATTACTTGTTTTTTATTTCTTAATTTAAGCAAACATGAAATATTACAATTCTCATTCAAACCATGCAAGCAGAAAGCATTAAGTGCTAACTGCCATTCTAGTTCTCATACCTTGCTTGGGATGATATGCTCGACAAGCCACGATGCTTCACTAGGGATGGCTTGCACCTGTCACCCCTGGGCTTTCGGATATTGGCAAAGGCTCTTGCTACCCCCATAGCGCCTTTTTTAGGCAAGGCTCAAAAGACAAACCCACTCCATAGGTATCACAAGGGATAAGAAACTAAGAGTAATGCTACTCAATGCCAGAAGTCTAAACCTCAAGATGCACGCACTCGAAACTCTCCTTAGTATGGAGAACATCGATATCTGTGCAGTAACAGAAACCTGGTTCAGGGCTCCCGAGAGCACCCCAGCACTACCAGGTTATACCTCATACCATGCTTTTTGGCCCCAAAACTTGGACCGAACCACAAAAGGAGGGGGAGTATCAATATTCATCAAAGATACCCACACCTCCAGGTTGGTGGAAAAGCACGAAGCATCAGAGACTATCCATGTGCAACTAACAGTGGGTAAAACTGCCTTCCCGTTTATAGCCTGCTACAGACCATCCTCCCAAACCCAGGAACCCCACTCGGCCTTTGTGAGAACACTGGAAAATATGAAGGTCTCTCCAAACACCATTATATTGGGTGACTTCAACTAACCAAACATAGACTGGGAGCATTACTCTAGCTCCAACACCCTAGCCCAAAGGTTCCTAGAATTTATAAACTCAAATGCTATGGAACAACTTGTTACCACTCCCACAAGAGGGGAAAACATACTGGACCTGATCATCACCAACATGGGGACTCTATGCTCCAGACCAGAAGTGTATCCCTTACTGGTAAGATCAGACCATAAACTAATCTCACTGGATATTCACATCCTGACCCCACCCCCTGCCCAGAAAACCACAGTGAAAAACTTGTCTAAAGCAAATTTCACACTCCTCAAAACCGAGGTGGAATCCTTCAAAGCCCCCGGGCCTGTGGAAAATACGGCCCAGACCGCAAAATCCTTTATAAACGCATTCTATGAACACCTTCAGGAATGCATGGATCATGCGATCCCAAATAAAACCAAGACCCAATCCGCCAAAGGCAGACGTCCTGTCTGGTGGACCCCAGCCATAAACAAACTATACAATAGAAGGAGGAAGCTACTAAATGATTATGCAAAATCCCAAAAAGGGAAGGCATCACTGATCAGTATTAGCAAAAAACTACGGGCACTCATAAAATTGTCTAAGGCCAGCTTCGAGAGAAAAATTGCACAGGACACTAAGGATAATCACAAAGCTTTCTTTAGTTATCTTAGGAACCTGGGTGGTAATTCCCAGATATGCTTAGAATTGGTCCAAAATGACAAAAAATACACTGAACCCACAGACATTGCCAACATCCTAGCTGACAGGTTCAGCGCAAACTTCTCCCCCCCTCCCCACCAAAAGGGCAAATATCTATCCCAGCAGAGTGCTGCCCCCCTGACATCTCAGATGCTCAGGTAAGAGCTGCCCTCTCCAAAGCAAATAACACAGCATCAATGGGACCAGACGGTGTCCCGGGCTGCGTCCTACATGAACTCCAAGAAGAGCTAAACCCAAACATAAAACTACTGTTCAATCTTAGCCTTACTACAGGATATGTGCCCAAAGAGTGGCTTACAGCAACAGTGGTCCCTCTCCATAAAGGTGGTGCCTCAACGGATCCTGGAAACTATCGCCTCATAAGCCTGACTAGCTTGGTCTGCAAAGCTATGGAAAGGATCATCATGGACCTCATAAATAAAGATATTGGGGACCTACAGACATTGGATCTTACCCAGTTCGGCTTTGTTAAGGGCAGATCCTGCCTCTTAAACCTGGTTGATTTCTTTGAAACAGTCACCAAGGCCATTGACGAGGTGAAGGTGGTCCACACAGCCTACCTGGACCTCGCAAAAGCCTTCGATACAATACCCCACTTGGGCATTATAGATAAGCTCACCAGCTTAAATATAAACCCCTATGTCACTAGATGGATTGCAAACTGGCTCAAGGACAGAACCCACATGGTTAGAATTGCTGGAGCCATGTCAGACTCCAAACCAGTTACAAGTGGTGTCCCACAAGGCTCAGTCCTGGGACTTCTCTTGTTCGGTATATATTTCTCTGTGGTACAGGCCAACACAGAAGGACTGTGGCTGACCAAGTTCGCAGATGACTGCAAACTGGGCGCCATAATTGACTCTCCAGCCGACACAAGCACCCTCCAAAAGGGCCTCATAGAAACAGACAACTGGTGCCAGAGCCATGGCCTCAAGCTAAATGCCAAAAAGTGTATAGTCATCCCCTTTGGCAAAAACAAAGTGCCCACAAATTACCAAATAGGTGGTAATCCATTAAGTACAGAAGAAGTAATTAGGGACCTGGGGACCCAAGTTGATAGCAATCTCTCATTTGACAACCACGTGGCCAAAGTGGTTAGAAAAACATTTTATATAGCCCACCTAATCATGAAGGGATTCACATCTAGATCAGGTGAGGTCATCGTGCCTCTTTACTCATCCCTCATCAGGCCCATAATTGAGTACAATGCCCCTTTTGGGATGTACCTTACCAGACACCTGCAGCAACTGGAAAGACTCCAAACGTACCTCACCAAAAGGATCAAAGGGCTCAAACAGATGCCATATGCTGCCCGGTTAAAGAAACTCCAGCTCTACTCAGTGGCATACCACCTGTTCAGAGGCGATCTGTGCCTGACGTATAAAGCCATGTCCAACCCGGAATTAATGGACATGCTGCACCTCAGAAAATCCAAATCCCATCGAGCTATGCGCTCGAGAGACTTGAACCTCAGCACTGAAATAAATAGGACATGCTGGAGGGACAGATTCATAACCCAGAGGCTCCCTTCACTCTGGAATAAAATCCCAGTCCAGGTTAGGCAGAGTCCCTCATTGACTCTCTTCAAGAGGAATCTTGATGAGTGGATGGGAGATTGTAGGTTTACCCCAGGTATCACTTCTGTGTCACTGTTAGAGAGAGGCACAGTATACTAACCTCGAAAAAGGGAATAGCAAAATAAATTTAAAATGGGTGGCGAAAGCCAAACACATTCTGGCTAGGCTTATAAATGCCCTAGGGCAGATAGCCTAGTATGAACCTATGAACCTATAATAGTACTGAATATGGGCCACCTCTAATGTCAGGAAGTACCTGGTCAATAGCTTGGAACATGAAACTATGTCCACCATTTAATGAAACATGTTTTGCTAAAGCATTTTCTGTTTTATTTTTGCTAATCGCATAAGTCTTCGTAAATTCTCTCATGAAGCTTCCTGTCCGTTTTCCCTATATAGAAAGCCAGACATAAGGTACAGGAAGCTAAGTAAACAACACTCTTGGACTCGCAATTCAACTTATGGTTGATGTAAAATTTACATGTATTCAATACTCTAAAAGAATTACCTGTTTTTATGTATTTACACATCCTACATGCTCCACACATAAAGGTTCCAGTAAGTCTAGAAGTAGGTTTAGTGCTTTAATTTCAAAACAACTGTTTAAATTAGTACCTCTTCTATAAACAATACTGGGTGACTGGCCAATTCTGTCAACTAGGGAAGAGTCCTTATAAAGGAAACTCCAATTTTTGTGGAGAATCAATCTAAGTTGGTCACTGTCTTTACTAAAGGTGGTTATAAAAGTATTGCATAAAGAGGTCTCCCTAGTTTGCTGAGTCATTGAAGGTTTTATAAAGGTAACCAAGTCACTGTTTAGTGACTGTGTAGTTTGAATGGCAACCTGGCTAGGAGGTGACTCTACCAGGTTAACATCAATGACAACGGAAGGTGAGGTCAAGAGTGGTTGAACTATACCTCTACTCTGTTTGTTTACGATTTCTTCAGTTAAGTCATTTATTAAACTAACCGGGTAGACTCTATTGCAAAACATGTCTCTTAAGAGTTGACATTCAGAATTAAAGTCATCTTCATTAGTACACATCCTTGCGGCTCTAATGAGTTGACCTTTCACAATTGAACGTTTTTGCCTGTAAGGGTGTGCACAAAAAAAATGTAAATAGGAGTTACAATATGTAGGTTTTCTATAAATTTTGGAAACATATCTCCTATTTACTATATATTTTTTTATATTCACGTCCAAATAGTCAATACTAGTAGTGTGAAAAGTGTAAGTAAATTTAAAAAATGGTGTAGTAGAATTAAAGTAATCTATCATTTGTTTAGCTTGTGATTCATTTCCTTTAAAAATCACAAAGATGTCGTCTAAAAATCTGGTATAAAAAGTGAAGGAAGTGTAAATTTCAGAGTTATTGAATACAAAACATTCTTCCCATTGAGACATAAACATGTTCGCCACACTCGATCCGCAAGGGGAGCTCATAGCAACTCCATGTTTTTGTAAATAGATCTTATCGTTAAAAATGAAAAAGTTGTTGGACAGCATAATATCAATTAACTCAGTTGCCAGGTCAATATCCCTTTGTGGAGCTTTTTATTTTTCATATAAACTTCTACCCACTCAACCGCTTCTAAGTGTGGAATAGAAGTGTATAAGTCGACTACATCGATGGTAAGAACGTTGTCTTCTTGGTTAACTTCTAAAATGTTCAAACTTTTCAACAAAGTCCATGAATCTTTGCATACTCGTGACTCAAGTTTAAGATATTTTTGTAATATTGAGTCAATGAGTTTTGCACATGGATATGTCAAGGAACCTCGACCATCAATAAGTGGACGCATAGGAGGGTCATGTTGGTTTTTATGAATCTTTGGTATTCCGAACATGACAGGTGTTTTTGGGTAGAGAATATTAATGTAATTGAATGTATCCAGGTCAATTCTGACTTCTATAAACAGATCTCTGAAGTACACTCTAATCCTTGATTGTGCAATATTTAGTTCGTTAAGAGATGCCTTAGCATAGGCCGGACAATTCAAGGCTAACTCCATTTTTTTATTATAATCAGTTATGTCAAAGATAACAAGTCCACCACCTTTGTCTGGTTTAACTAAACGGACATGAGCTGATCTAAGTAGTTTTAGTGCTCTTAACTGTTCCGTAGTGATGTTGCTCTGTTTATAAAAAGTATTACTAGCTCTAATGAAAGGTATGTGTCTAATGTCTAACTCACACACACTTTCATAAAGAGCTAAAAGGGGATGAAGAGGAGGGTTGAACATACTAGCAGCCCTAAGTACATGTGCAGGTTGTTGAACATTGCCTAATAAAAAGGAAAGATTTAATTTCCTTATGTAACACTTTAAGTCTAACAAAGTTTTTACTACATTAATGTTATTACTTAAAACATATGTGTTACCCTTCGCTAGCAGTTCTACCAAATTCACTTCTATAACAACAGATGAAAAGTTGTAAATATTAAAGTCCCCTTTAGAATTAGTGAGAACAACAAGGTTATTTACTGCAACAGAGTCATTAGGAACTATCTCTTCCGACGGTTGTTCCGCCTTTTGTTCCTCTGATACTGAGAGTGACGTGCCCCAGTAGTGCGCATGTTGTTCTTGTCCTGGTGAAAATTTCGAGCAAGTTAATTGTTATTTGCTTGCCCCTCACGTGAATTGTTAGGCCAAATTCTTTCACTTCGCTTAACTGTGCCAGCGAAATCAGTGTTATTAACCTCAGGTTCAAGTGGTAATAGACTGTCAACAGAATTATTATTAGTTAAATTAACTTCTGTCAGGGGCGGCACTGTGTTGGAATTGTGCCAAACCTGTGAAATTTGTGGTCTAGGATAAGCAGAGCCATTAGTATATGCCATACGGTCACGATTCATTTTTTTAATCTTGTTGTTTTTAAGTCTGTCCAACAATTGCTCAATACTGGTAAAGACTCTGTTGTAGTCGAACCTGTATCTAACAAAGTCAGGATGCAGTTTAATAGTTTTGTCCAAGTCTTCGACTTCCTTCACTAAATTCTCAGTCTGCAATGAGTAGTGTTTTATCATTAACTCCATAAGCTGAAAGCCTTGCTGGTCAAAAAAAGAAAGTAATTCTGTGTGGAAAGGAGAATCTGGGAATAAGCCAGTTGGATATTGATAGCACCTAAGGCCCTTAGGTACTATCCTTTCAGATAAACATTATCTAAAATATACCACCTCAAGTTGGAGCTTCTTCAATTTTAAGAGTTTCACATCAAAAGATTTCAATTTGTCAGGAAGGGAACATAAGTTTGTCTGAGCTTGGTTAACATTATGAGCCGGTTGTTCCTTGGGGTTAGTAAAACCAAAACTTAACTTGGTAGTGTTGTTAACCCATTCAGTAAAAGATGGAACTCCAATAAGCTCATTCGTGAAGCACTGTTATCTACAGTCAGTGGTGCCAAGTTGTGAATAGATACACCCACCTGTTTTGCTGGAACAGTCACTTGTTGACCCAGTGGTATTGAACCATCTGAAGACCGAAACTGAGGGTCAGTGTTATTGGAATAATTCTGGGAGTTCAAGTTCCCCTGGTTGGTTCCGTTAACAGATGTAATAGTGTTAGGTTCGCCGCTTTGCTGCTTGTCTACAGAGTCAAGTCTCTGGGTTAGATAATCAATACGTTGTGACAGTGAATTAAGAATGTTAGTTAAATCGAATGGTTGCAAAGTTTGCAAAGGTTGTGTTCGTTCAAACAAATTCGGGCTGGCTGGGCTGTTAGGTGATCCAGATGCCATAAAAACTATAGCACAAACAAATAAACTGGGCGGAAGAAATGAACAATCCAAAACAGAAAAGGAGCCCAACAGTAGCCAGCAGAAAAAGATGTTAATCCCAAAAAACACTTTCTTTTAATGTAAAGTCAATTTAATAAAAAATTTTTCTCATTTAAACCATGTAGCATGAAGTCATGTGACTAGTAGCAGCAATGAATGCTGTAGAAACTGTGTAACTGCTGTTTGTCTGTGTGTCTGAAGAAGTTACTTTACTTAAAGTGACGAAAACGTGAGAAAATGTTTTTATTAAATTGACTTTACATTAAAAGAAAGTGTTTTTTGGGATTAACATCTTTTTCTGCTGGCTACTGTTGGGCTCCTGTTCTGTTTTGGATTGTTCGTTTCTTCTTATGTTCCTGTCCTGATCCTTCTGTGATGTCAAAGGCTTCTGCGGAGTGTTGATAGCCAGAGGGGATTGGGATTGTGGGGGATGAGATGTTGGGGGGACAGTCTCCTGGTGGTCCTGTATTGTGCCCCTGTCTGGTTTTGTGCAAGGATCTCCCCTGGGAAAATCCCGTTGAGGTATGCTGGCACAGTTATATTTTCCCTTATATCCCCTGTAATAACTAAAACCTTGTCTGTTGTTGGTTCTCCTGTTGTTGTTGATATTATTATTGTACCTCCTAGTAAGTCTCCCAGGATCATCTTTGTCCAGTTGATCTCGTTTCATTTTATTAATCTTTCTTTCTTTAATGGACTGCTCATATCCTTTCACTCTTTCTTTAAGTAGCTCAAATTTAGTATCTAGGTTATTGTGGTTCTCATTTTCCAATGTTTTTTTTAAAGATGTGATGTCATCCTTTGTAGCTTCCTGCACATTAAGGTTGTTCCTTACTAGCAGACGAATAAGTTTGTAGCTGTAACATAGGAACATAAGCCACAGCAGCAACCAGAACCGACAGAGAGTTCTACAGGATGAATTACAGGACTACCAGGACAACCGGGACCACAGACAATCCAGCTACCAGGAGCAGCAGCACCATCACAGAGACCAGTTTCTTCAGGAAGACCAATATCAAAAGCACAGACATCAACCACCACACAAATACTAAAGCCAGCACCAGTACCAGAACAAGAACGACCACCACCACCAGAGCCCCAGAGCTTGTCCCTCTTACCAGGTACCCCTATACCACAGCCACAGTGAGAAATACTACTACAACCTACCGAGATTCCAGAAAGCAGAGGAGGAATTCCAGAGGTCTCATACTCGTTCCACAAACTCCCAGGGAGACAGGAGAACCAAACCGTGGACATGGGGTGAGAGAAATACAATACCTGGGCAATCCCGACTGGAACCCCGACTACAACCCAGGTCCCAGGCTCAGACAGAGGAAACAGCCACAACAACAGGTACCACAATAACAGGTGCTCCACTTATCTGGAACCACTCTGTTAAAGCACTGACTGAAGAGGAAAAAAGTGTGTTGTCCAAAGGACTTACTTTTGTACCAAGCTGAAGGAGTGAGGTTGCTCAAGTACTGATAGACCTTAAAATGTTTGTGAGGAAGCTCAACTTAAGGGTACAGTTTCATGGCAAAAGTAATGACACTGAAAATAAGCCTATTGATGAAACTATAAAAAGGCCTAGCAGCTATTGTCCACCACTACATCAAACATTAGCTGGTTTCGAAGTGAAATGTGAGATGGATATCAGGAAACTGCTTAAAAAACCTCCAAAGAAAAAACTTTATAACCTAACACAGGGAGAAAGAAAAGCATTGCTTGAGCTAGGCAATGATAAATCCAGGCGGGTAATGAAGGCAGACAAGGGAGGAGGTATACTTGTGACTGATACCACTAGCTACAACCAAAAGATAGAGAACATGCTGGAGGATAACAGATTTTATGAGTTATTTGCCATGGATGACATAAAAAGAGCATATGATTTATGGAACACTAATCTCACCACATTATGGGAAGAAAAACTTATCACTGAAAATCTTTATAATTATTTATGGAGCCCATGCCCACGTTTACCTTACTTTTTTGGAATACCAAAGCCACACAAGAACAGAGAAGACCCACCTTATAGACCGGTGGTAGCAAGTGGAGGTTCCCTTACTGAAGCCACAGCCATTTACCTTGATTACTTGCTGAAACCTCTAGCAGAAAAGAATAAGTCATACATAAGAGATTCAATGGATTTTTTGAAGAAAATAAAAAAGATTAGAGTGGAAGCTGACAGTATTTTGGTAACTATTGATGTGGAATCCTTGTACACAGTGCTCCCTCACAATTACTGTATAACAGCAGCTATGCAGTCTTTTAAGAAACATAATCAGGTTACACAGGCAGAGCTGCAAAAGTTAAGCAAGCTCATTAATCTTGTACTGGACTTCAATTTATTTACTTTCAATGGCAAACACTACAAACAAAAAACTGGTATAGTAATGGGGGCTGCCATGGCTCCCAGCATAGCTAACATAGCCCTGGGCAAATGGGAGGATGACTTTGTGTTAAACAACACAGACTACATGCAGCATATCACATGCTATTTACATTTTATTGGCAATGTCTTTATTGTGTGGGAAGGTGACACCTTGCAGCTTGAAGATTTTATCACTTACCTCAATCAAACAACCCCCTTCCTAAAGTTTACCTCTTCCCATAGCTGTACTTCAACCACTTTCTTAGATATGCAGATTTCCAAGGACACCAACAATAACAGAATCACCACTGATCTATTCAGAAAACCAATGAGGGTTAACTTATTACTCCACAGTAAAAGTCTACATCCTACAAAAACCAAGTATATTGTAGTGAAATCCCAAGGCTATAGATTAGCTGGAATTACCACAGTGATGGAACCATTTTTGAGAAACCTGAACAACTTAGAGAATGATTTTCTAGTGAGAGGCTATGAAAGTCAGATGTTAAAAAACATCCTGGAACCCATTATAGAACTGAAAAGGACTGAAGCACCTTCACTCAACCTCCCCAGTAGAAAAATGTTAAGTAATCCCACAGAGAATAACAAATGCAAAAATAGCTGCATCCTGACATACACTTTGTATTATCACATTATCAAAAATATTATTGAAGAAAACTGGGATATTGTCACAGGAAACCCTTTTCTGATTAACATCTTTGGTGAAGCCCCATCATTTGTTTATAGGAAGGCCAGGAATATTAGAAGTTTTGTTGAATTTAAACCTAGACCATGTGAGAAAAGCACTAAAAGATGTGAAACTGTACATTTTGTATATTTATACAGCAAGGTGATAGTTTTTATTGCCCATATTTAAAGAAGATCATTAAAACCAGTGCAGGGGGTGACTGTAACACTAAAAAAGTAATTTACAAGGCACAGTGCAATGAATGTGATGCATTATATGTGGGCAAGATTGTAAATAAACTCAAGCGAAGGATTTCATGTCATCTGTCAGAAATCCGCTCTGGATGTAAAAATAATGCACTAGCCAAACACCTTTCTCTTCATAAAAGACACACAGGTTTTAAGTTCCAGATCCTGGATCACATAGACATGGGTGATCTTGAAGGAGACATCCCGAATATTCTGGAGAAACATGAACTCATGTGGCAATTAAAGCTGAACTCTTTTAGAAAGCCTGCACTAAACTACTACTGTTCAATTAAAAGTGCACTGGAACTTAGAAAATTGCCACATTGTTTACATGACTAATTGTATTTTATTTAATTTTTTTCTACAAATTGGTTTTAAATCCCATTTTAAATCATTTGAAATTTAAGTGTATATTTTGTTTCCATCATCATACATATATTTTTTTTATTTTTATTTTTTTCTGGTTCTCTTTTTTCCACTTTATTCAAAATGATGGTAATAACAATACTAACTAATTATACAATTATATAGGTTTTTAGGGTTCTTGTACACAGACCTGAAGAAGTCTAGAAGGACGAAAGCGATCTTTGTTAACAATAGGTTATGAAAATAGAAACTGATTTTTACATGCAAAATGTATATGTATATATTTATATATAATTTTTGATCGCAAAATGAACTAAGGTTGATATATTTCCAGCCATGTAGTATATTGCCTTGTATAAAATCACAGACTTAATAATCTACTTAATAATTTGGTTAAATAAGATGTACCATTAAAGTACATCAGGGCTATATATTATTATGACAGCTACTAGGTAGGGCAGGACCAGCTCGAATGTCACACTGATGGGGGAAGGGATGTGAATTTAACATGTGTACCAATAACACTTTGTTTTACAGCTCAATAAACCACTCCCATGCCTGATAAAAAGTATATATATCTTTAGAAAGCTTGTGAGGAAATTATTACTCTATTTTTGTTTTACTTGGATCGCTTGTCTGTGTACTTAATAAAGGATTTTCGACTGGAAACAGACTGCCTGCCTTGCTTGGATTACTTTCGAATGCTTAGTAATGCTGCAGAATTATATATTTTCTGTTATTACTTTTTGACTTGACGAGTTTACATTCGCTACTTCTACTACTATTGTCTGATCTGATTAATATACAGTGATTAACTAGAAATATATGGACTGAAAATCTTCCACACAGAGAAGTTTCTTACACTGTTTTATTTTTAGACCCACTACACTTTAGTGGGTTGTTTTGAGACTTCGGGGATACCACGGAGATTACTTGTTTTTTATTTCTTAATTTAAGCAAACATGAAATATTACAATTCTCATTCAAACCAGGCAAGCAGAAAGCATTAAGTGCTAACTGCCATTCTCTTTCTCGTACCTCTAATAGTACTGAATATGGGCCACCTCTAATGTCAGGAAGTACGTGTTGAATAGCTTGGAACATGAAACTATGTCCACCATTTAATGAAACATGTTTTGCTAAAGCATTTTCTGTTTTATTTTTGTTAATCGCATAAGAGTGTTCGTAAATTCTCTCATGAAGCTTCCTGTCCATTTTCCCTATATAGAAAGCCAGACATAAGGTACAGGAAGCTAAGTAAACAACACTCTTGGACTCTCAATTCAACTTATGGTTGATGTAAAATTTACATGTATTCAATACTCTAAAGGAATTACCTGTTTTTATGTATTTACACATCCTACATGCTCCACACATAAAGGTTCCAGTAAGTCTAGAAGTAGGTTTAGTGCTTTAATTTCAAAAAAACTTTTTAAATTAGTACCTCTTCTATAAACAATACTGGGTGACTGGCCAATTCTGTCAACTAGGGAAGAGTCCTTATAAAGGAAACTCCAATTTTTGTGGAGAATCAATCTAAGTTGGTCACTGTCTTTACTAAAGGTGGTTATAAAAGTATTGCATAAAGAGGTCTCCCTAGTTTGCTGAGTCATTGAAGGTTTTATAAAAGTAACCAAGTCACTGTTTAGTGACTGTGTAGTTTGAATGGCAACCTGGCTAGGAGGTGACTCTACCAGGTTAACACCAATGACAATGGAAGGTGAGGTCAAGAGTGGTTGAACTATACCTCTACTCCGTTTGTTTATGATTTCTTCAGTTAAGTCATTTATTCTAACCGGGTAGCATCTATTGCAAAACATGTCTCTTAAGAGTTGATATTCAGAATTAAAGTCATCTTCATTAGTACACATCCTTGCGGCTCTAATGAGTTGACCTTTCACTATTGAACGTTTTTGCCTGTAAGGGTGTGCACTAGAAAAATGTAAATAGGAGTTACAATATGTAGGTTTTCTATAAATTTTGGAAACATATCTCCTATTTACTATATATTTTTTTTATATTCACGTCCAAATAGTCAATACTAGTAGTGTGAAAAGTGTAAGTAAATTTAAAAAATGGTGTAGTAGAGTTAAAGTAATCTATCATTGGTTTAGCTTGTGATTCATTTCCTTTAAAAATCACAAAGATGTCGTCTAAAAATCTGGTATAAAAAGTGAAGGAAGTTATTGAATACAAAATATTCTTCCCATTGAGCCATAAACATGTTCGCCACGCTCGGTCCGCAAGGGGAGCCCATAGCAACTCCATGTTTTTGTAAATAGATCTTATCGTTAAAAATGAAAAAGTTGTTGGAAAGTATAATATCAATTAACTCAGTTACCAGGTCAATATCCCTTTGTGGAGCTTTTTTATTTTTCATATAAACTTCTACCCACTCAACCGCTTCTAAGTGTGGTATAGAAGTGTATAGGTCGACTACATCGATGGTAAGAATGTTGTCTTCTTGGTTAACTTCTAAAATATTCAAACTTTTCAACAAAGTCCATGAATCTTTGCATACTCGTGACCCAAGTTTAAGATATTTTTGTGATATTGAGTCAACGAGTTTTGCACATGGATATGTCAAGGGACCTCGACCATCAATAAGTGGATGCATAGGAGGGTCATGTTGGTTCTTATGAATCTTTGGTATTCCGAACATGACAGGTGTTTTTGGGTAGAGAATATTAATGTAATTGAATGTATCCAGGTCAATTTTGGCTTCTATAAACAGATCTCTGAAGTACACTCTAATCCTTGATTGTGCAATATTTAGTTTGTTAAGAGATGCCTTACCATAGGCCGGACAATTCAAGGCTAACTCCATTTTTTTATTATAATCAGTGATGTCAAAGATAACAAGTCTACCACCTTTGTCTGGTTTAACTAAATGGACATGAGCTGATCTAAATAGTTTTAGTGCTCTTAACTGTTCCGTAGTGATGTTGCTCTGTTTATAAAAAGTATTACTAGCTCTAATGAAAGGTATGTGTCTAATGTCTAACTCACACACACTTTCATAAAGAGCTAAAAGGGGATGAAAAGGAGGGTTGAACGTACTAGCAGCCCTAAGTACATGTACAGGTTGTTGAACATTGCCTAATAAAAAGGAAAGATTTAATTTCCTTACATAACACTTTAAGTCTAACAAAGTTTTTACTACATTAATGTTATTACTTAAAACATATGTGTTACCCTTCGCTAGCAGTTCTACCAAATTTGCTTCTATAACAACAGATGAAAAGTTGTAAATATTAAAGTCCCCTTTAGAATTAGTGAGAACAACAAGGTTATTTACTGCAACAGAGTCATTAGGAACTATCTCTTCCAACGGTTGTTCCACCTTTTGTTCCTCTGATACTGAGGGTGACGTGCCCCAGAAGTGGGCATGTTGTTCTTGTCCTGGTGAAAATTTCGAGCAAGTTGATTGTTATTTGCTTGCCCCTCACATGAATTGTTAGCCCTAATTCTTTCACTTCGCCTAACTGTGTCAGCGAAATCAGTGTTATTAACCTCAGGTTCAAGTGGTAATAGACTGTCAACAGAATTATTATTAGATGAATTGACTTCTGTCAGGGGCAGCACTGTGTTGGAATTGTGCCAAACCTGTGAAATTTGTGGTCTAGGATAAGCAGAGCCATTAGTATATGCCATACGGTCACGATTCCTTTTTTTTTAATCTTGTTGTTTTTAAGTCTGTCCAACAATTGCTCAATACTGGTAAAGGCTCTGTTGTAGTCGAACCTGTATCTAACAAAGTCAGGATGCAGTTTAATAGTTCTGTCCAAGTCTTCGACTTCCTTCACTAAATTCTCAGTCTGCAATGAGTAGTGTTTTATCATTAACTCCATAAGCTGAAAGCCTTGCTGGTCAAAAAAAGAAAGTAATTCTGTGTGGAAAGGAGAATCTGGGATTAAGCCAGTTGGATATTGATAGCACCTAAGGCCCTTAGGTACTATCCTTTGAGATAAACATAGTCTAAAATATACCACCTCAAGTTGGAGCTTCTTCAGTTTTAAGAGTTTCACATCAAAAGATTTCAATTTGTCAGCAAGCGAACATAAATTTGTCTGAGGTAGGTTAACATTACACGCCGGTTGTTCCTGGGGGTTAGTAAAACCAAAACTTAACTTGGTAGTGTTAACCCATTCAGTAAAAGATGGAACTCCAGTAAGCTCATTCATGTTAACAAATTCGTTAGAAGCACTGTTATCTACACCAACAATAACAGAATCACCACTGATCTATTCAGAAAACCAACAAGGGTTAAGTTATTACTCCACAGTAAAAGTCTACATCCTACAAAAACCAAGTATAATGTAGTGAAATCCCAAGGCTATAGATTAGCTGGAATTACCACAGAGATGGAACCATTTTTGAGAAACCTGAACAACTTAGAGAATGATTTTCTAGTGAGAGGCTATGAAAGTCAGATGTTAAAAAACATCCTGGAACCCATTATAGAACTGAAAAGGACTAAAGAACCTTCACTCAACCTCTCCAGTAGAAAAATGTTAAGTAATCCCACATAGAATAACAAATGCAAAAGTAGCTGCTTCCTGACATACACTTTGGATTATCACAGTATCAAAAATATTATTGAAGAAAACTGGGACATTGTCACAGGAAACTCTTTTCTGATTAACATCTTAGGTGAAGCCCCATCATTTGTTTATAGGAAGGCCAGGAATATTAGAAGTTTTGTTGAATTTAAACCTAGACCATGTGAGAAAAGCACTAAAAGATGTGAAACTAATTGTACATTTTGTGTATTTATACAGCAAGGTGATAGTTTTTATTGCCCTTATTTAAAGAAGATCATTAAAACCAGTGCAGGGGGTGACTGTAACACTAAAAAAGTAATTTACAGGGCACAGTGCAATGAATGTGATGCATTCTATGTGGGCAAGACTGTAAATAAACTCAAGCGAAGGATTTCATGTCATCTGTCAGAAATCCGCTCTGGATGTAAAAATAATGCACTAGCCAAACACCTATCTCTTCATAAAAGACACACAGGTTTTAAGTTCCAGATCCTGGATCGCATAGACATGGGTGATCTTGAAGGAGACATCCTGAATATTCTGGAGAAACATGAACTCATGTGGCAATTAAAGCTGAACTCTTTAAGAAAGCCTGGACTAAACTACTACTGTTCAATTAAAAGTGCACTGGAACTTAGAAAATTGCCACATTGTTTACATGACTAATTGTATTTTATTTTATTTTTTTCTACAAATTGGTTTTAAATCCCATTTTAAATCATTTGAAATGTAAGTGTATATTTTGTTTCCATCATCATACATATATATTTTTTTATTTTTATTTTTTTCTGGTTCTCTTTTTTCCACTTTATTCAAAATGATGGTAATAACAATACTAACTAATTATACAATTATATAGGTTTTTAGGGTTCTTGTACACAGACCTGAAGAAGTCTAGAAGGATGAAAGCGATCTTTGTTAACAATAGATTATGAAAATAGAAACTGATTTTTACATGCAAAATGTATATGTATATATTTATATATAATGTTGATCGCAAAATGAACTAAGGTTGATATATTTCCAGCCATGTAGTATATTGCCTTGTATAAAATCACAGACTTAATAATCTACTTAATAATTTGGTTAAATAAGATGTACCATTAAAGTACATTAGGGCTATATATTATTATGACAGCTACTAGGTAGGGCAGGACCAGCTCGAATGTCACACTGATGGGGGAAGGGATGTGAATTTAACATGTGTACCAATAACACTTTGTTTTACAGCACAATAAACCACTCCCATGCCTGATAAAAAGTATATATATATTTAGAAAGCTTGTGAGGAAATTATTACTCTATTTTTGTTTTACTTGGATCGCTTGTCTGTGTACTTAATAAAGGATTTTCGACTAGAAACAGACTGCCTGCCTTGCTTGGATTACTTTTGAATACTTAGTAATTCTGTAGAATTATATATTTTCTATTATTACTTTTTTACTTGACGAGTTTACGTTCGCTACTTCTACTACTATTGTCTGATCTGATAAATATACAGTGATTAACTAGAAATATATGGACTGAAAATCTTCCACACAGAGAAGTTTCTTCCACTGTTTTGCTTAAATTAAGAAATCTTACACGACAGTGTATTTTTAACTTTTTACTAATGACATTAATATAATCCTTGTATATTGTATACTGATTGCATACACACTTTTTATTTGAGGTAGCATGTAAGTTTTAAGATTTACTTTAATAGTGTTTGAATTGTTGTGCTTTGCACCTTTAATTCATTGCTGCTACTAGTCACATGACTTCATGCTACATGGTTTAAATGCTGTAGAAACTGTGTAACTGCTGTTTGTCTGTGTGTCTGAAGAAGTTACTTTACTTAAAGTGATTAAAACGTGAAAATTTTTTTTCTGCTGGCTACTGTTGGGCTCCTGTTCTGTTTTGGATTGTTCGTTTCTTCCGCCCAGTTTTTTTGTTTGTTCTATATATATATATATATATATATATATATATATATATATATATATATATATATATATAGATATATATACTGTTGTAGTCTGGACAAATTATTATGGTAATACTTGCCATGAATTCTGACCATTTTAACATTACTGTAGTTTTATGGCTCTTTCATAAAGGCATTGCCTGTTGATGATATACTTTTCTCATGGTGGCTAAATAATTAAGATGTCGCAAGAGCAAGTCTCTCATTTTGGAGGGGTCTCTCCATTATAGAAACTATGTGAAAACTTGTGTGTGTGTTTTATTATTTTTATGTTGCAAGCAGAGAAGCCGTATAGCAGTTCTGTTTGTATATACAAATAACATGGTTTCTGTTCTACTGAACAGTTAATGTTCATTCTGACAAACTACTGCTAACCCAATTACTTTGCTATATGTAAAAAATATTTATTTTCTTCCTAAGGTACTGTTCACTGTTTCTTCTTCATTCTAATGCCTTACCTTTTGAAAAATGTAAAGAGAAGTAATGTTTGAATATAGATGTTGTAATAGGTTTAGAAACTCACTTGTAAACAGCACCTAATGAGCATATGGTTACATCTCAACTGATTAATTTGTACCTGAACAGAAGGCGAGTTTTATTTGTCACTTCATACTTGGGGTTAGCAAAATGAGGCAGGTCAATTATTGTTAACTGCAAACATATTTACTTTTATGAACTATCAATGTTTGGGATGGAACATTTGAATTTAGTTATTGCCAAATGGCAATTTGGAATTAATGTATATTACTGGGGTAGGGAAGGTAAAACAAAAATGCAGTTGCTTTTACTAAGACAACCTTGAAATTATGTGAAGATAGTTACTTTTAAGTACTGATATTTATATAAATTGATTGTAGCTTTTCTGTTTGTTAACCTCATTTGGAAAAAAGGCAAGTCCAATTTTAATATTTAGATCTGGGGGTTTCATTGGATTTATAGGAATTTCAAGGTAATTTAGCCCTGCTGCCATCACCACCTTGCCTTCCCCCACCCTCAGGCTGTACCCCCTTTCTCAAGGAGGGCTAGGCCTTTTATCCTTGTGTTACATTTGAGGGTACCCATCCCGTGATTTAGGTTCTATTTGAAAGATGATAATTTATCACTTCTTAACCTGCTGGGGAAACGTGTTCCACAGATAGTGGAGCTACTGAATAAAGAACATTGTCTGTCACACTATATTTATCTGCTGGTGAAGATGTATGTCCTTGGTTCTGGTATTTATAAGCTATTAGACTTGCAGAGATATAGGAGATCAAGGACAATGGTTCTAGTGGCATGGGGGATGAAACACAGATTGCTTCTCAAGAGTCTATAGAGATAGAGACCTTAGCCTCTCTTTGTAGCTCTGAATCTTTAAACGTGAAATGTTCTTAACAATCATTGGGGTATTTTCAGTTCTTTAATATGCCGAGTGTGGTACATTCTGAAAGGAGCATCAAAACACTCCCCTTAATATCAGCGTACAACCACTGCTCCCCCATGTACATCCATACCACTTCATATACCAATTGCGCTATTTCTACTTGTTCTTCTACATTTCCCCAGTGGGCCTAGTTCCCATTGATCATATATAATCCATATCTCTTTCATAATTATCCTAGGTAATCTAACCTTCTCTCGCAACCCCTACTATGCCCAGCCAATAAAAAAAAAAACACTTTCCTTTCTTGTCTCCATTAACATCTATTCCATAAACATTTTCTCCTGGGCAGAATTCTCCCCCCACCGTAAGAAAATAAACTCAAAACTACTACATCAGAATCCCTAAACATCTGTATAAATTCACCCGACCATTCTAATACTCCTTATCACAGAAGACATTGAAACTAACCCCGGACCTTACCAACACTCCCCTTCATCTACAAACTGCCCAGACTTCCATATCTCCTGTGCAATAATCAATGCACAAAGCATTCTCAACAAACTCATCCAAATAATTACCTTCCTTTCCTCCCATAACCCAGAAATTACAATTGTCTTGGATCACTTGGAAAAAAAAAACAACTTTCATCACCTCAGTCTGTCATATGATTCTGAGTATAATGGAAGACCTGGTAATAGGAAAGGGGGAGGGGATCTATCTATTACTATACAGAAGCCATCTTAAGCTTGTCATCTTAGCTAAAGCCAATGCTGCAACAGACACCGACCCTAGCTACAGCTTCCTAAAATTTAACACCAAGAAAAAGAAACCTTTACTTATTGCATCCGCATATCTTTCGCCTTCCTCATCTCTTTCTAAATCCACATCTCTAATCTCTGAAATAGTCTCAGCTGGCAGCATCAGTAAGAAAGGACTCCACAGCAAAAACAAACATATGATTATCCCGGAGGATATCAATATTAAAATTTCAAGTCCCTTCTTAAATGACATTTCTGAATTTCAAGCTAACAAGGACCTCTTACAGCTAATCACAGAAACCATCTGCCCAAATCTCCACTCTAACAACCACATAGCTCTTGACCAGCTAATCAGAAATGGACCATCAATTGTTTCAAACTTTTCCATTCTTCCCCACCATCAGTGATCAATCACTACTCATCTTTCAGATCAGCACTTTGTCCCTAAACTGTACCCCCAAACTGATCTCCTTCGTAGGTAAGTATTAGTCTAGCTGTTCTTGTGGGCCATTTTAAGCCTAACCAATTGCTCTTTTAAGGGTGAGAATCAAACGTTGTACCTTGGGACTATGAGGTAAATACTTTAACCATTATACCAACTCTCAAATCCCTCTGTGATAGAAAGGTAAGCATGTAGTTAATTAGATAGATTGTATCATGGTTAACACGAAGATCTGAATCTGTTATAATACATGAAATAAAATGTTATTATTTGCCAGTTGGCAAGTATACCACGAGATTCTGTTCTCAGGCGTACATTATTCAATACATTATTTGCTGCGATACCTAAAAATAAATACTCGCTGATTTAGTACTCTGATGATTTCAGACCTGGTTTCTTCACTGCCAGTGATACAGACTTTGATAATGTCAACACTCACATGAAGTGAATAGAAGAATGAGCACATCATACGGGCTTACAATTCAGTACTGACAAGTGCAGTGACTTGTACTTTGATGAACCAGGCATTCAGAAGTTTGTAATTTTATCATTTACACGGACAGAGATGAGCCAGTGTAAGGATTTAGGTATAGCAAGGGCTGCAGACTTTTCTCCTGAAATACACACGCAGACAATTTGTTACAGAGCATTGAAACAAATGGAATTATACTCAAAAATGTCACAACCAGGAATGAAAGGTATTTGACAGCTTTGTATATAAAATATATAATCAGCCTATTCTTGAAACAGTGCCTGGTTCACACAACCTATCTAGATCTTGCCAAGGCGTTCAACACCATCCCCCACTCTGGAATTATAGATAAACTCACTAAACTATGTATAAATCCCTATGTCACAAGATGGGTTGCCAGCTGGCTTACTGACATAACCCACACTGTGAAAGTAGCAGACTCCAAATCAGACTTCAGACAGTGACAAGTGGAGTACCACAGGGTTCAGTCCTGGGTCCTCTCCTGTTTGGTATCTACTTCTCTGAAGTACAGGCTAACACAGAAGGTCTTTGGCTAACTAAATTTGCAGATGACTGCAAACTAGGAGCCATAATCGAAACTCCTAATGATATGGACATCATAAAAAAGGGCTTCACTGAGACAGATGCCTGGTGTCAAAGACATGGTCTTAAGCTCAATGCCAAAAAGTGCATTGTCATCCCCATTGCTAAAACTCTGTACCCATGAACTACCACATAGGCGGTAGTCTACTTAACACCGAAAGTGTGATAAGAGACCTTGGGACACAGGTGGACAGTAGTCTCTCCTTTAATAATCACATCACCACAGTGGTCAGAAAATCCTTCTACGTGGCACACACCATCACAAAAGGTTTCTCATCCAGAAAAAAAGAGGTCATTGTTCCCCTCTACTCATCACTCATTAGACCCATTATAGAGTACAATGCCCCTTTCGGTATGTACCTCACAAGGCATCTACAACAACTGGAAAGGCTGCAGGAATACCTCACAAAGAGGATTATTGGCCTCAAACAGATGCCCTATTCAGTCCGACTCAAAAACTCCAGCTTTACTCCGTCGCATATCACCTACTCAGAGGCGATCTCTGCCTAACATACAAAGCTATGTCAGACCCAGAGCTGTTGGACATCCTCCACTTAAAGAAATCCCAATCCATCCAAGATACATGCTCTAGGGACCTAAACCTTGTCACCACAATAAACAGAACATAGATTCCTGTCCCAGAGACTTCCCATACTCTGGAATAGAGTACCTATCTATGTCAAACAGAGCTTCTCATTAGCACTCTTCAAGAAAAATCTTGATGATTGGATGGGTAATAGGAAATTCACCCCAGGGATCACTTTTGTGGTTCTGCTTGACAGGAGTACAGGAAAATAATTTTCTTGGGTGGCGAAAGCCAGGGTACCTTTTTGGCTAGGCTTGTATAGGCCCTAGGGCCAATAGCCTAGTACCTACCTATGAACCATATATATATATATATATATATATATATATATATATATATATATATATATATACACATATGTATATATCCATACACACACACACACACACACACACACACACACACACACACACACACACACACACACACACACATATACATATATAAATAAGTTGACAGAAAAAGGGTACATCTTCAGTAATGTGCAGAAATCTGCATGATTGCCTCAAAATGAAACCAGTCAGTGAGGGGGGGAGCTCCCCTCCATAATCTTACCTTGAAAAAATGGAAAAGAGTGAAGGTGCTTTAAGGTGGTCAGAATAACTCAAAGAGGACATGCTCTTGATTTTTTTTTTGGTAAAGAAATGCAGTGGTCCCTTGAGCTGTGGCATATTGTAGCCAAGTACATAACAAAGGGGGCATTATATTCTATTACTGGTCTGATAAGAGAAGAGAAGAAGGGGTCATTGACTTCCTTGGATCTAGAAGATATAACCACATTGATTAATCTGGATATATAAAACGATTTCCTAACAACAGCTTTCACATGGTCAAAGGATATTTCATTGTCAATGAAAGTTCCCAAGTCCCTAATGACTGGGTCAGTTTTTTGGGGGGATGCCTGTTTGATATGAACAGGACTGCCCAGTTTTGCCAAAGGACATAATACTGCAATTTTTGGCATTAATTTGTGGCTGTGGACCAAGCACCTCTTGTTAACATGAGGTAGGACCTGCTGGGAAATACATAGCTTACCTGGGGTATTTATGGCACCTCTGTGTTTGCAGTCATTGACAAGCTTTGTTAGCCATAAGCCTTTGGTGTCTGCCTTAATGTCAGAAAACTGAAAATGAGGAGTGGTCCCTGGACTGATCCCTGAGGGACACCACTGGTAACTACTCATTTAGTTGAGAGTGTGCCTGCAATACTAGCAGACTTGGTACTCTTGGTGAAACAGTTTGTTATCCAGTGGGTAACACAGTGGTTTACTTTTAATTGGGTTAGCTTATCAATGATTACAGAGTGCAGAATGGTACCAAAGGCTTTGGCCCACTACAGCTATATTGTGTGAGCTTATTTACCTGAGTCTAATGCTTTAGTGACTTGTACAAAACAGTCCACCAAGTTTAGGGGCAGGAACTGCCTATAACAAGCCCAGATTGGTTAGGGCAAGCGTTTGAAGACTGCCTATGCCCTTATGATATTCATAATGATGTGCTCCATTGCTTTATAGATAAAGCAAGTGAGGCTGATAGGTCTATAGTTGCCTGGGTCAATTGGAGGCCCCTGTTTGTGGCATGGTGTGGCTATGGTTGTTCCTCATACTTCTGTCATGAATTCAGTGGAAAGGCTGACATTGAATAGGTGTAATAAGGAATCGAACAGGCAGTGTTTGGTGCTGACAAGAAGACAACTTGGCACAGTGTCAGAACCTAAGAGGCAAATGTTTTTAACCTTGGAGACAAAGTGCTTAGGACTTGTTCAGGGATTATTGGGGGGTGGGGGTGACATAGGCATGGTAAGAAGCAGTGAAGGAAAGTTTCCTCCAGTGTACTTATTGTAAACATTTGAACTAAATGTTTTAACTAAATAAAACCTATAACTGTTATAACTCTTACATAGATATGTGCACCTGTTACTCCTTGCAGAGTATAGTATGTAGATGGTTATCCTCTGCAGTTCTCTAATTGTAGCTTTACTATTATATAATATCAGTATTACAGACCTTTGTTAATTGTACTTTTGGACCTGGGTCATGACTTGAAAGGGTCAGTAAACCAATTACCTATCTGGTTATCAAATCGAAAAGTAAACTAGATAAAGCCTGAGGTGAATTTGTCCATTAATATGTTGACAATGTCCCCAGGGGTCAAGTATGTGATGTTATTTTGTATTAATCGAGGGCATTGCTGAATTATTATTTTTTGAGATTTTGATATAGCTGAAGAAGGCTTTATGGTCATCCTTAACATGGGTGGTGATTCAGAATTCATACTTGCTCTTGGAGGATTTGATTTTGTTTCAAAGCTCTTTCTTAATTATTCTGAGCTGTTCTCTAGCTGATGAAATATTACGTTTATTACGTTTATGTTTATAGACTAGGAGTTTCTTCCTCTTATTGTATAGTTTGTTGATATTGGGGTTCCACCAAATGGTTTTGTTCTAAATTTGGCACTCTATTTAAGTCTTATAGGGAATGAGGCCTTATTCTTAGTTTAGAGGTTGGCATACAATTTATCTGTGAAAATTGTAGCTTGTGAAGCAGGGTCATCTAGGTGAGGTGAGTGTTTGAATTTCATCAGTTAGCTAGATTAGATTTGCCTTGGAGTAGTCTCTGAAGATGGAGAGATTTTGTGAAGACTCAGGTCTCACCCACAGTGATTTGGTAAATGTAGGGTCTGAGCTTAGGGGGACTATATCTGTAAGGACCAGGTCTAATATTTTTCTGATTTGGACTAGGTGATCCAAGGAGATGACATTAATAACTTTCAGGAATCTCTGCACATAATTATTCATGGTGGTGTAGGCTGGCCAGTTAATGTGGGGATAAATGAAGTCACACAAGAGGGTAGTGTTTGGTACTATGGTAAGGGATGTCATTTTGTTAAAATAAGCCTCATGAACTGATTGTGTCAGAGAAGGAGTGTGGTAGTTGGGTTTGTGTATTGTAAGAAGAATGTGAAGAGGTTTTTGTCATCATCCTGCATTACATGTTTGGAGGTGGAATAGTTTCTTAGGAACTAAGATATGCCTCCCACCAGCATCCATTTCAGTGTTGGGTCTGAAGGAGTGATAGGTAAAATCTAGCATTGAGGGAGCACTTTCACTGTTCTGAATCTCAGTAATCTATAGGGGACAAAATATAAAGATAGGGCTTTAAGGTGATCTGCGTAGGACAATTTGTTTATACCCTGGATTCTGTTGGCAAGGGACCCTTGTGGGCATTCCAACTGTTGCATATGTTTGGTCAGGTATATTCTGAAGTGGGCATTATACTGAATGATAGGTATGATAAGGGCCAAATCAAGTGGAACTATGACTTCCTTGGACCTGGATTCCATGTCCTTACTTATAAGGTGGGTGACATAAAAATGATTTTCTTAATACCATGGCTACATTTTGCTGAAAGGCCAGATGATGATCTACATATGTTCCTAGATCCCTGAATACTTGGTCAACTCATAGTGGCTCCTGATCGATGGAGTAATTAGCCTGGTGGTAGTTATCCCAAAAGAAACTATAATGCATTTCTTGACATTGAGTTTTAGTCTGTGAGTTTGGCACCAGTCATTTGTCTGTGTTAGACCCTCTTGTAAGATGTTTGTGTCATGAGGGAAATCTGAGATAGCTCCCAATTTGTAGTCATCTGTGAACTTGGTCAGCCAAAGGCCCTTGACATTAGCCTTTACCTCCGAGAAGTAAATGGCAAATAGGAACAGTCCCAGCATGGAGCCCTTAGGTACCCTGCTGGTGACTGCTCTCTTAGTAGAGGTGACATCACCAATCCTGACTTCCAGGGTCCTGTCTGTGAGCCAGCTGACAATCCAGTTAGTTATGTAGGGGTTTATGCCCAGTAGTTTAGTGTGTTTCTCAACTATACCAGAGTGAGGTATTGTATCAAATGCCTTAGCCAGGTCCAGGTAGGTGGTATGCACTGTTTTCTCCTTATCCATTGCCACACATTTGTTGATATGATAAGTTGCCATATCTTTCATTTATAGGTTCATAGGTTCATAGGTAGGTACTAGGCTATTGGCTCTAGGACCTGTACAAGCCTAGCCAAAAAGGTACCCTGGCTTTCGCCACCCAAGAAAATTATTTTCCTGTGCCCCTGTCAAGCAGAACCACAGAAGTGATCCCCGGGGTGAATTTCCTATTACCCATCCAATCATGAAGATTTTTCTTGAAGAGTGCTAATGAGGAGCTCTGTTTGACATAGATAGGTAGTCTGTTCCAGAGTATGGGAAGTCTCTGGGACAGGAATCTATCCCTCCAGCATGTTCTGTTTATTGTGGTGACAAGGTTTAGGTCCCTAGAGCATGTAGCTCGGAGGGATTGGAATTTCTTTAAGTGGAACATGTCCAACAGCTCTGGGTTTGACATAGCTTTGTATGTTAGGCAGAGATCGCCTCTGAGTAGGCGATATGGGACGGAGTAAAGCTGGAGTTTTTTGAGACAGTCTACGTAAGGTATCTGTTTGAGGCCAGTAATCCTCTTTGTGAGGTGTTTCTGCAGCCTTTCCAGTTGTTGTAGATGTCTTGTGAGGTACATACCAAAAGGGGCGTTGTACTTTATAATGGGTCTAATGAGTGATGAGTAGAGGGGAACAATGATCTCTTTTTTTCTGGATGAGAAACCTTTTGTGATGAGGTGTGCCACATAAAAGGATTTCCTGACCACTGTGGCGATGTGATTATCAAAGGGGAGACTACTGTCCACCTGTGTCCCAAGGTCTCTTATCACACTTTTGGTGTTAAGTAGACTACCGCCTATGTGGTAGTTCATGGGTACAGAGTTTTAGCAAAGGGGATGACAATGCACTTTTTGGCATTGAGCTTGAGACCATGTCTTTGGCACCAGGTTTTTATCTGTGCAGCCGTGATTACAGGAACTTTGCATTCTTCCACTATAAAGATGGGCCCTTTAGGGGGTGAGAGGGGGGTAAAGTTAGCACTGAACCCATCTGCCAGGATGTTGGCAATATCAGTTGGTTCTGTATATTTAGTGTCATTTTGCTGTAACTCAGAGCAGATCTGAGTGTTGCCATTGAGATTCTTGACATAGCTATAGAATGCTTTGTGGCTGTCTTTAGAATCAGTGGCAATTTTGTTTTCATAACTAGCTTTGGAGGATTTTATGAGGGATCTCAGCTTCTTACTGAGGCTGACCAGGGAGTTCCTCCAATCATGGGATTTTACTGTTTTTGCAACAGTTTCTTTCTTCTGTTGTAGAGTTTGTTTATGGCAGAAGACCACCAGATTGGCTTCCTTTTTTTGGAGGATAGCATCTTGGTTCTGTTAGGGATAGCATGATCCATGCACTCGTGTAAGTGTTTATAAAGTGCATTTGTGTAGGATTCAGCAGTCTTACCTCTATTGTCCATCTGCATGGGTGTCGTGAAGTTTGCCACTTCTGTCTTAAGAAGCGTGAAGTTGGCTTTGGAGACATTTTTTACGGTTGTTTCCCCTAATGGGGGGTGGGACCGGGATGTGGATGTCTAGGGTGATTAGCTTGTGGTTGGATCTGACCAACGAGGAGCTAACCTCTGGTGTGGAACACCAGTCAACCATGTTGGTGATGACCAGGTCTAGGATATTGCTGCCCCTGGTGGGGGGTGTGGATAAGTTGATTCAAGGTGTTGGAATTGATGATTTCCAGAAAACGTTGAGCAAAAGAGTTGGTACATGAGTAGTTTTCCCAGTTAATGGTAGGGTAGTTGAAATCACCCATTATTAGAGTATTGGGTTGTACCTTAATATTTTCCAGTGTATCAAGAAAAGAGGAGTGGGAATCCTGGGCCATGGTGGGGGTCTGTAGCAAGCTACAATCTGGATTGCAGTTTTGCCCAGAGTTAGTTGAACTTGGATAATCTTGGATGCATTATGCTGAGCAACTAGCTTGAAGGTGTGGATATCCTTAATGAATATGGACACACCTCCACCTTTAGTGTTTCGGTCTGGGTTTGGTGGCCGAAAGGTGTGGTATGAATTATAGCCTGGTAATGCAGGGGTGCTGTCTGGAGCTTTGAACCAGGTCTCTGTCACTGCACAGATGTCAATGTTCTCCATTTTAAGGAGTGCCTCGAGTGAGTGCATTTTGAGGTTTAGACTTCTAGCATTGAGTAGCATTACACTCAGATTTTGCTTGCTTGTAACTGTTACGGTGGTGAATTTGTCATTTGAACCTTGCCTAAAAAAGGCACTATAGGGGTGGCAAGAGCCTTTGCCAGTATCCAGAATCCCAAGGGCAACAGGTGCAGGCCATCTCTGGCAAAGCAGCGTGGTCTGTCGATCATGTCATCCCAGGCAGACAGATACTGGATTCCCTTAGAATGACACCAGAAGCTTAGCCAATTGTTAAAGTCAATCATATTATTCACACAGGTATATGTATTTTTATCTATACATTTATAAACACATATGTGAAATGAGGGAGAAGTCCCATTTTAACACTTATTAACTTTTATATCATAAACTAAAGCTATGTTTGTAAACTTAAATGTTCATCTTTATATTAGAGAGATAAGAACGGATTTTTTACACTTTTTCAGTGAATCATTTTATGTTTCCTTTTTCTAAACAACACAAATTAACACTGACCAGTATTGTAGTTCACTTTCTTTAGTCAGTATAAAATGCTTAGTATGTTCATGGCTTTCCATTTGTCTCCATGTCTCTCTGTTAGTCAGCTTCTAGTCTCTATGATTCCATTAGTCTGTCTGTCTCTCTCTCTCTCTCTCTCTCTCATTGTCTGTTCCCCCTCTCTTTTTCTCATTCAGTATGCAAACATCTCTGCTAAATACTCAATTTCCAATCAGAGGAAAATGTTTCTGCCTACTAGTTTTGTAACCCTTCTTTTTATAGATTGAGGGTGCAGCCTCCTAAACTTGGTGTGTGTGTTTGTGTTTTGCCCTGAGCTTACAGCTCCGCAGGCCTCATGACAGTTACTAGAGAGCACTAGAGGGACACCTGTGGTAATGATCACTATGGGTCAGTCAGATTCTACTTCAACTGGTTTATGAACTATCTGCCTCTCGGACTTCCTCCCACACTCTATGTCTGGTGCAACACATCCTGGTGATATAACCTGTCTTAAAACAGGCATAGCAGACACCCTTTGTTACTCTGACTGTCCTTTTAGGCTCGTCCTCTTCCTGTTGGTCAGAAGTGTTGAGAAGAGATACCAAATGATGGATTTGTTTCTGTTTCTATTATTGGTTTCCTCTTCTACTAGATTTAATGAATTGAATGACAAACCTGTTTCTGAATCTTCTTTCCTAGCTAACCTATGTTAACTGTTTGCTATAAACTTGCATGCTGCTGTCTTATGCCAGCCACAGACTGCATACTGAATTATTAATGAAAGTATGCATATTGTTTTGCTCTGTGAAGTTGTTAAGCAGATGGAAATAAAACATGCAGGTTCATAGGTTCGTACTAGGCTATCGGCCCTAGGACCTATACAAGCCTAGCCATAACAATTCCCTGGCTATTTCTTCCCACAGTATTTACTTCCCTGGACCCCTGTCAAGCAGGGCGACTGATGTGATCCTCGGGGTGAATTTCCTATCTCCCATCCAATCATCAAGGTTCCTTTTGAAGAGGGCCAACGAGGTGCCCTGCTTGACATGTATGGGCAGTCTATTCCAGAGTCTGGGGAGTCTCTGGGTCAGCAACCTATCCCTCCAGCATGTTTTGTTCATTGTGATGACAAGGTTTAGATCCCTGGAGCGTGTGTCTCTGAGGGATTGGGATTTCTTTAAGTGTAGCATGTCCAACAGCTCTGGGTTTGACATGGCCCTTGTATGTTAAGCAGAGATCGACTCTGCTTTAGGCCTATGATTCTTTTAGTGAGGTATTTCTGCAGCCTTTCCAGCTGTTGCAAATGTCTTGAGAGGTACATACCAAACGGGGTGTTGTTCTGTAATGGGTCTAATGCCTTTCCAGCTGTTGCAGATGTCTTGAGAGGTACATAACAAACGGGGCATTGTATTCTGTAATGGGTCTAATGAGGGTTTAGTACAGTGGGACAATGACCTCCTTTTTTCTGGATGAAAAGCCAGTGCCAGCTCTTCTTTACACCTTTTCACTTCTGAGCCATTAATTGCACTGGAGTTTTGCTACCATCATCACTTGCCAGGTTTGTACCTCCTTGGAGATATTTTTCTAGATGAGAGCATGAAGGAAGATCCTCTCATCCCTTGGACTTTCTTCCCTCCCTGATTGTTTCTAGTCCTACAGATTACTGAAGACAGACCTTCTTCTTAGCCATTCACCCAAATCTATTGTTATGCTAGGTATGCAGTTGTTATCCTGTGAAGGATAATGTCAACTTTAGTTTTTAAACTTCAAGTCTTCTGAACAAACCAGTGTTGGTTGGACAGTGGTTTATTTTGTATACCTGATATGGGTCGTAGTTTGTTTTTTACTCTTCAGTTCTTCTGGATCATCTTTTGTTGGACATTTGTTTATTTGAATACTTCATGGAATTTTATGTCTATTTTCTTTGTCATTTATTTTGTAGAAACTGTTGGTAAAACTGTTACTGGGTAGTGGCTTATTTTGTATACTTCATGCGGACTGTCGCTTTTTCTTAACATTGATTTGGTAGACCTTTTTAGTTTTCAATCCTATTAATATGATTCCACTGTTTCTATAATGTTTTGAAGTACATATGTAGTCTTTTGCTATAGATTCAAGGGTTTTCCATTATCATCTGCTACTAGAATGTGATAACAGCCTGGGAGATGTACACAGGTACAGCAATTATTAAATATTATCCAGTTTATTGTCTGTATTTCTCAGGCCCTTGCCACCATGGAGATCATTTTCTTGGCTTGAACATAGATGCAATATACTTTCCTTCTTGAATAAAACAGTCAAGCCAGGAGTCCAACAGATTACTGAATATGTGTATTCCTCTAACAGCTTTGCACGTTTCTTTTTGTATGGTAAGTTTCAGTATCTTTCATTTATTTATCCACCCATGCAGATATCTGTATTTTCATAAATGCATACAAGTCTTTGTACATATACATACATATAATTTCTTATTTTTTTTTCCTGGGTCTCCCCAGGACCTAGTCTGATGACTTCCCTACCTTCATCTGTTGGTGCCTACATATCCTAGGACAAGAATCATGTATCCTCAAGCTATGTGAGAGCCTTACAACAGATTCATTATTTCCTGAGGTGACTAATTGGCCTATCCATTCTGCAGTGCCATGATTCAGGTGGTAGGGTGAGGACCAGCTTGCTGGTCATATAGAATGACTTACCCTTGTCCTGCGGAGCACTGAGTCATTGCAATGAACTGCAGTTCACTGACATCTGCTGAGGGGTGCCTACCATGGGAAAAATACAAACACTTTACCTACCTTACCAAGTTCTCCAAACCATGCACTTGCACCATGCCAGAGCTTGCTTAATAGGGTCAAACTCTACAGATGCAATTCATCCTGCAACTACTAGGTGTCACTCAAATGGTAAGCCATAGCTACCTTCTCTTAGAATGGTCAGCTGATGATGGCTACTAGTTCCAGCTCTCACTGCCTGGCTTTTACAGTGCCTAGACATTAATTCAACTGAGTTCATCAGGGTTGTATTTAGGGCTTTATCCAACTATACCACAAAGCCAGGCTTAAATGCACATATTTGTATGTATATTTATAAATGTGTTTATTCATTGCATATCTCTATAGCTGTCTTTGTTAAGTGTTATATTGAGGTATAGTTGGTTCATCACTAACTTCTTGATTCTGTGTTCTTCATGTTATGTTTTCCTGTGTATTTACATATATCCGTATTATTAGTTTTTTTCTTTTGTCCTTTCTTCATTTAAAGTTTGAGATAGTCAAAATATCAAAATAAATTATACTGATTTTGTTATATCAGTCTAATTTTTATATTTTGTAGAGTATTTTAATGTAAAATAGTTCCTCTGCTCATTTTAACAAATTAACAGTTATGCAACATTATTATAATTGTGTGAAATTTTGGTTGGAAATTTTTAGGGTAGTCATTTAAGGGACTTTTCTATCAAACTGTTGTGTGCTATTGCACAGTCTAGTTTATAAATGGATGCTAATTTTACACCATATCTCAAATAGGTTCTGGCAGGTAAACAAATCCAAATAAGGGGTCTGACATACTCATAGCAGAGTGCTTCATAAATATGTATACTGGTTTCATTATTTTTAAGTTGACTTAGCAGATGATATACTTGTTGCAGCCTCAAAATATTCTCAAGGGTGATCTTTCTGGTGGATCTCCCAAGAATTAAGAAACAATATGTAACAGTAATACTTCCCATCCCATTATTTTTCCTAAGCTGGTTTAGTTGATGATGTATTTGTCACTTTACTTAATGGGTTTGTCTGCTAAGTTTTTAGATGTATTTTATTTCTATTTTAATATACATTTATTCTCATGCAGTATTTTAATTTTGTGTACTGTATATTCATATTTAACTGTTAGGTCAAATAATACATGGCAAATATATTCTTTTGCTGCATTTCTGGATGTTTATATAATTTGACAATTAGGTTAAATTGGCTGGTTTCTGCTACCTTTGCAACTGTTTTTGCTTCTTCTTACTCACTTCCTGTTTCTTCCTGTACTGTGTCATTGTTTGCAGAGCTTACTCATTTTCTTCATGATATTTTTTACCTCATTGGATGTCTTTTACTGTTCTTGACAATGCAATACACTTAAAATTGAGTTTTTGTTCTTGTATTTCTGTACATTGTTTTTAATTTGTGCACAGTACTGATCCCTGCATTTTCCATTTATTTTTCATTGTTATCAATTTTATACAGAGTTAGTAATGTATTTAAGTTGAGACTGTATACTTTTGTTTTTTAATTGATTTACTCATTTGATTTTGTTTTTGGAGTATTTCTATGTTTGATACATTTTCACTACTAAATGATTTTTATGTATGGTAGCATTTTGTTGGATTTTGGCATCTGTGAAGGAGTAGGAATCTGTGAGTGAATATGAGATCCAGGAGGCTTGCACTAGTTTTCAAAATTTTGGTGGAAGATATGAGCATCCATCTAGATATTTTTAAACCAAAAGGACATGAAAGTAAATTGTAGGATTTCTTCCAGTTCAGTAATTTAATTGACCTTTGGCATCATAAGTATCTTAACCTCCTTGTTTTTTCCTGTATTGATTTAAAGAACAGGAAATATGACATATTGGATTATTATTATTATTATTATTAGTTCCTGTTACTTATTACATTATTGTAATGAGAAAAATATTCTAAATGCTTATCTGATCATTTCTGATTATTTTCTTAACTCAGATGTAGTTAACTTATAAGAGATCATTAACAATAAATAAAGAGGTTTTGAGAAAAATGATGAGGACATAAAGAAGATTGTAGAATTTTGAAAATATAATGATTCACAAGTGGGTCATTGAAAATTGGCAAGTTTTGCCATTTTTATAAGTGAGTTTTTTTCTAAATTCACTTTTATTATAAAACAAGAAAGTTTAGTCAAGCTGATTTGAGTAAATATGAGAAATACATTACTTTAAAAAAAATCAGGTGTAGAACAGGTTAAAGATCCTCCTGAATTATCAGTACTTTATCTATGCCCATAGGAAAAATGTTTATTTTAGTATAAGAAAGGAGGGACAGTGTTTGCAGATATTTTAAGGACTTTAAATCAAATTACATCCACAATTTTAAATATGGAAATATTCTGGTAACAGATATTATGTAATTCTATTTCATCTATATTCTCATATAGTTGAAACTTTGACAAAGAAAAAATGATTTTGTTATGGGAGCTTGGAGTTTAAATTGCTTTAGTACAGTTAAATCTGGAAATTATTCCCAGAATAATCAAGAGTAAAAAAAAATAATAATATAGCCCCAGGCTTAAATGCATTCCCTCTTATGAGTAAAAAATATATATTTTCCAATACTGGCACCATGGTTACTTAACTTAATTCAATCCATTGTTAGTCTAATTGCAATATTGATAAATATGTTTCACTACCAAAGGTATTTATGATTCCCAAACCAGACAAAAAATGTTATAATAAAATTTCAAAATTTGCCACCAAAGCCAAATACTCCTCCCATCATTGCACCACCCTCCACTTATTAAATTGGCTAGAACTCACCAACTATCTAGACTACCTCCAAATTACTACAACCCACAGGCTAATATTCCAACCTACTAAATGCCCTGCACTAACCAACATCTTACAACCCTACACCCCACCCAGAACCCTAAGATCTAATCACCAAAACCTAATCACTGTCCACAAACCCAACCTTTCTGCTGGTCAGCTTCTTTTATCCTTTTCCTTAGCCAAAAAATGGAATTCTCTCCCTGCTTTACTAAAGACTTGTGAAAACTTTGATAACTTCAAATCCCACCTCCATTCCTACCTTTCCTCTAATTGGAAATGCAACTGCATTCTCCCTACCTAGCCTACTAATCACCCTACTCCATCCTGAATTCCTAAACACCTAGCTAACTCTGAAAGCAAGCTAATCTAATGATATTTTCATAATGTATATATTGTAAATAGCCTATTTCCACCTTTCCTCTCTCTTTCAATGAAGTCATTACTGCCATCTTATATATTTAATTGCTATGTAACCAAAGAAGAATTCCAGTCTCTAACATAAAATGTACTTGTAATTGTAACTGTTTTTACTTTACTCTGATTGTATCTGTAACTTAAATATGTAATGCAGAGCTTTTCTCCCTGGGCCTCCACTGAAAATGGGCTCCCTGAGCCCAGTAGACCTCCCCGGTCATCAAACTGGAACTAAATAAATAAATACATAAATAAATAAATATTATGGAAAATCGCTGCCTTGATGATCCATTTAACAGTGGCTATAGAATTTCTACTAAATTCATTAGTAATTACATTTCCCCATCATTTGCCACTATAATTCACCCTAATTAGTTCAATGTTATTTTGTTTTGAAACAAGAAATATCCTTATTAAACTGTCACATATGACATAGGCAATCATAAATTTATATAAACGAAAACAAACAATATTGACATTATTTTAGTTGCAAACATTATACATCACAAACCATATTGACATAATTGTAGTTGCAAACATTGTACATCACTTCTAATCTACCCAGTCATTTGCAGTAAAACATTACATAGCTCATTCAAATCCTGCCTTCTTTTAAACCTCGTTCCTCCTCTGCATGTATTATTCCCACAATTCCAATTTTTTCCTAAGTAATTTGATTCTACGCTTTTCTAAAGATTCCAGTTCCAGTTGTTTTATCTCGGTTACTATATTCACTAGTAAAGTTTGTTTTTTCCTTTAGACTTTGATTTCTATTTTCTAGTCATTGCTTTTTTTGGCAGTCACCATAATGAGACTCAGCAAGGCCTTACTATATTTAGGCAATACCGATTCTGTGTCATAGCTCAAAAAATAATTTCCTTAGTTATACCAATTTGCTCGCCCAATATCTCTGACAGAGCAATCTGCAGGGAATCTTTAAAGTCTGCCAATTCATTACACTCCCAGAAGATTTATTTTACTTACAGTTAACTCTTTCCTCCATCTTTTCCTCTCCTAAGTGTTCCTCCAAGCATTAATGACATGAGGTAGGTCATATGCTTTTCAGTCCCCCTACAAGTTTAACAAGGTCAAGAAAGTCCAATTTTTCCAGGTTTTCTTATTCTGTCATGTTTTCCAAATATAATTAATGCTTAATAACCCCACATTTATTTGTCAATTTCTGAGTTGCTGATTTTATTCCTGTTATTTCCATCTCCTAAATTCAGTTTCTGCTTCTTTTCCAGTGTACTTTCAGTTCTTCTAGTCAACTCTTGTGCTTTTTTCTCAAGCATTTACTGTTGAAACACTGGAAAATGTTTCACTGGCACCGATTATCTGTGGTCTTTATTTTGAGAAGAACAAGAAGCAGATTATTCTTCTGTTTTACAACTCATTTTTTGTTGGACAAACTTTTGTATTTCCTCCTTAGCATGTTGTGCATCAAAAAAAAAAATGATTTTGTCCTTCCAGGAAAGAACATTCTGACGATCGCTGGATACAGCAGTTTGAATCTCACACCTGCTTCTCAACATTCCCTGATTAGTGGAATAAATTTACTCCTCTTCTGCATGGTGTACAGCGAGTAATCATTTTCCACAAACACTCTTATACCTCTCACTGTTAGTACTTTGTCCTTCTGCCATAGTTCTATCAGAATCAACTCCTTCTGCTGGTAGGATTGCATCTTTACTATTAAAAATCTAGGCTGATTTTTTTATGGCCAGGTTTGGAGCATACATATAATATGCCTTTCAATTAGCAACTCCTGCTGTGGAAAACCAGTCCCGTTGCTTATCTGTGCTTTCAAAAAAATAATGTAGTCTGCTCTTTCTAGTTTTTCTGGTACAGTAGAGAATCTCTGGTTTTCCCTGTGTGCTTTGTCCTCTAATTCTATTATTTTTTTGAAACATCTCTTCTTGAGCAGTATCATATTCAGTCAGCTTTTTCTTCGTTTCAATCTCAAAATTTTGTAGTTTTATCACCTCATCTGAATATTTTGTTTAAGGCTTCTTCTATTGTATCCAGCCATTTGTTATTTGTTATTTGAGTTGATATACTGCATCAGTATTTCATTTATTTTAATCATCTCTGAGTACATTTGACTTATTTTTTCCACTAGGTAACTGGAAGTCATGCCTTGCACCAGTGCTGGAGCTTGCACTGCTTTTTGCAGAACAGCTGCAGAATTCTTCCCAGTCAGTGTTTTTTCTTCACACTTTGTGGTTGATTTTCTTTCAAGTTCTCTGACATCCAATCAGTGCACTTACTAGCCAGTTACTGAAATTTACCCCCCTCAAAAATGAGTTCACTGGCTCCCTCTCTTCTGAGTTTCTGTTTTCACACTGGGAGAGCTAAAATTAAGCTGTTACTCAATGTGCAGCCATCCTGGAAGTCCCCAGTTCAATTTTATTGTTTTCTAGAAAAAGGATTGCTGCAAAATGCACAGTTTGTTTTTCTTTATGTCAAAAAATGTACTGTATTAATATGGGTGTAACCTTTCGTTTTGTGGATGGGTATAAGACTTTTGACACTGTGAACATTAAACATTTTCTTCTTAAATGTATGAAAATCCCAGATTCCACTAATACCAATAATATGACTGACCAGGATACACAGACAAGTTTGTAGTACCACTTACAATTACAGAATGCAATTACTTCATTACTTTGTAACTCTTACCTACACAAATCTATACATACCTTGTGCTTGCACACTCTTTTCTAATCTTATATAATACAGTCTGTTTTTGTTATACTGTTTGGAACTTAAACCTATACAATTCTGTACATATCATGCATTTTCACACTCTTTTTGAATTTCATATAATACAGTCTGTTTTTATTATACTGTTTGTTATCTACAAACTGTTGTATATATTTTATGTACTGTTGTGCTAACTTAAATTGTGGAGCTTTTCTTCCTGGGTCTCCAGTGAAAATGGGTTCTTTTGGCCTAGTGGACTTTCCCAGTAAACAAATGCCAATAAATAAATAAATAAATAAATAAATAGTATGCATCACACAACTGGGTCGAAATCAGCAACACACAGACTGGTGCAGGCTAGTGTCTCTCTTTAGTCCTATATTGTGCTTCTCTGCAGTGAGCCTAAAGGTGCAGCAAAAATATATGCAAATGGATGCATAATGACATGCAAATGAAATAGGGTCATAAAATTAGGTCTTAATGATATTAAAATATATGCAAGTTGAATATAGTCATGATTCATGGATATCAAGAGAGGAAATTGTACAGTTGTCTGTGTCAACCTATAAAAGGGCAAATGCTCAAATTCACAGCATCTGTTGCAGGCTATTGCCTTTAATACTACCCGTTTCATCTACTATACATGTTGTGCCATTTGGTACTAGTGTAAACTGCATTATCAGAGATTGACTTACCACATGGCATTATCAGAGATTGACTTATCACATGGCATTATCAGAGATTGACTTACCACAATTTCACTGAAAAAAGATAATTGATCACTTTAGTATCAATTAGGACATTGTACTGATCTTGATTGACCTGTTTGTCCCCCAAATGGAATTGATAGAAATGCTTGACCTTCTCATATGTGGAGACAAAAATGTGTAGAATTCTTTCCATTCTGGATACTGGGAACTTTCTGAGACCATCTGGAGACACATTGGGTATTTCACAAGCCTCCACTTCTGGAATACTCAGCAAGTTCCTTGATATAATGCTTCTACATGTGGAGGATCATATATGCTTTCTAAGCATACCACAGGATAGAGCTGACACCATGCATGCCATCTGTGAGTAACCATTTGAAATGTTGGGACCTGCTAGAGTGAGTCCTGAAACATGGTGACTAAATGGTCAAATAGCAGGTTTATATATACTAAGTCCATGATGGCTATTCTTGGAATAGTCCCTTTTCTTTGAAGTATGGCGATCTTGGAGGTGATATATAAAAGTTCGGGGGGAAGGGCTTGCAGTCCTGCAAAAAAGAAGTTTAAAGTAGAACAGCAATCTTTCAGAGTCACTCTTTTTCTGGTTTTCTAGCTTTTTTCAGATTGTCAGCACTCAGCATTTCAAGTGCCAGCATTTCACTGGGTAGCCCTTCTATGATATTTCCAACCTTTGTGAAGTATTAGGTGCCATGTATTGCAGGCATGTGGCGATAAAGATCCCACTTAGCCCCAGTCCCAAAGATTTGTGAACAAGAAGGGCTACTGTTCAGTGAACTGCCAAGTTGTTGTTTGTCTTTTCAGCTTTTCCTGGTTAGGGGTCGCCACAGCGGAACTCCGGTCTGCTAATGATTGGCAGTAGATTTTTCTATGGTGCCGAGTTGCCAGCCCAACACCCAACCTTCAGTGAAGGCATGCCCATTCACACATGTCTTTCGGAGGTCACTCGACCGCGGGGAGGATATGCCAACTCTACACAGAAGGCACTCCAGATGAGAATCGAACAGGAGAACCTCTTGCTGTGAGGCAACAACTCTACCGCTATACCACTGAGGCTTCAGGTGAAATGCACGGGATAATAACCAATGAGTCTTTATAACACCAAGTCATTTCTGCTGATTCACATATCTGGCAAATGTCTCAGTTACGTCACCATTTTCTGTACACTGAAATGCCACAGGATAATCTGGTTGGCAGGTGAAGGTACTGTGGATAATATAAGACTATAGCTAGAAATACAATGACACGTTTGCATAACAGAACTATAGCTAAGTCATTCATAAATCAATACTGGTACTGCACTTGTATACCA
Source organism: Protopterus annectens (assembly GCF_019279795.1). NCBI lineage: Eukaryota > Metazoa > Chordata > Ceratodontiformes > Protopteridae > Protopterus > Protopterus annectens. The sequence goes on along the minus strand of NC_056744.1, from coordinate 1,683,347,361 downwards.
TCAACACCTGCCAATCACATCACCTGACATCTTGTGTCAAGGGCAGCCACCTCTTTACCTTGCCCTAGTTAGTCTTGGATATGTCCAGGAACATGGTTCACACTAGTTTACAATTGTTCTTATGCTGGTTTATAGTGTAGAAGTGCAGATGAGTGTGGTGGTTGTACTGTGGTGGGTTCTGAAACCAAGCAGCATTTCAGAGAGAAGAATATTTGACTTTAGGTGAATACATTTTCAATCATTTTTTTATGGGGGAGAAGACTGCAATGGGCTTGTAGTTATTAAACTCTGTAGAAGTGTCACCTTTATGTAAAGGTGTTATAAAAGATTTTTTCCGGCTAGAAGGATATGTAGACCAGAGAAGCAATTGTATATGCAGCCATTTTTAAGTAGACTGAGAGGAAATAGTTAATAGCTAGGGTGGATGGTTTTGCCTATATAGGATTTTATTTAATGATGGAGGTAGGTACTGGGCTGAAGTCAAATAGCTGAGGATATTTAGTCGTGGCTGCATGTGTTGAGAGGGTAGTGGAGGTATTAATGTTTGTGAGGGACATTATTGTCTGTATGAAATAGTTGTTAAACTATGTGGGAATTGAATCAGGCATATTGCTGGATGTAAGGGTGGGGGTAGTAGTTTGGCCCTGATGTAAAAGTTTGTTTATGGATGACCAGATGAGTTTTTGGGTGTTTTGATGTTTATTTTGGAGGATGTTAGAATAGTTGTGTTTGTCACATTTTATTTGGTACTTTCAACTGTGAATTTAATTTGTTACTTTCAAACATGAATTTGGGTAGCCGCGGTGGTGCAGCAGTTAGTGTTGCCCACCTCACAGCACGAGGTTCTCCGGTTTGATTCTTGGCTGAGATGCCTTCTGTGGGGAGTCTGCATGTCCTCTCTGCAGTCATGTGGGTTTCCTCTGGGTGCTCTAGTTTCCTTCCACATCCCAAACACATGGTGCAGGTAAATTGGGCAACCTAAATTGGCCCTAGGTGTGAGTGTGTGCCTTCTGTGGAAGGTTGGGCACTGGGCTGGAAACTCAACACCATAAAACTCCACTGGCAATCATTCTGTGGACCGTTGCTCTATTGTGATGACCCCTAATGAGAAAAGCCGACACGAGAAGAAGACTTTCAACTGTGAATTTCAAAACAAAGTTGGATGATTACATTTAATGCATGTATAAGCAGACCTAAAGTGACAACTGAAAATTCTTCTCCAAAACTCATGGCTTGATGCTGATTGCTGGAGTTTCGGCCTAGGTGGTACTGGATAGGTCTTCGAGTTCTGGAAGAGCAGGTCCACTTTGGTTCCAGCTAAATTTTGACTCTGACACATTTTCAAAAGTTTTAGGCACCACTGAATATCAACATAATGAAAAGACTCTGTGAACAGAAAGGTTAATGCTTCACATAATGCATATTTTCATGATAAAGCCTACAAGCACATATATTACTGAATAAAAATATGCAGTCACAACAGTGATCTCAGAAGAAAATATTACATACATATTGCATAAACTTTTCAATGGGCTTTATTACTTATTAAAATGTTAAAATGCTTTTATGACTTCCAAAGTCTATGCTGGGCACTAAGTAAAATACCATAGTATCATATGATATAAGCAACAGAAACATCCTTTCAGTTTTAATTTTGGTATAAGTGAAGAAAGTCTCTTTTGCTGGTTGAGATTAAAACCGCACTACAAAACCTCATGTTTGAGATAGAAATGTCCAATTTTAAGTATCGGAAAGAAAGGTTATAACTATAGCTGCAGAAAACTAATGCTTCAAAAAGGCAAACAGTTGCTTAAATCATGCACTTGGGAAACTCATAAGGGATGATTAATTTGGCACTGTATTAAAGACATTGTCATAATCAAACTTGTGATGGCTAATTGATTAAGCACTATTGTAAACACATTTCCATAATTTTAGTTTGCATCGCTGCATGACATTTCTGTTGATTGCTACCCATTTCGACTAATATCCTTTCCATCTGTCTTTTCTCTGAGACCTGTATATGGAAGCTTTCTTTATCTCTTCATACAACTTGTATTACATTCCTTGCACCATGTTTGCTGCCTTTTTTGATTTACCATTACATCACTTTACATTTACTGGATTGTAGAAGGAGACAGTAGGCCTAATTTGTCTTTCAAGTTCATTTAATAAACACTTTCCTTTTTATCCCCACTTTCATGCCCACCCTTTCTTCACCTGTCCCATACCCTCTTGAATACCTTTGTGGACTTCCTGTCCATCACCATTTCTGGCAGACCATGCCATTGGTCAGCAACTCTCTCACTGAAGAAGTATTTTCAGGGACCCATGGAGCAGCTGGTCTCTGTTGTCTGACGACTGTGCCTCTTCCCTTTTGTCCTTCTTGTTCAGGGAGATTACTTTGCATCTCCTTTACAATGGCCACTCAACAGTCCTTATATTGAAGGAACTCTCCTATTTTCAGGCCTGATTTACTCCTGCACATGCTATACCATTTTTGGAGGCATTACTCCATTTTCAAGCATGATTTACCCCCTCTTGCAATTTTCTGAATCCTTCTCATCACACATAATTTTTGAATCTAATACACAGAAAACCACACTACATGAGCAACATAATAGCGACAAGCATTATTTATTTATTTATTTTATTTATTTACATTTCTTGACAGGGAGTGTCCGACTGGATGTAAGTCCATTTTCAGTGGAGGCCCGGGGAGAAAAGCTCCACAGTTAAAATATACAGATAGTAGTTACATTGGATTTACATAGCAATTAACAATTTGATCAACATAGCAATTAAAAATTACAAACATAGTTACATATGAAAAACATAGTACATCAGTTGAAAACTAGAATCTTTATCATATGCGAAGTACATAACAGGCATTAACAATTGCTAAAATAAGAAGTTCCTGCTGTATAATAAGTACTTAGGCTTATGAGCATCCAAGCTTTCTATAATCAAGGTAGTTAGTGGGGTGGAAAGAAAGGTAGTGGGTGGATGGGGTGGGTGATATTAGAGGGGGAGTTGCAAGGGCATAGCCAGCATGTTTTTAGGTGCGCTTTTAGTAAAGTTTTGAAGTGGGTGCATGATGGTACAGAGGTAATTGTGGGTGGGAGGGAGTTGCATAATTTGGCTATGGTGCAAGAGAATAGTGTTTCTTCAGCAGAATTATTGGCTTTAGTGACCTGTAAGTGATTTTTGTTGCTGGATCTTAGTGGTGTTGTGGTGCAATAGGGTTGGAGTAGATTCTGGAGAGAGTGGACTTATAGTGGATGGTTTACTAGTTTGTGGGTGAGTGCGAGTTGATACCATTGAAGGAGGTGTGGGAGTTCAAGCCAGCCCAGTTCAGCAAGGAAGAGAGTGGTGAATATGGTAGGATGCCCCTGTGGCGAATTTGGCGATTTTGTTGTAGCAGGTCTCGAGCTTGTTTAGATCGCATTGCCTTAGGTTGGTATATATTGGAGAGGCATAAAGTAGGGTGGAGATAAGGTGGGAATTTGCTACTGAAATCTTTGCTGCTTTGGTGAGAAGTTGCTTATTTCTGTATAACGCTCCTAGTTTTTTGTGGACTTTATTATGGTCATGGATATGTGAATGTCAAATTTTAGTTTATTGTCTATTTCAACTCCTAGCAATTTGGTATGCTCTGTTGGTTGTATAGTGGTGTTGTCTTTTGCTGTGATGTTAATGTGAGAGCTGTTTTGAGTATGTTTGGTGGGTTGGAAGATGAGTAGTTTAGTTTTGTTTGGGTTGAGTATTAATTGGGCATCGGATAACCAAGTTTCAACAGAGGAAAAGGCTTCCTGTCTGACTTTTTGCAGTTTGGGTAGGGACTGGGCTGAGCAGATGACGGTTGAGTCATCTGTGTATTGCATGAGTGTGCCATGCTTGGTGGCAGAGGCTAGATTATTGGTGAATATAGAGAAGAGTAGGGGTCCAAGGATGGATCCTTGGGGAAGCCCTATAGAGACAGGTAGTTGTAAAGATATGTCATTCTGCCATTCAATGGATTGTTGGCGATCAGACAGGTAACTCTGAAACCAGTTGGTGACTGATTGAGAGAAGGATAGGTTATTGAGGACAGAGATTAGTTGTTTGTGTGGGACCATGTTGAATGCTTTAGATAGGTCTAGGAAAGTAGCAGAGGAGACATTGCCATTGTTTTTATGCTGAAGGATAGTGTTAGTAAAGGACAGTAAGGCAGTGGTGGTGCTATGGTTTGGTCAGAAACCATGTTGAGTATTGGAAAGGAGATTGTTAGTAAGGAGGTAGTCTGAGACCGGAGAGTGAATGCATCTCTCTAGTATTGAGAGTGGAGAGAGAATAGCTATGGGGCAGTAATTGGTTAGTTCTGTGGAGGGGACACCTTTGTGGAGGGGAATTATATGTGATACTTTCCATAGTGTGGGAACGTAACTTTCTGACAGAGATCGGTTAATCAAGATGAATACTGGGGAGGCTAGAGCATCAGCTGCGATTTCTAGATATTCACTTGGGAGGTTGTATGCTACTAATTTGGTGGGCTTAAGTTTAGTTAAGACTTTTTTATGTTGGATGTAGGAACAGGAGAAAAAGAGAAGACAGTGGGGAGATTACTAGTTGAAGGTGTGGGTTGGAGTGGATGGGGGTTGTGTTGTCTAGCTAGTGATAGTATGGTTTGTGTGAAGTGTGTGTTGAATGTGGTAGCAATATTTTCGGAGGAGTGAGGGATGTTAGGAGGAGTTTATGGAGGACCAGAATTGTTTGGGGTTGTGTTGGGATGAGTCTAGGGAAGACTGGTAGTATTGGAATTTGTCCTGTTTTATTAGCCTTTTGACTCTATTGTGTAGTTCTAGGAATTTCTGTCTAGTTGAGGGGATTTTGGTTTTGCACCAGTGCTCCCAGACTTTATCCCTGTTTTTCATTTCTGACTTAGCGGTCTTCTGTAGCCATAGGGAGGGTTGTGCTTTGGTTCTGGAAAGTCTTATGGGGGCATGGTAATTAAGGATGCTCAGTAAGGTAGTATTAAAAAATTCAACTGCGTCATCAAGACTGAGGTACTTTAGAGGATGCCAGTTACATTCTTTGAGGGATGAGATGAATGTGAGTGGGTTAAAGTTAGTTTTTTATGTATTTGATGGTAGATGACAGGTTTAACTTGGTATAGGTGTTTTTTGAGTAGGAATGTTGGGGAGTGATCACTGAGGTTATCTGATAAGCAGCCTGCTATATATGACTGGGGGACCTTACTGACTAGTATCCAGTCCAGGGTAGTGTGCTTGTTGGAGATTTTATTTATCCTGGTTGGCTGACTGGACTAGTTAGGTGAAGCCATGAAGGTTTAGATGATGGGTTAGATGGTTGCCAGAACAGGATTGCCAGTCAATATTGAAATCATCTAACATTATAGTTTCTTGGGGGAGTTGGTGGGTAGTCCAGCTGAGGAGGTTTTCTAGTGGAGGGATGTTTTGGCTAGGTTGGAAGTAGCATCCAATTATGTTGATGGTTTTATTTTGGTTTATTTTTAGGTTGGTATATATTATTTCTTCATTGCCTATTTGTGGAACTGATGATTTTAAGATCTGGATGTTTAGATGCTGTTTAAATATTATAGCTATACTGCCTCCTAATTTAAAGAAAGAGGATAGAGATCTTACATCTGTATTTTCCAGAAGAAAACAAATGACCTTGTGTGGTAGAATTTTGCAGTATAGTTCATTAAAGTATACAGATATTACACTGTTTCTTTGATAATGTGTTTATATTTTTCTGTCGCTCTTGTCGCTCTGTTTTTTTCAAACGTGTTTATGAGATCACTCATATCATGTCTCTTTGTGTCTCTTGTGGCCTCTAGTAGAAAGAGCTTCAGCTCCTCTAGTCTCTGGTCATTTTCTTTACCAGCATATAATGCACCTTTCTGGTAGCTTTTCTCTGGTCTCCTTATTCTCCTAACATTCTGATGTCTCTTTTCTTGAATGTTCTCCAAGACTGCACACATTACTCAAGGTGTAATATGAACAGTGCCTTGAAGAACAGAAGTACTGCATCATTGAATAGTCTGTTGTTTCTGACGTCTATACCCCCCCCTCGGGTATACTAAAGCATTATGTTTGCTGCTACCATGTGTTTTCACATTATTCCTGGTATAATCCACATCCCCAGATCCACTTTCCTTTTCCATTCTCCAAGCCAGGGGTATAGTTAGCTATTCTTTGACCCCCCACCCCCAGCCTCTCAACTTAAGAAAAGATCCAATGTCAGACTTGAGGGAAAAAAAAGCTTCCCCCCTGGACTTGCAGACCTGAGACACATGCAAACTAACAAACTGCTTGTTACATTTGGGCAACACAAGGAACATTAAAGCTCCTCAGTTCTGACTGCAAATGCAATACCAGCATAATGCCCTGATGACAGAGTGGCACATATCAATCATGCCATCTAACACTGTGCACCCCAACCAAGTCATGCCACTGCCCCAATGTAATGCTTCACTCCCATTTTGTTATGGTACAAGTTCAGTGATTTGCATTTGTCTACATACAACTTTATCTGCCACTATTTTTCCCATTGTGTGAACATTTCCAAATTCTTCCTTAGACTTTCATCCTCCTCCTCTGTTGTATCTCTTTATGTCATTAGTAAAGATGCTGATCCTGTGCTCTGTTCCCTCAGATATGTCCGAAACAAACACACTGAAGAGTGATGGACCCAGGACTGGCCCCTATAATATCACTTTTCTCACATTCTTTATTCCTGGCATTATCCCTTTAAACATAATCCTTTGAAATGTACCATTCACATATGCAGCAGTTCAGTTCCTCAGTATTTGCCCTTTGGCAAGTCCTTCAGTTTTCTAGTCAACTATCTCTGCATACTGAGTCAAAGGCCTTGGTGAAGACCAGGTAGATCACATCTACAGGTCCTCCTCTGTCAAGCTGATGAGTTTTATTGTCAGTTTCTTCTGGCCATGAACCCATGGTGGTTGATATCTTGAAGACTGTTGTCTTCTAAGAAAGTGACCAACTTACCATTCAGAATTTCCGCTGTGACTTTCCCTGTCAAAAAAAAAACTAAGTCTGAAGCTTCCCAGAGGTTCTCTGCTCCCCCTTTTACAAAGGATACCACACTTACTTTGTTCCATTTCTTAAACATCTCTAAGCTAGCCAGTGATCTGTTAAATATTTCATCTTTATCAGGGGATCTGCTAACCCATCTGCTCCTTGGAATTTAGTCTCCCTATGGAAGACCAGTTCTTTCTCCATATCCCATCTTTATCCTAGGTTTTATCATGTGATCTTCCTACTCTGATCTACATTCCTCTCAACATAAGATCTTTCTCTTACTTTCTTTTGTGAAGGCAAATATATTTATTCAATATTGCTTTTCCTGATTCTTCAGAAATCTCACTTCCATCCTTACTCAGCCTAGCCAGACCTGTCAGTTTTTTATATATTTAAAAAGCTACTGTTCCCCTTTCTGATCCATCCTGACAAACCACATTCAGTGTGTGCCTTTCCTGTCCTCAACACCTTTGTTACTGGCCTGTTGACCTTCTTTCATTTTGTCTCCTCTGCTTCTCTTCTTCCTTATTTTTGACCTATTCCTAGGCTCTCATTTCTGTGTATTCACATTGACCTTCTCCCCATTTTTGTCTTTTTACTTTTTCCTGACTCTTACCCCTGTTCTTGATTAACCCAATCCTTGATACTTTCCCACAGCTTAACTTCTTTAGTTTTCTCCTAGTCTTCAAAATCCTGTCTAATCTTCTCCACAATCTACATAATTCACTGTCCTAAAATCATACATCATTGTATTTGCTTTTATATTCTTATTCTTCTCCCAACAATAAACCAAACTATTTTCTATTGTTGCCACCACTTGGTCTTTCATGACTCCCATTGTGCTGGCTAGGATTGCAAACAGAATTCCGTCCTTTGTGGTGCAGTCCCACACCACGTGGCTGGACTCTTTATAGTCCAAGACCTCAGCCTCTTTCAGCCACTGCTCTGTCTCTGACTCAGAGCTTGTGTTCCCTGACTATGCCTGGAACATTCAGATACCCTGCAAGTATTCCCCTCTTCCTTCTATGCCATTCCTTTATTGTCTCCTACTGTTTCTCATCCTCATCTCTGGGTCTGTATGGGACATGATTCATTGTACCGCTCCACTAACTACTTCCTTTTCTCTAACTACCAGATCATTTAACTTAGGTTCTGTCCCCATCCTTCCATGCCCTGACCTCATATTTGATATCTCCCTTTATGTAGATTGCTACTGTATTTCAAAGGAATGTAGGAATAAGGGGCACCAGCCACAATTTACAATCAACATCAGCAAAGACTGCCATTTTGTAACATTTATAAAAAGCTGTACAGTATCAGTATTTTCTGCATAATGTTTGTTGTAGAAGATCTGGTGTAAGAGGATGTGCTGTGGTTAAGAGCAGTATTGCTATATTGATACCAAGCACAAGTGAAAGCTAATGAAGAGTTTCCATTATTAAAATATGACACACATTCCTGAGTTCCAGCAGGGCTTAGGCCTCTAACAGCTAGAACTAGAGTTTAAATAGGAAAGCTACATTTTGAAGTTGGTTCTCCAAAAAGGGAGGGAAGATGTCATACCTGAAAGTAAGCAGTCAGTTAGGAACAAATGATCACAAAACTGTGGTTCCAAATCAGCTTAACAACAGAATTATGTCAAACAATAATGAGGGTCTAGATTTTAGGAAACCACACTTTGAAAAATGAGTCAGTGGCTCAGGAAAGCTATGGAAAACAAAGGTAGTAGAGATGAAACAGTGGGAATACATAAAAACTACTATCATTAGAAGCAACCAACCAAACAAAAATGGTGCTATTTAAGTATGGAAATCAAGAAAAAAAACACTGTGGTTCACAAATGAGGTGACATCAACCATTAGGGGAAAATATATAGCATTCAGGAACAATAATGAAACACAGAAGTATGGATGCCAGACTTATACCAATTAAAGGTGAGAGAAACAAGAACTTCACATAGCAAAGCATGGTGGCATATAGTGTTTGTGAAGACCTTGAGTGTGAATGCCACTTTGTATAGAACCATACTTTTTGAATGCGGGACATTCCACTTTGTCTTAGGTGTAGTTACTTGGGAGTGGATTATATTAAGTAATAGGGTGCAGGGGTAGGGGATTTTGCCTTCCACATAGAAAGTGGAGTTTAACATAGGAACACAGAAACAATATTAGGCAAGCGATCATGTGAACCATAAGATAATTAGCCATATGCATATTTAAATAGACAGTTAAGAAGTTCATGCCACCTTTTTAAAGCACTTAATAGTGCTTACCTTCCAGTTCAAGCAGGTCTCTACATGTCAATCCCAGTAAATATTTGTTTCTATTTCACCTAATAATCAATACTAACCTGAAAGATAGTCAAAGTAGTGCTTTGTTTAAACTGTACTGGTAACTTATTCCATAGGCTGGGAACACGTTGTGTTAGGGGCCTCCATCTCTTCAGCGAGTCTTGTTTATTTGCTGGTGTAGATTTAGGTCCCTGGTACAGATGTTTGTAGAGCCACAAGTTTTGCAAAGAAAAAGAAGGTCAAATAAGATTGGGCCTTTCATGGCTCGAAAATCAAGACATAGGTTACCTCAGGGCAGCCTGTAGGCTACTGAGTGTAGTGAGAGTTGTGCTAATTTATCAGGCTAGTGTAAAAATTTATGGCCTTTGATTTTCTTATTAATGTATCTTTTGGCATGCCTCCCAACTGTACAGATTTTTTAAAATGTCCAGATTTTTGCCTCATAATTTTGGTCTGTTTCTCATAAAATTATGGTTTCTCTGGCAAATTAATAGCAATTCATTGAGGAACAAAGTCAGAAAATAATGATAGACTTTTGAGTTTCAGAGTTCATACCCTTCAGAAAATTTATGTTAATGCACAACCTGTTATTCTATCAACTTCCTACATTTGTAAGAGCAATATTTAAAAATTGTCAATATTTTTGGGCCTTTGCTCCCTCCCATTATTTATGGCTTTGTCTAGATTTTCTAATCTGGGAGGTTGAGAGGTATGTCTTTTGGGCCTTTGTAGTTGAGCAGTATGCTTAATTTATACATCAAGGGGACATTGTATTTAATGATGGGTCTGATGTGGGAAGAAAGTGGCAGAAGGACTTCTTTAGATCTTGAAGACATTCCTTTAGAAATTAATGTGCCTATAAAGAAGGATTTCCTGACTGTGGTGGGAACATGATGATCAAATGAGAGAGAATTGTCCATATCATTATCCAGGTCTCTTATGACTGTGCCTGCCTGAAGGGGAGTACCATTTAAAACATATGAGATGGGAACAGCTTTTTTTACTGAATGCTGCAATGCAGCACTTTCTGCAATTAACATGGGGCAGTTTTCAGTACACCAGATATGTGCATATTCCAGCCCTTGTGGGAGCTGTTTAGTTTCAATGGATGAAGAATATCACTACCTGACTGACAGTCATCATCAAAATTAATCAATCACACATCTGCAAAATAAATGCCAAAAGGAGTGGTCCCAGCACTGATCACTGTGGTACCCCATTAGTTACAATGTTATGTTCAGAGACAGTACCAAAAACTTTCACAACATGGTATCTGTCAGACAGCCAATATGCAATCCAACAGACAACATAGCAGTTTGCATTAAGTTTTTCAAAAATTTTTAACAATACCAAAATGGAAGATAGTGTCAAAAGCCTTGGCTAGACTGATATAAGTAGTGTACACTGAGTGACCACTGTCCACAGCCTGTGTAACATTTTTTAAAGAAGCCTACTAGGCTCAGAAGACAGGACTTGACATTCATAAAACAAAAATGATTGGGATCTAGATGTGTAAGTTGAGTTCTGATATATGTTCCATGGCTGGTAAGGCTGCTGGACCTAGATCTGTAGAGGAGCCACCCTTGTGTAGAAAAGTCTTAGTGGCTATTATTTAGGCATCAGGCACAAAACGTATGGATAAGCTGAGGTTGAAAAGTTTAAGTAAAGGTTCAGATAATGCACACGTGGCAGTGAAGAGAATGCAGCCTGGCATGTTATCTGGTCCTATGGGAATATTACTTTTAGTCTTTGACAGGGATTTTAAGACTAGCTCCAAGGTGATTTCTGCCAAATTTAAAAATAAAGCCCTATGTTGGAACCCTAATATAAGCAGGCTCTATAATAAAATAAAAAAATGGACTCGCTATTGAAATGTCGGCACTTGAAATGCTGAGTGCCAACAAGATGAAAGCGGAATCTCAAAAATTGCTCTTCTCCTTTAAACTTCTTTGTACAGGGTATAAGTTCACCTACACCCCCTTGTGGGGGCAAGCCACCCACACCCCCAAACCTATATATACCAACTGTTAGATCACCATTACTCAGAGAAAAGGGAATATTCTGAGAAATGGCATTTGGATTTATTATATATAAGTCCACTCTTTTGGCTATTCAGTCTTCGCATTTCAGAACTTGCTCTAGGGGGTCTTAATATTTCAAATGGTTATCAGAAAAATCATTGCATGCAAAAATAAATCTTTCTGTCAAGATGCTAATAATCCTCTTGCTAAACATAGCAATGAACTCTGGACCCTATTCAAATCAACCAAAGCCAGATATGAGTTAAAAAAGCAGCCACCCAGGCAAAGGATAACTACAAAGCATTATTCACCTGTGGTAAAACCTTAGAAACAATGTCCAGCACTGTGCGGAACTAATACTAAAGAATATTACATACTCAGACCTAGAGGACGTAGTCAATATAATACCAGAAAAATTCAGTTCAAACATCACCTCCTTTCTGTTCCTATATTCCCAGATAACATACCTTCATCTACAGCCCTCCTCAAATCTCCCAACAATAATTCCTGAAGGCACAATCCAAGGCCAAGAACATTACTTTTATTGGTATGTGTACTGACTAGCCGGAAACATGAACTGTCAGACCTCCTACAGAGGTTATTCAAACAAACTTTGTGCTGCAAGAATGGAGGACAGCAAGTGTCATTCCCTTTCACAAAGTTGGGGCATCAGAGGACCTGGGTAATTATAGACCCATAAGCCTGACCATCTTCATCTGTAAGGCTATGATAAAGATCATTATGGACACATGTAACCTACAGACTCTTGACACAGACAGTTCAGATTTGTCAAAGGCAGTTCCTACCTACTTAACCTTGTTGACTTCTTTGAGAAGCTTACTGAAGCAATGGATGAGGGCAAATCAGTGCATACAGCATATCTAGACTTTACAAAAATGTTTGCTACCATTCCACACTCAGGTATTGTACATGCATACATACAAACATTTCAAGCATGGGCATTAATGCCCTTCTAGCTTGTCAATATACCACAACACTTCTTCCCATAATAAGTGTCCAGGCTGTTCTTAAACATATCTAAACTAATACTTGCATTAATGTAATTTGGTAGTCTGTTCCATGCATCAGCTACTCTGTCAGAGAACCAGTTACTACACTTCTCATGCATATAGAATCTTCTGCATAGGTTGTCTGATGATTCTCTAGTACTTTTTGTTAACCCCAAACATTCCCAGATGTAGTTGTCCCTAAATGCCCTATATACCTGAATAAGATCTCCTGTTAGATATCTGTAAGAGACACTGTATAAGTTCAGATATTTTAGTCTTTCATAATAACTTAAATTTTCACATCCATGGATGCCCTTGGTATATTTCCGCTGTACTCTCCAGTTTACTCATGCTTGTCTTCTTATCGGATTTCCATTTTGTTATTCCATACTCAAGTTTGGATCTAATGTAACTAACAAACAACAACTTCATTATTTTTGATTTCCTAGACTTTATGCATCTTTTTATACAGCCTATAGTTCTATAACTATCATTAACCAATTGGTCAATATGATTAGAAAAACTCACAGCTGAATCTACCCATATATCCAGGTCCTTAAATAAGTCTACAGTTTCAATCACTGTGTTATGTATTAAATATTCATCTTTTAATTTATGTCTCCCAAATCTCATATGCTTAGTTTTTGATGTATTTATCAGCATATTATTCTCCTGTGCCCAAATGGTCAATTTAGTCAAGTTATTTTGCAGACATGTTTTATCTGTAACACATGTAATCAATTTATCCAGTTTCAGGTCATCTGCATATAGACTGTAGAACACCTCAGATGAAAATGTTAGGTCTGAAAGATACAATTTAAATAAGTAAGGGTCTAGGACAGAGCCCTGTGGGATGCACTGATTGTAACCAAGGATTTCAACTGTCCATTTGCTGTATGATATTTGCCATGTCCTATTTGTAAGCCATGCAGCTATCCATCTTATCAAGAGTACATCAATACCTAGTTGTAAAAATGTATTGATCAGTGTTTTGTGTATGACCCTGTCAAATGCTGAAGTTAACTCTATAAATTACATTACAGCACAATTTTTTATTCATAGCTGTTATTATATTGTTATAGAACATCATGTTACAGGTGTTAATAGATCTATTTTCAACATGTGCATGCTGATATATGGTTTCAAGTCCCCACCTATCCAGTTCTGACAATAACTTATCCAATATTACCTTCTCCATTATTTTTCCACAACATGAAAGTAGACTTAACGGTCTATATGTCTCTGGGTTTGTCCTACTCCCCTTTCCCTTAAAGACAGGTTTAATAAGCGCATGCCTCAAATCCTGAGGAATCTCCCCATATTTATATGACCTAGTGAATAATAGATATAATGGTAATTTAAGTTCTTGCTTTAGTGTTCTCAGGTCATTGTTACTAATTCCGTCTCCTCCCTGCTCTTTGTTTGGATCCAGTTTGCGCAGTTCTTTTTCAATATAATCTAATTTGATTCCAGTATCTGGGGTTACCTGAATGTCACTAGGACAACTTATTACCCCTTTTGTGGAGCCAAACTGTTTTGTATACGATTTTGTAAATATATCTATAATCTGTTGTGTCTTAGAATAAATTTTAGAATCTGCACACAATTTATCAATTTGTGTGTCTTAACTCCTTCCACATCTTATGTATCTATAAAAAGGTTTCCTATTATGTCCATATCTTTATATACATTTTCTTCAAATTTTTCTTGGTCTTGTCTTACGCTGTGCTTAATCTGTTTGTCCAGCTTGTTTATTTAAGTTTTCAAAGTTGTAGTTTTACCTGCCTTCCATTTCTTATATTTTTGTCTCTCACCTTAATCAGATATCTTGTTCTTATGGAAATATATCCCCCTGATGTTGTATGCCTAGAGCCTGATGTTAAACATTTTTTGACTTTTTGCACTCAAGCAATTTATGTTTCAAAACTTTTCACATTCCAGCTGCAGTTTTTCCACTGAACGCCTCACTCCAGTTAGTTTTACATAGTGAGTGTTCTGCTTCCATATAATCTGTAATTAACATTCTGTGCATTGGCTTACATTTCAGTTTGGCAGAATTATCTAGCAATAAATTAACCTTTATAACCCCATGATCGCTGCACATCAATGGTGATAAAACTTGAAGTGAAGTTACAGTAATTTCTTTGGGAATACAAACAATGTGTAGTATATTCCACGCCCTGATAGTTTTTTTTTACAACCTGAAGAATTTGTTGTTCCTGAATATACTCTGTGAATAATTTCTTTACTAACATTGTTGAATCAATATTATTCCAGTCTGTTTCTGGTAAATTTAAGTCCCCAGCTAATATTATTCTTCCCTCCTGTGTTTCATGTAAGAAATGTATAAATTCCTCTAGGTCATCTGCACTTGACTTTGGTGGTCTGTACACTCCAACAATTGTTATATGTTCCAGGGTTGTCTTTATTGTCACAGTTACACAGTCTACAGTATTGGTGTTATCATTGAACATGTAATAATCACAAGTCTCATAACTATCTTTAATCCCTATCATAACACCTCCACCCGATTTTTTGTTAGAATGCCTGTTACAGTAAAAACATTTATAGCCTGACATAACTGGTTTCCAGTCATTGTTCTTTAACCATGTTTCACAGACAATACAGAGGTTATTCAAACAAGCTTTACGCTCGAAGAATGGAGGACAGCAAGTGTCATTCCCTTTCACAAAGTTGGGGCATCAGAGGACCTGGGTAATTATAGACCCATAAGCCTGACCATCTTCATCTGTAATGTTATGATAAGGATCATTATGGACACGTAACCTACAGACTCTTGACACAGACAGTTCAGATTTGTCAAAGGCAGTTCCTACCTACTTAACCTTGTTGACCTCTTTGAGAAGCTTACTGAAGCAATGGATGAGGGCAAATCAGTGCATACAGCATATCTAGACTTTACAAAAATGTTTGATACCATTCCACACTCAGGTATTGTACATGCATACATACAAACATTTCAAGCACGGGCATCAATGCCCTTCTAGCCTGCCAATATACCAAACACTTGTCCCCATAATAAGTGTCCAGGCTGTTCTTAAAAATATTGAAACTAGTACTTGCATTAATGTAATTTGGTAGTCTGTTCCATGCATCAGCTACTCTGTTAGAGAACCAATTAGTACACTTCTCATTCCTACAGAATCTTCTACATAGGTTGTCTAATGATTCTCTAGTACTTTTTGATAACCCCAAACACTCCCAGAGGTAGTTGTCTCTAAATGCCCTATATACCTAAATAAGATCTCCTGTTAGATATCTGTAAGAGACACTGTACAGGTTCATATATTTTAGTCTTTCATAATAACTTAAATTTTCACATCCATGGATGCCCTTGGTATATTTCTGCTGTACTCTTTCCAGTTTACTCATGCTTGTCTTCTTATTGGATTTCCATATTGTTATTCCATGCTCAAGTTTGGATCTAATGTAACTAACAAACAACAACTTCATTATTTTTGATTTCCTAGACTTTATAAATCTTTTTATACAGCCTATAGTTCTATAACTATCATTAACCAATTGGTCAATATGATTAGAAAAAAATCATAGCTGAATCTACCCATATATCCAGGTCCTTAAATAAGTCTACAGTTTCAATCACTATGTGATGTATTAAACATTCATCTTTTAATTTATGTCTCCCAAATTTCATATGCTTAGTTTTTGATGTATTTATCAGCATATTATTCTCCTATGCCCAAATGGTAAATTTAGTCAAGTTATTTTGCAGACGTACAGTGGTGGTGCTGTGGTAGCATTGTCCCCTCACAGTACGACGTTGTCCTGTTCGATTCTCAGCTAAAGTGTCTTCTGTGTGGAGACATGTGCGAATAGGTGTACCTTCGTTGAAGGTTGTACGTCAGGGCTGGCAACTCAGTATGTAAAAATCTACTGCCAATCATTAGCAGACCAGACTTCCACTGTGGCGACCCCTAACCGGGAAAAGCTGAAAGATACAACAACAACCTTATCTGTAACACGTAATCAATTTACCCAATTTCAGGTCATCTGCATATAGACTGTAGAACACCTCAGATGAAAATGTTAGGTCTGAAAGATACAATTTAAATAAGTAAGGGCCTAGGACAGAGCCCTGTGGGACACACTGATTGTAACCAAGGATTTCAATTGTCCAGTTGCTGTATGATACTTGCCATATCCTATTAGTAAGCCATGCAGCTATCCATCTTATCAAGAGTACATCAATACCTAGTTGTAATAATTTATTGATCAGTGTTTTGTGTATGACCCTGTCAAATGCTGAAGTTAAATCTATAAATTACATCATAGCAGAAAATATTTTATTCACAGCTGTTATATTGTCATAGAACATCATGTTACAGGTGGTAATAGATCTATTTTCAACATGTGCATGCTGATATATGGTTTCAAGTCCCAGCCTATCCAGTTCTGACAATAACTTATCCAATATTACCTTCTCCATTATTTTTCCACAACATGAAAGTAGATTTAACGGTCTATATGACTCTGGGTTTATCCTACTCCCCTTTCCCTTAAAGACAGGTTTAATAAGCGCATGCCTCCAATCCTGAGGAATCTCCCCATATTTATATGACCTAGTGAATAATAGATATCATGGTAGTTTAAGTTCTTGCTGAAGTGTTCTTAGGTCATTGTTACTAATTCCGTCTCCTCCCTGCACTTTGTTTGGATCCAGTTTGCGCAGTTCTTTTTCAATATAATCTAATTTGATTCCAGTATCTGGGGTTACCTGGACAACTTATCACCCCGTTTGTGGAGCCAAACTGTTTTGCGTAAGATTTTGTAAATATATTTATAATCTGTTGTGTCTGAGAATAAATTTTAGAATCTGCACACAGTTTATCAGTTTGTATGTCTTAACTCCTGCCACATCTTATGTATCTATAAAAAGGTTTCCTATTATGTCCATATCTTTATATACATTTTCTTAAAATTTTTATTGATTGTGTCTCACGCTATGCTTAATCTGTTTGTCCAGCTTGTTTATTTCAGTTTTCAAAGTTGTAGTTCGACCTGTCTTCTGTTTGTTATATTTTTGTCTCTCACCTTAATCAGATATCTTGTTCTTATGGAAATATATCCCCCTGATGTTGTATGCCTAAAGCCTGATGTTAAACATTTTTTTTTTTACTTTTTGCACTCAAACAGTTTCTGTTTCAAAACTTTTAACATTCCATCTGCAGTTTTTCCACTGAACACCTCACTCCAGTTAGTTTTACATAGTGGCTGTTTTGCTTCCATATAATCTGTAATTAACATTATGTGCATTGGCTTACATTTCAGTTTGGCAGAATTATCTAGCAATAAATTAACCTTTATAACCCCATGATCACTGCACATCAATGGCAGTAAAACTTGAAGTGAAGTTACAGTAATTTCTTTGGGAAGACAAACAATGTCTAGTATATTCCGCCCCCTGATAGTTTTTTTTACAACCTGAAGCAATTGCTGTTCCTGAATATACTCTGAGAATAATTTCCTTACTAACATTGTTGAATCAATATTATTCCAGTTTGTTTCTGGTAAATTTAAGTCCCCATCTAATATTATTCTTCCCTCCTGTGTTTCATGTAAGAAATGTATGAATTCCTCTAGGCCATCTGCACTTGACTTTGTGGTCTGTACACTCCAACAATTGTCTTTATTGTCACAGTAACACAGTCTATAGTATTGGTGTTATTATTGAACATGTAATAATCACAGGTCTCATAGCTATCTTTAATCTCTATCATAACACCTCCACCTGATTTTTGTTAGGATGTCTGTTACAGTAAAAACATTTATACCCTGACAGAACTGGTTTCCAGTCATTGTTCTTTAACCATGTTTCACAAACAATAATAACATCAATCCTGTGGGAATGTAACACATTTTCCAATAAAAAAACTTTAATATTAATGTTCCTAGCATTAGCAGCCATCAGAGATGCATCAAATGTTGCTATCCTTGAACTGTTTAATTTTCGACCTGGCAAAAATGCTGCCTTGTGTTTGTCAAATATTGCAAAATATCTGCTGCAAAAATTCTCTTCACTGATCTTGACAAATGCACACCAACCTGTCTGAATACATGTGTGCCCAAAATAAGGACTGGATGCTCTACACGTTTCCATTTTTTAAAACAGGACAATTTTTCCATGTAGGTATTTATCCAAAAAATCTTTCCATTCACAGTGACCTGACTATCCTTTCTATACGTGGTCTGTGAAAAATACGCCATAACACCAGTACAAGCTATACTGTCTAAGAGGGCTGTCAGTTCCCGACTAACAGTCAGAGAATCTTTGTTGGTGACATTTGTACCAACATGAATAAAAGGAGAGCCATACTTCCTTACATTAAGGCACTCCAAAGCTTGTTTCCCATCTTCTATTTTTGCTCCTGGCAAGCATAACACTATTCAATGCTCATTAGCATCTCTGCAAATATAAGTATCAGTTCCTCTAATAATTGAATCTCTGATTGCAAGAATATCTTTGCTGGCCATCTCTGAAGAATCTTCAGCTTCTAATGCAGTAATATCTGCTCTGTCAATTGTTACGAAGGATAGATCTTCATCACTATTAGTCGTATTAATCCCACTGTTTTCATTGCGTATTAAGTTCTTATTCAGCTGGTATTATAAATCCACAGCTTGAACTATGCAGTCAGCATCTGTCTTTCTCATCTTTTTCCTTACAGTAATGTTCTTCAATCCTTTCACTTTCAATTTTGATTTCTTCCTTTTCACCTGCCCCTTGCCTCCTTTTTCTACCTTCTCTGTTGAAAAGACGATGGCATTTTCTGTAGACCGAAGGTTTTCTGATAGAAAAATATCATCATTCCCTGTTGTCTGTGTGTTATATACAAAGCAGTGTCCTTTTTACTACGTATTCTCTTTCCTTTACAGTCATTAATCAGTTTCTTTTACTTCCTGGTTGTTTGTTTTGAACTTCTTCTTTTCTTTCTTTTTTTTGTTTACTTCTAAACAAACTGGATCCTCAGATTGCTGAATACTTGCATCCAGAATTGCAACGTTCTCAGGGGCATCATCTTGTTTCATAGGAGTTGTAGATAAATTATCCTAGCTAAATATTAATTCTTATGAAACTTGCTGGATAATAAATTGGCTTACGAAATAGAACCACGAAAATTAGTGTGGGATGCTCTACCTCCAAAAGACCTGTCACTAATAGTGGACCCCAGGGTTTAGTCCTTGGGCTACTCCTCTTTGGCCTTTACTTCTCGAAGGTCAAAGCTATTGCTAAGAGTTTATTGCTGACCAAGCTTGCAGATGACTGTAAACTTGGTGCAATCATAAACTGCAGAGGACACCAAAATTCTCTAAGAGGGTCTTTCTCAAACAGACTAAAATTAAATGCCAAGAAATGTAGAATCATATCCTTCAGGAAGTATGACTTCCCTTTTAAGTATCACACTGACAACCAGTAGCCTAGCAAGGTTGGGGTAAAACAGGGTAGTTGCCATGGGTGCAAAGTATTAGAAGGAGCGATTGAGAAGTACAGAATTGTACTTCCCTCATTATTTTTTATAACCAACATTTTTTTTTGCTCTTTGCTTGAATAGCTTAGAGGGTGTAGGTCTGCTGTAGGAATGCTACTGTGTAAGTCAAGTGCTTTTACTTCTTCCCTTTACTGAAGAGATGAGGGGGGCATGGATCAACTTACGAAGCAGGAAGCCATTGGGTACAAATTTACCCATCAGTATGCTACTGTGTAAGACAAAGTGCTTTTTTGTCTTCTTCACTTAAATAGCTGAGGGGTGATGATGCTACATCAAGAACAGCACCAGGTGCTGGATGATCCAGCTACAGCTCTGTTGACAACACACCCCTGAAAGCTGATCTTATAGGTTCATAGATTAGTGCTAGGCTAACTGCCCTTGTGAGCCATTTTAAGCCTAGCCTATTTCTCCACATAAGAATCAAACCCTGCACCTTGGGTCTGTAAGGTAAATAGCTTAACCAGTATGCCAACCTCCTCCATAATCTGGGAACCTATATTCACAGTGAACTGTCCTTCGACCTCCATGTATCCAGTATTGTAAAGAATGGCTTTTTCATCACACAGCTTGTATCTAAGGATATGGTATCCAAGTCTTGGGATGTGATCATTCCATTGTACTCGTCTCTCAGTAGGCTGATCATTAAATATAATGCCTCAGTTTGGTATGTACCTGTTTAAACATTTGTCACAACTGGATTGACCACAACACTTTCTCACTAAAAAAAATCAAGGGCCTACATAATAAAAACTCTACAGACCATCTCAAAGCCTTGTCTGTCTACTTGGTATCATACAGGATACTAAGAGGCGACTTCTGCCTTGTGTATAGAGCCGCAGCAGACCCAATTTAGTCAGACCTATTTCACATGTCTAATGCTAACATGAACACCTGCTCAAAGGATTTCAATCTGTTTTGCAATATAAGTATAATATGTTGGAGGGATAGTTATATACCATATAAAATATCCCTTCTATGGATCCATCTTCCACTCTACATAGAGCAAAATACTTCTACTCTATTCAAACATAATTTGAACAAAGGGATGGGAAACTGCAAATTCCCCTTGACTTAGCACTCATCTCCCTCATGGGTTGGTGCAACCAGAGAATGACCCAGCAATTCCTTGTTCTGCCCTCTTTTGGGTTACTTGTACACAACATATGAGGGCTATATACTACCAAGGGAATGTAAGGCTAGACTTCTTAAGATCGTCACTGATCAATAGTCTAGAACATACTTATGAACATGCAGACTGGCATTAGGCACCCTAGATTTCATAGTGAGCAGGTGAGAGAACTAATAGCACCTCTCTGTAACACGGGGAAGGGTTAGGTTCCTGAAGACTGATAGAACACTTGAGATTCCCCTTCACAACAGAGGAAGCAAGACAGAAACCAAACGTTATCTACTCGTAGTTAAAAATCATGGCATCCCTACTATAGGAAAAAACTTTTGATGCAATGAAAAGTCAGTACAGCACTGCATCCAAAGTAGAATGGCTTCATATTGTGAAGGTTATACCAGGTAATCTAAAAAAGTGTTACTTTTTAACATTTCATTTGTGAGCGTGTAAAGATTATTAATCCATAAAACAGAAAGAAAAGGAAGGCCAATGAGGTGGAATCCACTTAGTTGTTTTTTATTAAGGCTCAATCTAAATGAATATTCTTTCCTTAGTGTTTTGGATTTAAAGCCATCAACAAGGCTACAGTAAAATATTGGAAATATGTGCCTTCACCACAAAAATTCAGTCATTTCATAAGTAAGACTGTATTCTACTTATTTATTTATTTGGCTTTGATTACTGGGGAAGTTCAAGTGGGCAAATGCCCTTTTTAGCAGTGGCCAGGGAGAAAAGCTTTACATTACACACATTTGCACAGGAAATTTGCATGAATTTACAGTAAAACTGTAGAATACAGCCGTGAAGTATTACCATGTTACAAACACAAAACAGAATACACAACATTTAGGCTCACTCACATCTGTGAGACATTCAGCATTATTTTACAGTGTGTGGGTATAGTTACATTTTAGTTAGTACACAGCAAATGAGTCATTTACATATATTACATAAGCAGTAAAAAATAAATTAAAACCTTTAACTAGGATAAAAAGTGTGAATATTTTTTATGATATAAGTATGGTTAGACTGCATAACTAGGGGGCTAACAATGGTGTTGATACAGGGATAAGACTGTTTTGCAGATAGGTGCATCTTTCACTGAGATTTTAAATTGTAGGTGGATTGACATTTTGAATAAGAAGTGGGCTTAATAATGGGGTTACTACAAATGTAGGAACATTTTTATTTTTATGTATGTTTTCAATTAAACTTAAATTGTAAGTGGGATGAAATATTTCTAATAGATGTTATGACTGAGCGCCATAAAGTTTAGTAATATATACAAAGTATAAACAGTCACTGTAATAAGTTTTAGATTTCTGAGTGAACAGCAGAGGTTTGTTCTGTGAGCATAGTTCACTGTGGGGTTTTTATAAATGTAATAATTGGTAAATGTCAGGGCATCTATCTGGGGTACACAGGATGTCGTGGGTAGTGTTTTTTGGACATAGGCAATCATACATTTATATAAATGAGAGCAAACCATATATTTGTGACATATTTTCAGTTGCAAACATTTTACATCACTTACAATCTATCCAGTCATTGTTAGTTAAACATCACAAAGCTCAATTCTGGCCTTCCCTTAAAACTCATTCCTCCTCCAAAACATTATTCTGCACATATTGTTGACACAATTCCCATTTTTTCTATGTAATTATCTCCTACCCTTTTCTAACGATCCCACTTCTAGTTGTTTTATTTCTATTATATTCAGCACTTCTACTGTGGTCGGTTTAAACTTTGATTTCCATTTTCTAGTAATTTCATTTTTGGTTGCCACCAGAATTAAACAGCCTTACTATGTGTACGCAATTCAGATTCTGTATCACAGCTTAAAAAAAAAAAAAAAAAAAACAGTTTCCTTATTTGCACCAATTTGCTCACCTAGTATTTCTGTTAGAGTAGTCTGCAGGGAATTTTAAAGTCTGCCAACTCATTGCACTCCCAAACATGTGTTCCTAGTTGCCTCTTTCTTCCCCATCACATCTCCTGCATTTGCAGTCTACCTGAGGGAAAGTTCTTTGGAGTCTGCTTGAGGAATAAAAATACCTATGTAAACACTTCCAAGTAAAGATCCTAAATCTTCTAGTCTTAGTTTCATATTTGTGAGCCATACATACGTACATTCACCCATTGTTTCTTTGTCAATTGCTTATCCAGTCTCTCTCTTCCCAGTCCTTTTCTAACCTCCTCTGACTGATTCCTATAGTTATCTTGCAATATTTTATATGTCCTACTAATTATCCCTTTTTAACAGCTGCTTCTTTCTAGATTCTGCAAAAAACTCTGCCAATGCTTGTGTTTCATTTAAGCTCCCCCAATTTCTTTCTCTTTGCCTATACTCTTATCAGTCCTTGATAGGGAAGGCAGCCTCTAGACTGCAGTCCAATTGAATTCTCGGCCTCTTCCCATTGCTGTTGTGGTTAGTCTTAAGATGTATGAAAACAGATAGATTAGGCAGCTTCAGTCAGTTAAGGGACCAAAGTACAACACAGTGGTGTGTTTGATAAATATGGTTACTTACAAACTTTACAGTTTTATTCAATAATTGCTCTAGTTTGACTATCTTTAATGAAAATTGACGAGGTGTATAAGAGACAAAGGAGTGGGTGGATCTGAGATGTGGTCTTGCCTACATAGTTTGATAGGAAAGGTATGACTTTATAAAAAAAGGCCTAGTTAATATTTTTTTAACTACACGTTGAATATGCTGATCTAATCTTAAAGTATGGCTAGTTATTTTGTAATAGCTCACTTTTAATTTTATTGACTGATAATATTATTGAGTCAAATAATATTGTTGAGTCAGAGACCATAAAGTTGAAGGAGAAAATACCATTAGTTTAGTTTTCTTTGGATTTAGTAGCAGTTTAGGTCATTCAAGACATTTTTCAATTTTTGAAAAGGAATGTTGTAAGGCAGTAAGTTAGATTTGCTGGGTGAAGGGGCTGTATGCATTTCATTTATGACTTTGATAAAGAGTAAAGGCCCTAATAATGAAGTCCATCTACTATTATTTGCTGAGGAGTTGATAGCACAGTAACACAATGTACACTCATTGCACTCAGTGACTGAGCAAACTTTTAAACCAGTTTATTGTATTGTTGCTGAATCTGAGCTCCTTGAATAAGAAGTTAGTCAGTGTTTGCTGAATTTTGTTATTTGCTAGTAATTACAGGTGTGGGGGTAGCCACATTCTTTGATTTCCTGTCCTTGCCTATTTAAGTGGTACAGTGTGAAATATTTTCTGCTTAAAAACCTCAGCTTTGGCCGGCTAAGAACTTGCTGTATTCAACTGGACGTATAAGAGAATTTAAGTACCTTTATCTGCACTTTTTTTTTTTCAAAAAAATACAGTATTTAAATTGATTTTAACTGTGTGTTGCAGGAATATTAACTGAACTGGAAGTTTTGACTCTGCTCTTCAGTTAGTCCCATGCACCCTCCCTGTTTTTGTTTTGGTGTTAATCTTAGTGGCCTTGAAACTGCCCGCCCCTCTTGTAAATTTGTGTTTGGATACTCCTTCTGGGCCCATCTCATTTGCTCACTCAACTGAGTGCAGTGAGATCATATTCTGATTTCAGGCACTCCTACTGTGTACAAAGAGAGCATCTGGGAAACAGAAAAAAAAATTAAGCTTGTTTCCTGCCTTTCCTGTTAAGTGGTATAGACTATTTGTAGGCTTCTGAGCCCCCAAGCCCTTCTGTGTTGGCGGGAAGCCTTCTAGCTTAGTTTTTTTTCTTATAACTAGCCAGTTTTCTAGTTTCAGCACTCAAATCTGTTTCTTTGATCTCAGCACTTGTGCAGAAAAAAAAAAATTCATCTGCTTTTACTGTACTTGTGTTTCTACCTACTTTATTTTACTTTTGCATCATCTTAAAAGTACTCAATTGTATTTATTACTGCTTGGTGTAACTCATTCTAAGCCTTTTGGTTTAAACACTTGGGCTTCGGACCAGTTGTTTTGCACTGAGAGGGTTTGTGGTCTGCACTGTAGTGGCAGAACAGGTAGCTTACATCCTTCTAGGTTGGGAACTGCTGATTGAGGGCTCAGTGTCTGTTATTCTAAAAGTGTATTGTGGGAGGAGAGGCTGGACTCTGCCCTTCTGAGCTGGGAATTTCTGGTTAAAGGCTTATAGTGCATGCATTTCTGAACTGCTTCTTACTGAAGTTGGTGCGCCTTGTTTGCTGTGGCATAGACTGGATTCGGGCCTGCTGGATCTAGCTGTGCTTGTGTAACTTGAGCACTAATCCAGGCATTCTCTAAAGTATTCAATTGTATTTATTACTGCTTGGTAGTAACTTGATTAAAGTGTAGTTATCATTCTAAGTCTTTTGGATTAAGCACTTGGGCTTCAGACCAGCTGTTTTACATTAGGAAGGTTTGTGGCATGCACTGTGGTGGCAGGACAGGTAGCTTTCATCCTTCTAAGTTGGGAACTGCTGATTGAGAGCCCAGTGTCTGTTATTCTTAAAGTGTATTAGTTCTGGTTTAAGCACTTGGGCTTCAGGCCAGTTATTTTACATTAAGAAGGTTCGTGGTCTGCACTCTTGTGGGAGAAGAGGCTGGACTCTGCCCTTCTGAGCTGGGAATTTCTGGTTAAAGGTTTATAGTGCCTGAATATTTGAACTGTATCTTACTGAAATTGGTACACCTTGTTTGTTGTAGCATAGACTAGATCCGGGCCTGCTGAATCTAGCTTTGTTTATATGCTTGTTGTTTGTTTGCTTGTTATTTCCTGGAATGCTAATTCCACCTAATACGTGGCTTCTCAGCTTCTGTGGATCACTAGTGATATCTGCATTGCTTACTGTACTTATTTCCTTGTTTCACTTGAAAGAAAGTTACTGTTTGTCGTTTTTGCATTTAAGTTATCTGTAACACATTGCACTTAAGTTACCTGGCACTTGCTCGCTAAAGCAATTATATGTCAGTACTAAAAATTAAAAGCACTACACCCTCACTCCCCACTGGCCCTTGTTTTCAATTATTAAGGAATTCCCAATATTATTCTAGCATGTCCAAAGGTCAGTTGTCAATCTCCTCTCCGGTCCAGCTGGTGAATCTGGGAATCTTGAGGCAATGTTACAACTGCCTCATGTACACAGATAACCCTCTCCTCCTCCCAACAAATTCCAACACATGTGAGAGATGCAACCATATAGCCAAACTGGAGGCTAAGCTCTCTCAACTCAGTAGTGGCATAACCAGTCAGGAGGAGAAGGAAACCACACTCACTACAATTCCAGTCTCACATAGACCTACCATGACAGCAAACCAAACACATAATCACACAAAACATACTCGAGGCTCTAAATAAAGATCTGCCTAAGCAGCAGAGACCTCCAAAGCAGACACCCAAGCAACCGCTACCCCAAAACAAAACACGTGCAACACATATCTCACAAAGCCAGTGTGCCGAACAGTCACAGCCCTTAAGACTAAACAACACACCTGATACACTTGTAATAGGTGACTCTATCGTCAGGCACACTGATGACCCGCTCACCAGGCTGAACAAGGAGAGGGTCATGGTGAGCAGCCTGTCGGGCGCTAGGATCCGCCACATAACACAAGCACTCAGGTCACTCCAAGGCAAGTACAAATATGACTCAGTCATTGTCCATGCTGGTGTGAATGACCTGAGATGTACCTCCCTGGACTACATGAAAAGAGACATAAAGGAGCTCTCTGAGCATGTAGCCCAGGCCGGTATGACCCTAACCTTGAGTAGCATCTTACCCTCACCAAGAATGATGCCACAATATGAAGACAAGATGATCAATTTCAACAATTGGCTTAAGTACTGGTGTCATTCAAAGGGGATCCAATGCCAGTCAGCTTGGGATGATATGCTCGACAAGCCACAATGCTTCGCTAGGGATGGTTTGCACCTGTCATCCCTGGGCTTTCCGATATTGGCAAAGGCTCTTGCTACCCCCATAGTGCCTTTTTTAGGCAAGGCTCAAAAGACAAACCCACCTCCATAGGTATCACAAGAGACAAGAAACTAAGAGTAATGCTACTCAACGCCAGAAGTCTAAACCTCAAAAGGGCAAATATCTATCCCAGCAGAGTGCTGCCCCCCTGACATCTCAGATGCTCAGGTAAGAGCTGCCCTCTCCAAAGCAAAAAACACAGCATCAATGGGACCAGACGGTGTCCCGGGCTGCGTCCTACATGAACTCCAAGAAGAGCTAAACCCAAACATAAAACTACTGTTCAATCTTAGCCTTACTACAGGATATCTGCCCAAAGAGTGGCGTACAGCAACAGTGGTCCCTCTCCATAAAGGTGGTGCCTCAACGGATCCTGGAAACTATCGCCCCATAAGCCTGACTAGCTTGGTCTGCAAAGCTATGGAAAGGATCATCATGGACCTCATAAATAAAGATATTGGGGACCTACAGACACTGAATCCTACCCAGTTCGGCTTTGTTAAGGGCAGATCCTGCCTCTTAAACCTGGTTGATTTCTTTGAAACAGTCACCAAGGCCATTGACGAGGGGAAGGTGGTCCACACAGCCTACCTGGAGCTCGCAAAAGCCTTCGATACAATACCCCACTGGCATTATAGATAAGCTCACCAGCTTAAATATAAACCCCTATGTCACTAGATGGATTGCAAACTGGCTCAAGGACAGAACCCACATTGTTAGAATTGCTGGAGCCATGTCAGACTCCAAACCAGTTACAAGTGGTGTCCCACAAGGCTCAGTCCTGGGACCTCTCTTGTTCGGTATATATTTCTCAAAGGTACAGGCCAACACGGAAGGACTGTGGCTGACCAAGTTCGCAGATGACTGCAAACTGGGCACCATAATCGACTCTCCAGCCGACACAAGCATCCTCCAAAAGGGCCTCATAGAAACAGACAACTGGTGCCAGAGCCATGGCCTCAAGCTAAATGCCAAAAAGTGTATAGTCATCCCCTTTTGCAAAAATAAAGTGCCCACAAATTACCACATAGGTGGTAATCCATTAAGTACAGAAGAAGTAATTAGGGACCTGGGGACCCAAGTTGATAGCAATCTCTCCTTTGACAACCACGTGGCCAAAGTGGTTAGAAAAACATTTTATATAGCCCACCTAATCATGAAGGGAATCACATCTAGATCAGGGGAGGTCATCGTGCCTCTTTACTCATCCCTCATCAGGCCTATAATTGAGTACAATGCCCCTTTTGGGATGTACCTTACCAGACACCTGCAGCAACTGGAAAGACCCCAAAAGTACCTCACCAAGAGGATCAAAGGGCTCAAACAGATGCCATATGCTGCCCGGTTAAAGAAAGTCCAGCTCTACTCAGTGGCATACCGCCTGTTCAGAGGCGATCTGTGCCTGACGTATAAAGCCATGTCCAACCCGGAATTAATGGACATGCTGCACCTCAGAAAATCCAAATCCCATCGAGCTATGCGCTCGAGAGACTTGAACCTCAGCACTGAAATAAATAGGACATGCTGGAGGGACAGATTCATAACCCAGAGGCTCCCTTCACTCTGGAATAAAATCCCAGTCCAGGTTAGGCAGAGTCCCTCATTGACTCTCTTCAAGAGGAATCTTGATGAGTGGATGGGAGATCATAGGTTTACCCCAGGTATTACTTCTGTGTCACTGTTAGACAGAGGCACAGTATACTAACCTCGAAAAAGGGCATAGCAAAATAAATTTAAAATGGGTGGCAAAAGCCAAACACATTCTGGCTAGGTTTATAAATGCCCTAGGGCAGATAGCCTAGTATGAACCTATGAACCTATGATACTATATCAAATGTTTTGGATAGGTACAAATACAGGGATGTGACCATTTCACCTTGATTTGGTCTTTTTAGTTTATGAAAGCTAGTAAAGCTGTTCTTGTGCTATGCCATGGACTAAATCTATACTGTGCTGCAGAAAGAACCTTCTCTGTTAGATAGATTATTAGCTATAGGTAAAGGCATTCTTCAAGTATTTTACATAGTGGGAACAAGCTGGCTAGAGGCCTGTAGTCTGCTATTTCACATAATTTTCAACATTTATGTATGGATATAATATAGGACTGTCTCCAGCTAGTGGGCATGTGATGGCTTTTGCAGCTATTTTTAGATATTCTTAGGTTTTCAGCTGAAAGAAAGATGGGTTAAGTTTTACTTAAAGTGTTTTCATTGTGGTGGTAGACATTGTGGTAATTGTGAAGGTAGGGCTGATATTGATCACGTCACTTACTGATATATTGGGTGTTTTGTGTTTATTAAGGCAGTTAGCAACATTTATGTAGCATGAAATACATCTGCATGTTAGATTGTAGTCTCTTCATTTGTTAAAAGGGCAATGTAAGATTTTTTTTTGCCAGGACATATACTTTAATTAATTGTTGAGGAAACTTATTTTGTGGTTTTACTGTACTTTTTCTGTAGGCTAATATGGTGATTTTACCTAACCTTTACTTTTAATATGATGTTTTTAGTTGGGCTGTAACATAAGTAACCTGAACCAGCCAAAATTCACTTAAAGGCACAGACATAGATACATTTATTTCTATGGGTGTGAATAATGAAACTACATAGAACATTCAGTTTTATTGTTGTTATTAGATGCCAATTCCAGGGATTAGACTTCTTTAGGAAAGGTGTTTCTTTTTAATTGGTTTGGGTTCTTTCAATTACTTCTGCTACAGTTATGTCTTAGTAAAGTAATTACTGAATTTGGTTTGAGATTTAGCGTATGTGCAGTTGCTATTTTGTTGATTCTATAGCCAGCTGAAAGGCTTTCAAGGTCTTTTGGACCCAGCTATAATAACATAGAACTGAAGTGACACAGCAGGTAGCTTTCTTGCATCACAGTATTTGATACCTCAGTTTGTTTATTGGTTCTGATGACGTCTGTGGACTGGTGTCATGTCCAGGGTGAGTTTCTCTGCATTCAGACGATTAGGCAATGAGATAAGCTTCAGCTTGCCATGACCCAGAACTGGGTAAGTTATAAAACAGGCAATAAGAGAATAAAATACATTTGTTTGCCTCCATTTTGTTCCCGTTCATAAGGACTAAAAAATCTAAGACTTCTTTGACTGGGTACCCCAAGTTGTAACAAAGTCAAGGACTGTAGCTGTGCTCTGCTTAGATTTCAGTAAGGCATCTGCAGAATTGTAGTGGGCTTATCTGGAGTCCAGTGCCACTCCCCAATCAGGCCACCCATGACACTATGCTGAGGAGCAAAATTTAAAAAAAGCCATTCTCCTATTTGGAACTTTTCCTTCCTCTCCTAAGGAGAGATGCCATGTTATCTGTGTCCTTTCCTCATGGCTATGTGAGGAGCAAAAAACATGCTTTTCTCTTAAAAATGTAACAAACCACTTGCTACAAGCCTAAAGCTAGTACAGGAATTAATTTATATACCGGCATTAAAATGAATCCTTGTACTGAGTGATCAGATCTGCAGATTGTGCCCAGTATCTCCTTGGGCTCAGGGTGGCTGCCCACTTTGCAACACTCTGGCCACGCTTCGGGATTTCTGATAAAGTACTAAATACAAATTAATAAGTAAAATCACACACCCATGGAGTGGGCTGTGGGATGGTGGCACATATATGGTGGCAGCTAAAGGAAATTAAATTAGTGGGTCATAGGAAATGGATTCTGCTTAGAGTAAAAGCTGATTAATTGTAGGGAACTTTTCCCTTTGTTGATGCATCAACTCATTGAGGTGACACTCATTGAGACTGTGCCTCTTTCCTCCATATTATTGCAACCGCTGAGGAAGTTTATATAACTAAAGGAGGTTTGGGGGTAAAGTTCCCCACATAAGGGGATTGGAAGTGCAGTTCTAAACACTTTCTTTGCTTGGTTTTTGAGTTGCTCAGTTTTACTAGTTGCTGTTTTGACAAGTTGTATTATGATGAAAGGTCACAAATTGTACTAGCGGAGTACCACAGGGATTAGTATTGGGATGACTGTTTTCATCTGTATAAGCAGCATTGCAGAAAATCTATAAAGATAAGCTTGAGTTTTGTCTGGTGATACAAGATAAGCAAAACAGATCATTTGTGAGAAGATCGAAAATGGTAGAGAACTTTGCAGGATCAGAGGAATGGTTTCAAACATGCATCTTAAGTTCAATACAAAAATGCAAAATAGTGCGTCTAAAAAACAATAATCAGCAGAACAAATACCCAGCTTGACAGATAGTAGTTACAGCACAAGTGCAATGGGACCTGGGCATATTCATATCAGATGATGTAAAGATAAGCAACCTATGTGACAGTCAGCAAAGAATGCAGGCTGTTTGCATACACTTGAGGATGCATAACATCTAGAGAAAACTAGACGTTATTTTAACAGCTGGTAAAACCCTATCTGGAGTAATATACACAGTTTGGGAGATTTCATTTTCACATAGTCATAGAAACGATGGAGACAGTACGGAAAGAGTAACAGAAATGGGACATGTTCTTCAACAGAACTGATATGAAGAAAAAGTACTAGGAAATACGCTTAGTGATGAAGAGATATGGTTGAAATGAATAAAATTATGTATCTTAAAGAGAATCTGCAAGAGGGCACAATTTTGAGGGTGCAAGATTGAAAGTTTAAAGGTGACATAACGGAAGTATTTTTTATGGAAAAGGTGGTAGATGAGTGGACCAGCCTTCCTAAGGAGGTGATAAAACAAAACAGAGGCAGAATTATATGACTGCATTGAAGAAAAAAGAAGCAATCTGTCGATTAAGTAGTATGCATAACTCATCCAAAGGTTAGGGCAATGAATAGGCTAAATGGACAGAATAGTCTTTAGCTACCATGCACTTCTATCGTACTATGTTTTCAGGTACCTTGTTCTAACCCCACCCAAAATATCTAATAATGAGGATGTTATTTTAATATATTATTACTAGAAGTATCAACAGTCTCTGTATGTTGTACAGCAAACATAATAAAAGAATGATTAGACTATTTTTAATGAATGCTTTTCATTAAGATCTGTGCAAGAAATCATGTCCAAATAAAAGAATAATCATTTTGATATATGGAGATGCAGCCGAATCTTAAAACTGATTTCTCCTTTCCTCTTGTTTACATTTCAAGCATCCAGTCATCAGTTCAATGCTTTACCTTGAGGAAATGATATCACAGTGAAGAATACATTTAACATACTAAAAATCAATCTGCCTCTTCTTGTAGCAAAATATTGGTCTGCTCTTGTGAATGGATGTATCTCCGACTGAACATAATTAAAAGTAATTGGAGAAAATTGGATATAAGGATAATTTTCTTTCATCTAAGGTCTTACATGCTCAAAAAACAATACATCATATATTACTCTATTGCAAAAAAGGCACAGTGTATACATCTTTGTTATCAATATTTTCTCAGACATACATTGTTAAATATGAATGACTGTATCATTCATAACATTGCTTTGACTGAATATGGAATATCACTTTACAGCTGATTTAGAATTTCATCAGCAAGAATTGAAAATGTGTGTATTTTGCCTGCAGTCCATGAAAAGAGTGACAACTTTCATAGTGATCACATGCTAAGGATTGTTATCACCTCATTCATGCAGTTTGGGGTAACTCAGAAGGTTATGAATAATTTCAAATCACCAACAGGATATACCTTTCTGATTCATGAAAATGGTTTTGAAAAATTCTCTAAGGGACTGGCTTTTGCTGACATAAAGTGATTTTTCTTTGTTTTCATTATCATAGATTACCAGAAATGGTTGTGCCTGCCAGACCAGAGTACCGCTCCTACTAAAATTAAAATTATTGTGTTTTTATTCTTATGAAAAGCTTCTCATCTGACAACATATCCTGATCACAAATTTAACAAAGTGCTTAAATATTTTATGAATATCCAGGAAACACTGATCAGCTAAACTGGCTTCAGAATCTTTCTTCTCTTTACTGTAGTCTGTTGAAAACAGGTATGCTTACTACTTTATAGATGACAAGGCAATGGTGTTTTTAGCTGAGAGCTAAGACTGAAAGTTAAGTTGTCAATAAAGATCCAGGGTAGTCTGATGTTATTTACTGTAAAAAATATTTGGGAGATTCCCCCCATGAACAACACTTCACATGTCAGATTTTTGTAGATCTCCCCATCTATCATCATGTGCAACATTTGTGTATCCCACCTTGCACCTTACTGTAATCTATACAGGTCTTGCCCTGCTGAGGAGGGCTTTCTTTATTAACCCCCCCCCCAAAAAAAATGTGGACAATCACAAAACAGTACAACAAGCATGTCACCTAATGCAGCTTAGCAAACTGACCCAATGCTCAGGACTGCATTTTCAGGGTCACCATCCACTCCAAGGCCCAAAGATGGTAGTAATCTGACAAGGCTCCACTAAACCCTCCCCAAGAGAAAAGAGAACAGGCCACCGTCTGCTTTATTTTTTCTGACCTCTGTGCTAATTCTTCTGGTGGTCTGAAATTGTTGTTGAAGCCAGAATGTCACTGGCATAAGTCTGATGTTATTGATCTTGACATGAAAGCATCCTAAAAACCTCAGTTTGTATCTGACTGATTAAACCTTGAGGCTATCAATATATATTGCTTAGGCATACGATACAGTGCAAGGTAAATATTCAGGAGCTGAAAGTCACTGAGGCTTGAAGGTTTCAGACACTGGAAGTGAACAAATGAAATATACAACCAAATCACACAGCTTATCGTAGCTTGATTAGTAATATCACCAGCAAGTCAAAACAACTAAATCCAGTTGCAGCCAAAAAGGCTTCATTGTGCATAACAAGTTCTGTACTATTGTTACTAGAGGGACTGTTTTTGATATAATAAATCCTGAAGATGTGATAAGGGAAGTAACAAATAAGCAGAATAAGTAAGAAAGGCAAGTTTTTCAAAACAGCCCCAACGTCTTGTTGACCTTGCCAAGAACCTCTAATTTTTTTTAACACTTTTGCAGCCATGATTGCCTGACATGCTAACAGGGCTGCAACCAAAATGATGACTAAAGTAATGACTATATAGTTTAGTGTAGTCACCCCCACATTTTCAAATTCTTTTTGGAAATTAAAACACTGTGTTTCATTG
Organism: Protopterus annectens; assembly: GCF_019279795.1. NCBI lineage: Eukaryota > Metazoa > Chordata > Ceratodontiformes > Protopteridae > Protopterus > Protopterus annectens. The sequence continues at coordinate 1,683,313,282 of NC_056744.1, read as the reverse complement.
TATGTATTGTTTGCTGTTTGGCCATACTTCAAAAAATAAGGTGGTAATATACCTACAATAGTCACTATCCATACCGTAGCACTGGATATGACGGCCCAGTATTTATTTGTGAATATGATTTCATTCCTGTTCATAAAGAAGCAGACATAGCGTGTTCCCAAAATAGCCATGTAAAACAGAAATGTCAGGTACATGTGGATGTGAATGATGCTGCTAACTATTTTGCAGAAGACGAATTTGAAATTCCACTGCCTCGTTGTAAAGTAAGCTATGCGAAATGGGAGTGTTAAGACAAAAACTGTGTGTATTACTACTAAGTTTATAATAGCAACAGAAGTCATTGTGTTTGATCTCCTCTTCATTAAACAGCTTGACATCAGGACAATTCCAACTGCTCCTCCAACTAACACTGTACTATATATTATTATTATCATTACTTCCGCTGCTTTAGGGATCTCACTTGGAGCAGCAGATGTCTGTTCATCTGTCATCTCATAAAATGTAGTAGTGGTCTCAGTCAGACTGGAAACATTTTCCCACTTGAGTGATTTCATCTTCTTTCTCACTTTGTTGGTTATGAAAGTTGTGCTGTAGAGTAAAAGATGAAACAACAAAAAGATATTTAAAATGCCAGAAACCTTTGACCAGTGTACCTATTAGTTTGAGGTGCATTCAGTTGTTTTAAGACATACATACTTGTAGAGTTTAATGCATAACAGGAAACAAAATTATTAAAAGAGCAACAAACAGACCATAATGAGGTTGTAGCTTATTCCTGAGCATGCAAGCCTCCAGCTTATGATGAAGACCAAAAAAATCATAAACTCAATGAGGGATGTTATACCAAACTCGTGAGGTGAATGGAGGGTTAGAAATACTGCATGACTAAACAAGGAGATGCAAGTAATGATATTAACTTAATACTCAGCAGAACCATTTAAAAAATTACATAATATTTTGAGCTGTTTCTGCTTGGCTGTCTCTGTTTATTCTTTTGCAGTGTTTTCTGACAGCTGCATTGCCTTTTGTTTACTTCACGGTCTCTTCCTTGTTTCACAGTGACTCACAATGTACACTCAGAAGGTCACTGATAAAACGGATTAAGTGCACATTATTATCCCGTTGGTAACACATCTCTTCCTGTATTAATGTTTTGTGGAAGCAGTAAGAATCCAAGGTTCTACATTACAGAAGCAGTAAGAATCCAAGGTTCTACATTACAGAGACAGTCAAGGGAGGTCATCGTCCCCCTGTACTCATCACTCATTAGACCTATGATTGAGTACAATGCCCCGTTCGGAATGTATCTGACCAGACACCTGATGCAGCTTGAAAGGCCCCAAAAGTTCCTCACCAAAAGGATAAAGGGTCTCAAAAACATGTCTTATGCTGCCCGACTGAAAGAACTCCAGCTCTATTCAGTCTCATACCGCTTGCTCAGAGGTGACCTGTGCCTGACATATAAGGCCATGTCAAACCCAGATTTGATGAATATGCTTCACCTCAAAAAATCTAGATCCCTCAGAACCACAAGGGCGGGAGACTTAAACCTTGACACGGTTATAAATAGAACGTGCTGGAGGGACAGATTCATCACCCAGAGACTCCCTATGCTGTGGAACAAAATCCCGGTACATGTGAGGCAGAGCACCTCGCTGGCCTTGTTCAAGAGGAATCTTGACCAATGGATGGGAGATCGCAGATATACCCCAGGGATTACTTCAGTGTCACTGCTTGACAGAGGCACAGAAAAATGATAGGCATAGTTTTTATTCAAACTAAAGGGGTGGCGAAAGCCACATAACTATGGGCTAGGCTTATAAATGCCCTTGGGCAGATAGCCTAGTATGAACCTATGAACCTATGGAGGTATGACTGTACACTCAGCTGTTGTAAGGGCATACATACATTCATCAAAACCTACAGTGTATGCACCTAAGTGTCTTGATGCTCTAATAAAATCAGATTATTTCTTTATATTATTAAACTTCAATTAATTTTCAGTTACAGTTGTGTATGTTCTTTGTAGTTAATTTGTGAGACATGACAGGTGAGACTGCTCTCTGACTATTTCTGTTTTTTGCTAACCCCCATCCCACTTGTGCTCTAGACTTGCACAAACCTGCTGTAACTGTAACATTAGGATCCCCATCCCAGTCTTGGGCCATCACTGCAGGTTCATATTGGGAAGGCCTTCCCTTTAGAATTTTACTTCACTCAATGTTTCTTTCATACATTGCCAGCCACTAACACACACACACACACACACACACACACACACACACACACACACACACACACACACACACACACACACACACACACACACACACACACACTGCAATATTTAAAAAATTAGACCCTTTTTAGAACTTAGGATATTTAAGCAGCACAGGGTATTGAGGCACAGCTCCCCACATGAGGGCGCAGTGAGACTTGCCCCCTGCAAAAAAAAAAATATTTTGCATGGTGTGAGGTTGTATGTCAGATCAAATGCATTAGGGTTTCATTTTTTGACATATTAGTATATGTCTTTTCATGTAATACCACTGTTATTGAATCACAAATCACTGAAAGAAATTATAGAAATTGGATATCATTGAATCACATTTCATAGAAAATGTCATACACAGCAAACATACCTCCAAAAGTTTATTTTTTGTAGAGGGCAAGACCCCCCTGCAATCCACGTGTAGGCGGTGTTACCCATCACACCCCCATGCTAAGTCCATGGGCACAAAACTGAAGAGAAAAGAGAAATCCACACATAGTGAATCAATGCTGATGCACAAACCTAGTTAGAGAGATGGAGGTACCGCCAGTAGGGGCCATTGCGTATTACAGCCCTCTTAAACACAGTGGCGGCTGGTGACTTCAAATCAAAGGGGGGCTGCAGGAGACAGCTGAACGGGTGGGGTCAATGGGAAGGGGTGTTGTCAACTAGAAAGGGGAGGGGCTATTCTCAAAACCACAAAAACGAACTAAATACACTGCCCTGGGTGCCAAACCGTAATTATTAGTGTCCAATCAAGACAAAATGAAGTGTAGAAGAATAAAAATATTTCAATGCATTGGCTGCATGACAGCTTACTTAATATCTAGATAGAAACAAAAAGGTTGTGAGGCATGAAAAAATACATTACTTTTTAAATACATTAATGGAATGCTAGTCAAAATCAAGTATAAGAAAAACAAGCAGCACTCAACTCAAACCACTTCTTGCTCTGCAGTTCTAATTATAATTTATATTCAGCTTTATTAAAGTACCAAGTAACATGCTGAAAGTAGAAATCTCTGATGCCCCCACTTGTAAAATGTTTCTTAACCAAAAAAAGACCTGCTGCCTGACAACTATCTACCTGTTTCATGGGGAAAACATGATCAAAGTCAAAAATGAAAAGCAAACAAGAAATAAGCTCAAGATACATTGCTTAAAAGGATTACTGTACAGGTTATGGACCACACGACTGGCATTCTGTTTAGTTTACGGGTAAAGCCTGCAGAGATTACTGGAAGTCTCCAAGTGTAATGAGCTTCTTAAAATAATGTAATCCTGTCCTTTATTACAAATACTGTCATATGCATTTCAATACCCAAGGCTTATGCATTATCTAGTTAAGTATTCTCTACATGGCAACAACAGAAAGGTTTTCAATATTGGCAATTCTTTAACAGTATGCTTATTAAAGCTTACTTGCATCTTACGATCTCAGCCAAGCTTACCTGATGGTCATTAAAGTATTGCTACTTAAACACAGAGCAACAGGCACTTTGAGTGATAAGCATAAATCAACAGCACAAAAAATATGACAGAAACCAGACCATTCTGAAAAAATCAAGGACAGATGAAAAGCCAGTCTAGTACTTGTGTCTACCTTGGATGGGGGGGGATACTCTACACATTTACACTGCATAACTACTCCTTGCCTTGCTTCGACACATCCAGAGTCACTACATGGGGGAGTGGGGTGCAACATGTATGTCACAATTTGAAATGTCTCTGACTGACTGTGATGGCCCTGACACATTTGTCATACCTCTCAACCTCAGAGCAAGAAATCTGGACAAAGCCATACAAAGAAGTGGGACAAAGGCCCAAAAATAAGGACAATTTTTAAATATTGCTCTTATAAACTTAGAAAGATAATAGAATAGGTCTTGCATTAGTATGAATTTTCTGAATGGTAAGAAATATGAAACTCAAATGTCTGTCATTATTTTTTAACTTCAGTCTTTAATGATTTGTCACTAATTTGCCAAAAAAACCCACAATTTTATGAAAAATGGACCAAAAATGTGATGTAAAAATATAAAATAGCCACACAATACAGCTGGGAACCTGTCAAAGAAGGGACACTAATATTAGTACTGCTAACTTGAGCAGCTGACAAAATAAAAGAATCTACATGCATTTCTGAAATAAAAGTAATCTATAACTCTGATTATTACAGTTATTTCTTAATTGTAAACCCTCCAGGTTTTCTTCCAAAATTACTATTTTGCGGAGGGATTATTAGGGGGAAGAACAACATTTTGAGCCAAAATCAGGGACAGTTGAGAGGTTTGGCTATGCCTAATTCTATAAAGCAATTTATTTGCATGTACCTCTCAACCTGTTAATGCAATAAATCTGGACAAGGTCAAATATATTGGGGGAACATATAAACAGTACTAAAAATTGCTCTTGTATAAACTGAGACAGTTGCTAGAACAACAGGTCTTACTTTAGCATACATTTTTCTGAAGGCTATGAAGTCTGAAACTCAGTGTGTCATTATGTGTTGACTTAATTCCTAAATGATTTGCCAGAAAACCACAAATCTTATGAGGAACAAACCAAAAATGTTGTATCTTTCGGCTTTTCCCGGTTAGGGGTCGCCACAGTGGAACTCCGGTCCGCTAATGATTGGCAGTAGATTTTTATGTACCGACTTGCCAGGCCTGACGCACAACCTTCAATGAAGGTACGCCCATTCATGCATGTCTCCACACAGAAGACACTTTAGCTGAGAATCGAACAGGGCAACGTCTTACTGTGAGGCGACAATGCTACCGCAGCACCACCACCGCAGTAGGAACAAACCAAAAATAAGAAGCAAAAATCTATTCATTCTTTGAAAATCTGGACAGTTGGGAGGTATAGTTCAGCTGGGGCTGTCTTTACGTTTGCCGCCCTTCCCCCTCACAAAATCATGGTCGAATGGAGCCTCCCCCTGCAGCCATTCAAGTGATCCATTACCTGGCTATTTCACTCCATTTACCATAAACACTAATGTGCATACTGATTTACTTCTATGATGATTTGGACTTCATTTGAAAGTTTTATTTTGCATTTTCCAGCACAAACACTAAGACATCTGCTAAACAAACTTAGCATTAAAACTTCTCTGCCCTTAAAACTTACATTCATTGAAACAGCATTGAAACCCACATTCAAAGAAAATAAATTTTATCAGTGGCAGATACAGATTTATTCTGGGCTGTTTTTCAAATCATAGGCCCCTTGCATATGAAACATACATATGCTCTTTGATACACCTTCCTATTGTTTTGAACATTTTTCCAATAAACTATGAAACAAAATGCAAGCACCAATAATGACAAAACTGCCCAGTTCAGAACATTTCCATCATAAAAGTCTACTCAAACTTCTACAGTCCACCATTATCAGTAAACATGCACAATTCTACAGTCCACCATTATCAGTAAATATGCACAATTCTACAGTCCACCATTATCAGTAAATATGCACAATCTCTGAAGAAGTAAAAAAGTCATCTAAATAATTCCACATTAAATAAATCTGTAACTAATGAAGAGGTTGCTGCTAGCAAACACCTTTATATTTCATGGTTTCATCGAAAAATAAAGTGTCTGATGCCCCTGAGGAATAAATTGCCTATATTACATTAAAAATGATAAGCTAGTAGTATTGCAATAGGAAATGGATGGCAAACTGATAACAGGCTCATAGTTAGTATCTTAACTTTTTCAGTACGGTAGCATTCACCCCTTGTGGGAGTAGAACCAACAACCTTCTGCATTAAAAGCAAGTACACAACCTGTTGTGCTATTAACAATGCAAGCTGACTTAGCATAAGCAGCACTAAATTTCTCTTCCCCTGCAGCTCTCAGCTCCTTGTAAAATCTACTCAATACTCAACTGCATCTCAACTTTGCAGTACAAGTAATCTGGAAAAAGCCAAATTTATTAGGGGGGGGGTCAAAAGCCCAAAAACCAGGGACACATTAAACATTGTTTGTATAATCTTGGAAAGTTGCTAAAATAAAATGCTGTGTTACCACCATACATTTTACTGCCAAAGTCCCTGTGCAAAAGAGTCAGAGCAACATACCACTATGCCAAATCAGCTGCTTTGTGAAAGAAAAATGCTGTGTTACCACCATACATTTTACTGCCAAGGTCCCTGTGCAAAACAGTCAGAGCAACATACCACTACACCAAATCAGCTGCTTTGTGAAAGAGCGGAAGACTGAAACTTAAATGGCTATTATTTAATGAATTCAGTTCTCACCATAGCTGTCAACCTCTTAGCACAAAACACCTGGACAAACCCAGTAATGAGGGAATACAGCCCTCAAACATATTCAGTGAATTCAGTTCTTGCCATAGCTGTCAACCTTAGCACAAAAAAACCTGGACAAAGCCCATAATGGGGTAATACAGTCCCAAAAATAAGGACAACTTTCAAATATTCATCTTAGAAAATTGCTAGAATAAAAGGTTGTGTTACTATGTATTTTCTGAAGAATATGAAGTCTGAAATTCAAATGCCTGCCAATTTTACTTCTGACGGAACAAAAACAATTTTCAGCAGAGGCACAGGGAGAAATACTGCAGACACATGTCTTTGTAAAAAGGCAGGACACCAGAGCAAATCCACACAAACACAGGGATGAGATGTAGACTCCACACAGAAGGCACCCCAGCCAAGAATCAAACCAGAAAACGTATAGCTGTGAGGCAACAATGCTACCACTGCACCATCAAATATCTAAGGAATTAAACATTCAGAAACCTGAAGTCTGAAATTCAAATGCCTGTCAATTTTATTTAACATTTGTTAATCAGGACAGTCTGACTTGGAACAAAAAAACAATTTTCAGCAGAGGCCCAGGAAGAAATAATGCAGACATGTCTTTGTAACATGGGAGGACACAAAAGAAAACCCACACAAACACAGGGAGAAGATGCAGACCCCACACAGAAGGCACACCAGCCAAGAATCAAACCTGAGAACCTGCAGCTGTGAGGCAACAATGCTAGCACTGCACCATCAAATATCAAGCATTGCAACATTTAAAAACCACAGATATTATGAGGAACAGATCAGATCAAATATGAGGCTAAAATCTGCAATTTATTTTTACAAATGGTGGTGGATAGGGAATTCAGGTCCTTAACACCTGCATACAAGGTACAGGGTTCAAGCCTGAAGTATTCCCTACCACACCACCATGAGTTTGTTCTAGCCACCAGTATATAGCAACTGGGATGTTACCACACACACACACACACACACACACACACACACACACACACACACACACACACACACCTCTTACCTGGAGCGATGTAGATTCCTTCGTGCCATTAAATAAATCCATAGCTGTCCCTCGTACATGGAGCAATCCCTTCATGCCATTAAATCCATAGCTGTTAGTGCACTACAAACCTACCTGTGCATTAAGTCCGTTGGAGCACATCCAGCACGCGAGAAGTTCTTCCCCCGATGAGACTCCAGCCTGCCAACGTTGCAGTCCGAGTCCGATCCATTTCCAGCGACAGTCTATGCAGTTACAACTGCATAGACTTCTGGGATCTCTGCTCTTACATGTTTCCCAGTCTGGACTGCTGCTGAAACAGTCTGCGCATGCTCCAGACTGTCTCAGCAGCAGTCTGGACTAGTGCGCATGCGCAAAAGTCTGCCAATTTTAATTTTTTTTTATCTTTTATTTTCTTTAATTTCTTTATTTTTACAGCTGGGGGGGGGGGGGGCTGCAGTCCGGTAGTCCAATAGCACGGGCCGCCCCTGCTTAAACATAATTACTCCATGGCCACAGAACTGCAGAGGAAAGAGAACCCACACACAGTATCACTGCTGGTGCACAAACCTACTTGCAGAGATGGGGGTAAAACAGGTAGGTACCCAATGGCAAGGTACAAATGGCATGCTACACTAACTTCTGTTGTGATTCCAATGAACCTAACATCCTAAAACTAAACCAGTAATGATTGTTTATAGCCTTCTGCAGAGTTCTATCAGTTATAATAATTCTGCTTAATGTGCTTTCAGTACAATGAGCGTTGGATGAGTTTTTCAGTGATTTGTGATTCAGTGAAAAGGCAATTTTTATGAAATAAATTTGTGTGTGTGTGTGTGTGTGTGTGTGTGTGTGTGTGTGTGTGTGTGCACGCGCGAGTGTATCTGTATGTGTGTATGTATGTATGTATATATACATATATATATATATATATATATATATATACATACATTTACATATATATATATATATATATATATATATATATATATATATGTATACACACACACATATATATAATATATATATATATATATATATATATATATATATATATATAGATATATATATCTATATAGGATCTATATTAGTAGACCGAAGACGCATTCTTTTGAATGCGTCTTGGTCGAACTGAAAAGGCTGAAAATGGAAAATATTGCAGCGGCTGTTATCCCTGGGAAAGAATTCACTTGGCCGCTTTGGTACTTGGTACTTTGGCATTTAAGCATTCATTGAATTAATATAGACCCGATATATATGTATATATATATATATATATATATATATATATATATATATGTGTATATATATATATATATATATATATATATATATACACACACACACACACACACACACACACACACACACACACACACACACACACACACACACACACACACACACACACATACATGCACACACACACACTCACATATTTAGATATATGTATTTGTGTATGTCCAAAAAAAATAAAATAAGGGAAAAAACATGAATCCAAGAGAGAGACCATCTGTGTTACAAGGCATCAGTTTGTTTCTGGGAGCATGTATCATGGCAGAATATATGGGTCTGCGGGAGAATGGCAATGCATAATATGAAGGCTAGAGATGTTAGTGGGCTTGCATGAAAGGATTGAGTGGAATAGGAAAGGAGGAGGCCATGTGTGGCCTGCAGACAGGATGGGCTGGGAAAAGTTATGGAGGAGAAGGCTAGAGGACTTGATAAGATGGACAGAGCTTGTCAGAGGAGTAAGGTAAGTGGGATGGTACAGAGTAAAGGGAAATGATAAAGATGTAGATGCAGCCATAAAAGAGAGGGCAAGGAAAAGGAAACCAGGATAGAAGGTGGGAGTGATAAGGGGGAGAATGAACCTGAGTAAACCAAGCAGGAACTAACATCACAAGGTGTGCTGCAGGGAAGTCAACAAGGAGGGGTGCTCAGCCAGACAGGTTAAAATACAGGGTAAAAGAGACAGTTCAGTGCAACTGTCTTTTAGGAACAGCACATAAAGGATGGGAAGAGCATATATGTACACCTCTGGGAGGGAGGAAACCAAGACAGGCAATAAGTCAGCAAAGAAGACTGAGCATTACTATCCATTTATATTCGGCAACGGAACAAGAAAAAACTTTTAAGGGACGTGAATGAATATTTTAAGAAAAAACATACCCCTTCCCTTTTTGGTTCTCTAATGAACCTAATTGTGTTATAAACACAGATTCTGTTTTTGACTCGAGGCATCAAACACCACCCATTTATAATGAGTCTCTTCTTAGGGACTTCCTTGGTGGGTGTTCTGGGAAAGTGTCAGCAGAGATTATAAGACCCTGCTGGGTAGACTGGAGGTCTCCAGCTGGCTGCCCCTGTAGAGTGGAATAATGAGGATCCAAGCAAAGAGCCATCTGTGTGCTGGAGAGAAAATCCAAGGGGTGGTTGGGAATGTCAATTTTGTTGAAGCAGAAAACACCCTCTTCACAACCTCAAAGGCAGACTACCCAAGGGAAAGAGAAAACCTCAGCACTAAAAAGGCAGGCTTCTGGATCATAGTCTCCTCCAGCTCCGAAAGCAATCTCCCTAAGGAGGAAGTTGGCAAAAGTCAGAATGGCAAAATATGCAAGCGGAGAGCTTACACAGACTGCAGGACAAAAACGTTATTTATGGTGCTTGCTGTATTATATGCAGTTCCTTTTATGTTGGCAAGACTATTTGCCAGTTTAAGGAATGCATTTCAAAACATATAAGTGACAATAGGTTAAATGATTCTAAGAATCCTTTGGTGAAACATATACTGGAGAATAATGGTCAGAGCTTTCGCTTCTTGGCCCTACAGGTCATTAATGACAATACAAGGGGAGGAGATTTAGTGAATGTTACTGAGACAGCTGAGATGAAATGGACAGGTAACTGACAGGCTGATAAGCTACCTGGGCTTAACTGCAATCTACCTCTCAAACTAGCTCAAAAGCGGCATAGATTATTGTGATGATTTTGATTTGCTGGTGAAGCTTTTAAATACAGAATTGTTTGCATGGAAGGTTTGATCTAATGAAAGATACTGAGTTAATCAAAAGCAATGAATGTTTCATTGTATTAAAGTTTTAATTTTATGACAGCCGTGGTGGTTGTACTGGTTGCTGGATTTGTTGGATACTTTTTACTATGGTGCTTTCCTTTGACAGCCAACTTCTTGTTGTTTTGTGTTTATATATATATATATATATATATAGATATATATATATATATATAAAGAGAAATGATAACTTATCTGAAAAAAAATGCTGAAGCTCAAGAGCTATGTCTGACCACATACTTTTGAGAAAGGTGGCAAATGAGATCTGAGGTATGTTAAGGGTTGGTGTGTTATGGGTATTAAGGGTTGGTGTATTATGAGTCAGGGAGCAGCTAGACACTTTTGGTTACCATGAGTTTTACTAACAGCCAAGTCAGATCCGATGATCAGATCTGAACCCAAACATTGAGGACAGAATGGAAACTGACAGCATCATATCTTTGGTTTCCTAATAGGTGAGTACAAACTGTATGCTGTTTAACCAGCTGGAAATGTCAGATGGATTCTTTTCCAGCAGCTTTTCATTGTTTTAGGGGAGGGATGGACCTGCAAACTACCATATCAATTGCATGCAGAATAATAGGCAGGTAGATGAGATTAGCTCGGAGTCTATTTATACAGCAGGAGAAAAGGAGGGAAGATAGTCCTGAGCCTTGAGGTGCACCTTTACTTAGATGAAAGGAGTCTTTAGCGGAGAAGCCTATTTTACATTTGAAACATGTGGTTAATAGAAAATCAGTGAGCAAGTTGGTTGCTTTATCACTAACACTGGCAAACAGATTATGGCTAAAGAAGCCAATGCCCTTGGCAGGTTTATACAGACTGCACAGATCAGGTTATTTTCCCTATTAGTCAGACTTTATCATTTGGGGTCCAGATACCTTTCATGGTAATTCGGTGTTGCCAGGTGAGACTTATATCCTGAAGAAGAAAGACCTGCGGTTAAACTACTTTTTCATTAATTTACCATAAGAAAGGGAGAAAAAAGATGGGCCTGAAGTGTGATGAGTAGTTTATTTTGGAAATTTTTGCAAGAGTATTTACTCTTGATGTTTTCTGCATTTTGATAATGACATGTTGAAAATTTAGTGTTCTATGCATAATGAGAGGAACCAAGGGCATTTACTATCAGCTCGTGTTTTATCATCATCACTGGGGATTTTTTTAATATTTCTTTGATTTCTTTCATTTTTATATAATAAAAATAAATGATGGATGTATTCAGGTAGGAAAAGGAGTAGATTTCAGTGTTGGGAGGGGCACCCTTTGCTCTGGAGAGGAGTACTCATTGAAGGTACTTTATGTTGCTTTGTTGCTAGATGGAGGACTGCTGGAATTCAGAAAAGTTCTGTAAGTAATCAATGCAAGATACCATTCTGTTTTCAGTAGGGATGATGGTAGATGGCCCTGAGTTGGAGTAAGTGCATCATCCTGTAAGAAGGTTAGTATGATTACTGAAATTCTTGGGTTTTGATAAGCAAATAGTTTGTTGGGATTTAAATATGCCTGTTTTGATGACTATTTTTTTTTTTAGAGAAGATTTGGTGAAAAGGAAATTATTTCTGGCCCTTAGATTTCTAAGCATTCTAAAAATGCTGATATTTGGTAATGTATATCCACTATTACTTAAAAGATGGCAATCACTTAATTTAAAGCTGAGTTTGAACTATATGGTTTTGATGAATGCGTTTTTGTGTATACAGAGAGAGGGACTTACAGAATGAACTATCCACCTTGGAAGACATAATTTTATGCATGCCTAGTTTTAAGGATAATTTATTGGCATATATTAATATGTTAGAACGTCTGAACCCCTTTGAACAGAAGTCAGAAATGAAGAAAAAAATGAAGCTTGTGAAAGATCTGAATGCTTTTAAGAAAGGGAATACTTTTTTCCTGGCCACAAGAACAAAAGTGGCACAATCAGACTACGGTCAGTGGAGGGTCAATGTATGACTTAGACATGAGTAGTATGCCTAATCAGTCTGAAATTACTTTAAATGGGATGACCAACAGACACATAGAACAACCTGTGTCCCTTCAGGCTGAGACTAATGATGTAAATCATACTGGCAATTCTTTTGTATCACAATAAAATAATGCTTTACCCTCTTCTGTTCATGGGGAGGATTTTCATCAGGTACAAACACCACTAAAATTCAATTTACCAGAGAGAATAGAAGTGAGAAAATGGCAACCTCCAAGGGGAAGGGGAAGGGGAACAAGAAGAAAAGATGGAGAAGAACGAAGCAGATACAGGGGCCCAGAAATCCGGAGTCACTCAGTAACCAAGCCGTAAACACTGAGTTTGTTGTTATGAATCTTTCAGACAGTGTCTTAACACAATCTGATATTTCATTGTTGGTGAAAGGATTACAATTTATTCCCTCAAGTGGAACTATAGTGACTGATGCATTAACTGAACTAAAGGTATTCACTAGGAATTTGAACCTGAAATTGTTGTTCAAGAAAGGTACAACTGAGGACAATATATGTAAACCTTCAAGTACCTTCATACCAACCACAAACCAATACAATGTCCAGTTGAGTGGAATAACATACCATAAGCTCCAAAAAAGCTCCAAAAAACCGGCAACACAAAACTAAAACAAAATGTTGAAGTTTATTTGTTAAGCGCTTTCTTCCCCTTCCAAACGGGAACTTCATCAGAACAAACTTCCTCCCCAGGTCATCCGTTAAAATACAAATCATTCAATTAAATGCAATAAGAAATCAATTAAACTATCAGTTTCTTAAAACAACAGTGTATTTAAATACTAAAAAACCTTTCAGGTTTAGATTCTTAATGCCCTTTTCTTTAACACAGGCAACAAAGATAAAAAATCATTTAATCCTGTTTTACACAGTGCGTTTAACTTAATAATCCAGTAAAATTCCCTCAAATCTATATTTAATTCCCACCAGCCACCTCTAGGATTTGGTCTAATAACCTCTAAAATGCCAAAATTGAATTTTGAAAAACCTTGACATTCAGATGAGTGTTTGAATAAGGAATTATTCACATTTCCCTTTGATATGGCATAAGTATGTTCGTATATCCTGTTCCTAAATTTCCTCTCTGTTTTGCCCACATAGTAAAATGAACAAGTTTGGCAAACAGCAATATATACTATAGAAGCAAAACACTGAAGTAAACCAGTAAAGCAATCCAATGCAACTCCCAGGTAATAGCCAGCCAGAAACTCCAGCACAAATCCAGTAGGCAAAACTTTTTTAATCAAGTAGTAAAGAACAATGGTACAAACAAAAGTACGTAAACAAGAACTGATACCACTTAGCGCTTTCACCTAGAAACAAACCAGGCATCATCAACAGATTCTGTTTTTGACTCGAGGCATCAAACACCACCCATTTGTAATGAGGTAGGTAGAGAAGATAGGGAACAAGATGATTTAGGGGACAATTATGATACAGAATTTCCACCTATTAGAAGGTCTGAACGCCTCGAGAATAGAAACAAACAACAACAACAAAAAAGTTTTTTAGGGAAAGAACACCATCCCAGGCCAAACAACAGAAGGTTCAAAAGGGGTGGGTACAGAAACAACTACTAGCAGTAGAGACAGGCAACGCAAATAATATTCAAGTGACCCATGAGGGCATAATGTTCTCAAAGGATAATTTTAATATATATAACTATACAGAATTAAATATTGATAACACATATTTTACGCTGTTTAAGAAAGGAATTAAATACATTCCAACTTGTAGTATTGAAAAAGTGGATGCAATTACAGAATTGAAGCTTTACACTAGAAAATTAAACTTTAAGATTATGTTCGAAGGTGGGTCAACCAAAAATAATGCAAACAAACAAGAACATGATCAAAAGTTTAAAAAGAAAAGTAATTTTAACCCCCCATTACATCCCTTAATTATGGCATTTGAAAAAGCCTGTGAGACAGATATTCAAAAGGAAATGAATAAAAACAAACCTATTAAAAGATTCATATTGACAAGGGAAGAGTCCTTTTTGCTTAATCAATTAAGAACCACCAAGTTATATACAATTATGAAGCCAGACAAAGGGGGGGGTATTGTATTATTCAACTCTATAGATTATGTTAATGAATTGTCCCTTATTTTTTCAGACACAGAGAAATATCAAGTATCGTCTAGGAACGAAATTCATTTAGCACATAGGAAAATATCTTATTTCCTGGAAGACTCTTGACTCCAGAAAGTAATTTCAGAAGAGTTATACAATTTCTTAAAAATTAAACATCCTTCTATTCCTACAGCCTTCGGCATTCCCAAAATCCACAAAAATATTCTTAAACCCCCTTTCAGGGTTATTACATGAGCACACAATAGTATTACATACACTCTTAGTACCTTTGTGGACAGGATATTAAAAGATTCTGTTAAAAATGTGGATTATTTACTGAAGGATTCATGGGACTTTCTGTCGAAGTTTAATGAAAGATGGTACCAAGCTGAAATAATTTTTACTACTATTGATGTAGTGGACTTATTCACTTCGATACCAGAAAAGAGGGTTTGGAATTGTTCTATGAAGCTATTAGGGAACTTACAACACTTTCAGATACTATTAACTTTATTATGGCCTCAGTGGAATACATTCTTCTAAACAACTATTTTATTTTTGAAGGTGAGTTCTTTAAGCAAAAACAGGGAGTGGCAATGGGGGCCGCTTGTGCCCCCATTTATGCTAACCTTGTTTTTTATGCGTGGGAGAAGAAATATATATTTTCGAGCCTATATTCACGAAAATGGCTTGCTTATTATCCTAGATGATATTTTTATTTTGTGGAATGATTCAATAAACAGTTTCAACAATTTTTATCAATATATCAGTCAAATTTGTGCATTTTTTAAGTTTACTGTTAGTACTTCTGAAGAAGGGATAAATTATTTGGATGTTATGATTATTAAAGACAAAGTAAATAATAAATTTGAATCCAGAATATACAGGAAGGAAACTTTCTCAAACAGTTATTTAGATTTTCGAAGTTGTCACCCCTCTTACACAAAAAAGAACATTTTTAAAGGACAGTTGGTTAGGGCAGGGAGGATGTGTTCAACAAAGGAAACATTTTTACAGGAAGTTTTTATTATTTCCGAAATGTTTAGAGCTAGAGGTTATCCTGACAACTTGTTACAGAGTATAGCTGAACAAGTTACTGGAGGGTGGTGTTCAAAGTATAAACCTTTATTGGCTAGCGGAGAAATTATTCATCCACACAACTCAATATAACACTCAAAAAGATTTTAAAACTAGTATGACCATTGCCTATGGCAACGGAGAAAAACAGTTGAAAGAAATTATTAAAAGGAATTGGGTTATTTTTAAAGGGAATATAGAGATTTTCAACACTTTAGGAAATGTACCAAATTTTATTTATAAAGTTGGAAAAAATATTAAATATTTGACGGAGCATTATATTTTACCCAAGAATATGGGTTTGAAAAGAACTACTAGTTGCGGTCATTGTAACCAATGCCAGTATGTTTTGAATTATGACACAGTTCATATAGCAGAACATGACAAGGATATTTTCCTGCAGAAAGGTAATTGTGATACTAAAGTATCTAGATATATAGTATATATTGCTGTTTGCCAAACTTGTTCATTTTACTATGTGGGCAAAACAGAGTGGAAATTTGGGAACAGGCACTGAGTAAACCAGGATTAAATGATTTTTTTATCTTTGTTGCCTGTGTTAAAGAAAAGGGCATTAAGAATCTAAACCTGAAAGGTTTTTCAGTATTTAAATACACTGTTTTTTTAAGAAACCGATTGTTTAATTCATTTCTTACTGCATTTAATTGAATGATTTGTATTTTAATGGATGACCTGGGGAGGAAGTTTGTTCTGATGAAATTCCCGTTTGGAAGGGGAAAAAAGCGTTTAACAACTAAAATTCAACATTTTGTTTTAGTTTTGTGTTGTCAGTTTTTTGGAGCTTTTTTGGAGCTTATCGTGTGTTATTCCACTCAACTGGACATTGTATTGGTTTGTGGTTGGTATGAAGGTACTTGAAGGTTTACATATATTGTCCTCAGTTGTACCTTTCTTGAACAACAATTTCAGGTTCAAATTCCTAGTGAATACCTTTAGTTCAGTTAATGCATCAGTCACTATAGTTCCACTTGAGGGAATAAATTGTAATCTTTTCACCAACAATGAAATATCAGATTGTGTTAAGACACTGTCTGAAAGATTCATAGCAACAAACTCAGTGTTTACGGCTTGGTTACTGAGTGACTCCGGATTTCTGGGCCCCTGTATCTGCTTCATTCTTCTCCATCTTTTCTTCTTGTTCCCCTTCCCCTTCCCCTTGGAGGTTGCCATTTTCTCACTTCTATTCTCTCTGGTAAATTGAATTTTAGTGGTGTTTGTACCCGATGAAAATCCTCCCCATGAACAGAAGAGGGTAAAGCATTATTTTCTTGTGATACAAAAGAATTGCCAGTATGATTTACATCATTAGTCTCAGCCTGAAGGGACACAGGTTGTTCTATGTGTCTGTTGGTCATCCCATTTAAAGTAATTTCAGACTGATTAGGCATACTACTCATGTCTAAGTCATACATTGACCCTCCACTGACCCTAGTCTGATTATGCCTCTCTTGTTCTTGTGGCCAGGAAAAAAGTATTCCCTTTCTTAAAAGCATTCAGATCTCTCACAAGTTTCCTTTTTTTCTTCATTTCTGACTTCTGTTCAAAGGGGTTCAGACATTCTAACATATTAATATATGCCAATAAATTATCCTTAAAACTAGGCATGCATAAAATGATGTCTTCCAAGGTGGATAGTTCATTCTGTAAGTCTCTCTCTCTGTATACACAAAAACGCATTCATCAAAACCATATAGTTCAAACTCAGCTTTAAATTAAGTGATTGCCATCTTTTAAGTAATAGTGGATATACATTACCAAATGTCAGCATTTTTAGAATGCTTAGAAATCTATGGGCCAGAAATAATTTCCTTTTCACCAAATCCTCTCTAAAAAAAAATTAGTCATCAAAACAGGCATATTTAAATCCCAACAAACTATTCGCTTATCAAAACCCAAGAATTTCAGTAATCATACTAACCTTCTTACAGGATGATGCACTTACTCCAACTCAGGGCCATCTACCATCATCCCTACTGAAAACAGAATGGTATCTTGCATTGATTACTTACAGAACTTTTCTGAATTCCAGCAGTCCTCCATCTAGCAACAAAGCAACATAAAGTACCTTCAATGAGTACTCCTCTCCAGAGCAAAGGGTGCCCCTCCCAACACTGAAATCTACTCCTTTTCCTACCTGAATACATCCATCATTTATTTTTATTATATAAAAATGAAAGAAATCAAAGAAATATTAAAAAAATCCCCAATGATGATGATAAAACACGAGCTGATAGTAAATGCCTTTGGTTCCTCTCATTATGCATAGAACACTAAATTTTCAACATGTCATTATCAAAATGCAGAAAACATCAAGAGTAAATACTCTTGCAAAAATTTCCAAAATAAACTACTCATCACACTTCAGGCCCATCTTTTTTCTCCCTTTCTTATGGTAAATTAATGAAAAAGTAGTTTAACCGCAGGTCTTTCTTCTTCAGGATATAAGTCTCACCTGGCAACACCGAATTACCATGAAAGGTATCTGGACCCCAAATGATGAAGTCTGACTAATAGGGAAAATAACCTGATCTGTGCAGTCTGTATAAACCTGCCATGGGCATTGGCTTCTTTAGCCATAATCTGTTTGCCAGTGTTAGTGATAAAGCAACCAACTTGCTCACTGATTTTCTATTAACCACATGTTTCAAATGTAAAATAGGCTTCTCCGCTAAAGACTCCTTTCATCTAAGTAAAGGTGCACCTCAAGGCTCAGGACTATCTTCCCTCCTTTTCTCCTGCTGTATAAATAGACTCCGAGCTAATCTCATCTACCTGCCTATTATTCTGCATGCAATTGATATGGTAGTTTGCAGGTCCATCCCTCCCCTAAAACAATGAAAAGCTGCTGGAAAAGAATCCATCTGACATTTCCAGCTGGTTAAACAGCATACAGTTTGTACTCACCTATTAGGAAACTAAAGATATGATGCTGTCAATTTCCATTCTGTCCTCAACGTTTGGGTTCAGATCTGATCATCGGATCTGACTTGGCTGTTAGTAAAACTCATGGTAACCAAAAGTGTCTAGCTTCTCCCCGACTCATAATACACCAACCCTTAATACCCATAACACACCAACCCTTAACATACCTCAGATCTCATTTGCCACCTTTCTCGAAAGTATGTGGTCAGACATAGCTCTTGAGCTTCAGCTTTTTTTTTTCAGATAAGTTATCATTTCTCTATATATATATATATATATATATATATATATATATATATATATATATATAAATACAAAACAACAAGAAGTTGGCTGTCAAAGGAAAGCACCATAGTAAAAAGTATCCAACAAATCCAGCAACCAGTACAACCACCACGGCTGTCATAAAATTAAAACTTTAATACAATGAAACATTCATAAAGATTAGTGCTTTTGATTAACTCAGTATCTTTCATTAGATCAAACCTTCCATGCAAACAATTCTGTATTTAAAAACTTCACCAGCAAATCAAAATCATCACAATAATCTATGCTGCTTTTGAGCTAGTTTGAGATGTAGATTGTAGTTAAGCCCATGTAGCTTATCAGCCTGTCAGTTACCTGTCCAGTTCATCTCAGCTGTCTCAGTAACATTCACTAAATCTCTTCCCCTTATATTCTCATTAATAACCTGTAGGGCCAAGAAGCGAAAGCTCTGACCATTATTCTCCAGTATATGTTTCACCAAAGGATTCTTAGAAGTGAAATTGCAAGAGGAGGCACTTGGTCTCTCCACAAGAGTCAGTCACTGAGGATGCAGACTTTGATGAGGGTGAAGAATCCCCATGATCACCTCTAGAAGATGTCTAATTTAGAGACATCCTTGAGATCCTAAAACAGAAAGGTGTTTGGACCCCCAGCAACCCTTCACCCGAGGTGTCAGTATTTCTAGAGGCCTTTGAAGCTGGCTCATCTATTTCCTGTATTACTCTGCCCACTGACGAGCTTATTGATTTGGTTTTGTGGCAGGCATGGTAGCAGCCTGACACAGTGGAACCAATTCCCAAAAGGCCAAATAGGATTTTAGCTCTACCTTCAGGGAAAGAATTTTGGGTTACAGGGGTGTGCCCGTGGATGCTGTGGTCATGGCGGTGGCCACCAAGAAGGAAATTGCTGAACAGAGTTCATCCTTTTCATTCCCCTAACAGGGAGTCTAGGGCAATGGATAGATATGGCAAGCATGTCTACGCTTCAGTGACATTTGCCCTTAAGTTGCTGCACTATTTGGTACTTTTTACTAGGTTGCAAAGGGATTTGATCAAAGAACTTTCAGCTTCCCTTTCATGGACCATTTCTGCTGAGGCCCAATTTTCTGTAACTTCTCAGTTGGCTACACTCTAATTTAGCTTAAATTCATCCATGAGGCTCATTTCACATACAGTCGAAGGTGTCTCAAGAGAAGCAGGTTCAGGCATATCTATTAGGAGGCATGCCTGGACACACTTATATGATTTTATGGAGTCCTTCAAGTCTTTGTTCATCAATGCTCCTTTTGACAGCACTTCTTTGTTTGGTCCCAAAGTGAAGGACACATTATCTAGGTGTGAGAAGGATGGAAAGACTCTCTCTGCAGTGGGCATACATTTTTAACCCCTCAAAGATCCTTTTCTAGGAATTAATGAGGTGATTGGAAGATGTGGTTCATAAAGTCTCAAAATCCTTTCCAGGACACACTTGGAGAAAATTCCCCTAGGGGCAGAGTGGGGAACTCTAATGGTCAATGCTGCCCCCATGGCAAAGGAGGCCCACAAAACCAGGGGTCCAGAGATTCTTTCTGTGACAGACCATATCAGCGCTCCTGAAAGGAGGCACAGTTGTCCACCTCTGGGGGCAATCAGGAGTCGACCACCCTTGCATCTGAGAACTTGGTTTGACATAACAAAAGATACTTGGGTGCAGGGAATTATTTCCAGAAGTTATCTAATCTCCTTTTCCCTTCCACCCTAACTCTACAAAAAATTCCTGATGTTCTACCCAGTCAGAGGAAAGAAGCAGCAAAACAAATACAAAATCTGCTAGAAAAAAAGAGTCATCCAAGAGGTCCCGCCAGACACAGATAAAATCCAGAACATACTCAAGATTCTTTTTAGTGCCAAAGAAAAAAGGGGACTGTAGACCAAGTCTGGATCTCAGCAACTTGAACAAGTAATTTCAACACAAAGTTTCTGATGGTCACAGTTCAGTCCATTCTTCCTTTTCTGGGCAAGGATGACTGAATATACTCAGTAGACCTTCACGATGCATACTATCACATAAAGATGAACAGACAATCCAGAAGGTATTTATGCTTCCAGCAGGGAGCCAGTCATTACCAGTTCACACCTCTGCCCTTTGGCCTTAACACAGCCCCTAGGGTGTTTACCAAATGTATGGCAGTAGTGGCAGCTCACTTGAGACTGCAAAGATTCTGAGTATTTTCAAATTTAGATGACTGGTTCATTACTGCCCCAACCAGGCATTTGTTTATAAGGGAAATAAATCAGGTACTCCAGATTTGTTCTCATCTGGGGAGAACCATAAATTATGACAAGTCTCACCTGCAACCATCTGAAAACTTGGAGTTCATAGGAGCAGTTTTCAACACAAAGTCAGTGATGGCTTCTGCTTCTCTCTCAAGCGTACAGCCTATCAGATTGCAGGACAGGAAAATAATTTGCAGTACCAAAATTCCAGCCCACTCGGTTCTTCAAGCTCTAGAGTCAATGTCACCGGCAATAACCCTAGTACCTCTAGCCAGATTTCATATGCAAATTCTTCAATGGATGTTATCAACATAGTGGTATATTCTTTACCAGCGCATGTCTGCACAAATAAGGATCACTCAGGCATGCAAGAGAGATTTCAGGTGGTGAATTCAATCAGATCAGGTTCTACAAGGCCGTCCATTCTTTCTCCCTCAGCCCAAGGCCATAGTGACCATGGATGCTTCCTAGTTGGGCTAGGGAGGCACTTTCTGGAGAAAACAGTCCAAGGCACCTGGTCCCCCGAAGAGGCCAACTTGCATATCAATGTTCTACTGATGAGAGCAGTGGTTTTAGTATTGCAGGCCTTCCAGGATGCTCTCTCTTCAGGGACAATTGCGATTCAATTGCAAGGAGGGACCAGATAGCTTCTGTTGAGAAGCACTCAGAGTGTGGCAATGGACGATCTCATAGCAATGCACATTCCTGGAAAGTCCAGTGTGATAGCCGACAAATTGAGCAGGTCCATTCTTCTACCTCATGAGGGATCACTCAACAGGAAAGTGGTAAAATGATTTTTTGTTGATGGGGCCAGCCTTGCTGCAATCTTTTTGCTTCTCACCTAAACAACAAATACAGCAGCCACTTTGTCCTAATCTTACCTCACAGTAAGACGTTGTCCTGTTCGATTCTCAGCTAGACCGTCTTCTGTGTGGAGACATGTGTGAATGGGCATACCTTCGTTGAAGATTGTGTGTCAGGGCCGGCAACTTGGCACGTAAAAATCTACTGCCAATCATTAGCGGACAGGAGTTTCGCTGTGGCGACCCCTAACCGGGAAAAGCCGAAAGACACAACAACAACTTTGTCCTAATCCCCCCACAGTGGGAATCACTGACGGATGTTCTACTTCACGATTGGCCTCCCAGTCTGCTTTATGCTTATCTGCCAACTCCATGAATTCCAACATTTCTACAGAAAGCCGTCAGGTTGAAGAACAAAGTTATCCTCATTGCACCTTACTGGCCTTAACAGATGTGGTTCCCCTTTCTATGCCTCATCTATTTTTAAAAAACTTGGATTCTGGATCTGATTCCAGACCTTCTGTCTCACCCGATAGACATGATTCACCCAGACATCTCAAACCTCAAGCTTACAGACTGGTTTCTCCAATTCCATTAAAAGACAAACAATCTATGCTCTCTTCACCTGTCTGCCATATCCTTTTATCTTCCCATAAAGCCTCAACATGAAATCGCTATTCAAGTAAATAGAAATGATTTGTTTACTGGGCACAACAAAATCATGTTGATCCTTTCTCATCTCCAATACATAACATACTTGACTTTTTAGCTTTACTTTTCATAGAAGGGGTGAGCTCTTCTACCATTAAGGTTCAATCAGCAGCAGTATCCAGCTTTCATATTGGATTTGAAGTTTCTTCTACTAAACTGTGCAAAGCATTCTTGAGAGGCACTCTTCTTTTGAGACCACCGTTTAAAGACTCAATTCCACCATGGGATCTGAATTTGGTTCTGAAAGCTTTAATACATTCCCCCTGTGAACCAGCAGCTAAATGTGCCTTTAGGTTTCTTACTTGGAAAACTATCCTTTTAGTAGCCATTACATCAGTGAGTAGAGTTTCAGAAATTCAAGCTTTGTCTTCAAAACCTCCCTACTTGATTTTTCATAAAGACAGAGTTACATTATGAATCAGTGCTTGCTTTCTTCCCAAGATGGTGTCAGAATCCAGTATCAATCAGTCCATTAATTTGCCAGTATTCTTTCCTAAATTTGCAAACAAAAGTGAATATATGTTGCATTTATTGGATGTTCAGAGACAATTATATTTTTATCTACATATAACAATAGATATCAGAAAGACAGACCCATTGTTTGTTTCCTTTACATATTTGAAATTGGGTAAACCAGTCGCAAAAGTAACTTTAGCCAGATGGCTGACTGTATTTCATTTATCTATAACAAATTGGGTTTTACCTTAACTAAATCTGTAAGAGTTTATTCAGCTAGGTCCATGGCAACTTCTTTAGTATTTCTATCCAGATTTTTCCATGGACAAAATTTTTGCAGCAGCAACTTGGACAAGTCTTCATACCTTTATCACTCATTATTAGATCTGACCTCGAGGGGTAGAGCAGCTTTTGATTTTACTGTGCTCAGGAATATCCTTCCTTAGAGTCCAGCTGGGGTTTTAGCTAGCTGGGAACTCTGTCCCAACAGGTGAGGATAGAATGAAAATTGACAACATCAGATAAAAAGTTATATACTTACCATAACATTCCATCTGTGTTGCCCATTTTCATTCTTCCTTAACTTCTCGTCCAATAACCCACATCCTTTATTTCTACAAACTTCTGGAGGAGTGAGATATTATAAGGACACCACTGTCCTTCTGATTAAGCTCTTGATATGGTTTCCTCTATAGGACACATACATTTTTAAGTATCTCTTTATAAGATGCATGTTAACAAATACTTTTTGGTAAAATCAGCAAATAAGATGTGAGGTGTGTTAGGGGTTGGTGCATTATGGGTAGGGGAGAAGCTGGAGAGCTTTTTGGTTGCCACGAGCTTTAGTAACATCCAAGTCGGATCTGAGGAATGGATCCACACCCAACAGTTGAAGAAGAATGAAAATGTATCCAACAAGATGAATGTAGCCACCACAGAGAACTGTATTGTTATAAAATAAATATAAAACCAGTTTTATTAAATATAAAGCTGTGATCAACACAAAGAATAAAACAGTGATGAGCGCTTTCAGCCTATGCCTTCCTCAGATCATATTACATTCCAACTAAAGGTATCTTTTCAAAGTAGCTGGAGCCACTGAAATCATGACATCATCCATTAGTCTTCCTGTTATGCCTCCTTCCTATATGTATAGGTTTTAAAGATAAAACACCATTAAGACCTGGTTGCTTATCAGCTGATAAATCAGCTATCCAGCGGCTCTCAGTCAATTCAATATGATTATTCAAATCTCCCCTTCGTGAAGACAGTGCCATATGTTCCAACACTAAAAACTTGAAGTTATGACTAGGATTTATCTTAATATGCTGAAATAAAGAATTATCTTTGTTCTTTAATCTGATGTCAACTGAAAAATTCTATTAGCAGATGAGAATATAAGAGACATTACTGGTGATATGCTGAAGTTTAGTTTCAAGAATAAAAAGAGCCTGAAGCAGTTGTTATGCAAAGAAAATCTGAGGAGAAATGAACATCATGGCAGACATGGGACTTATAGATGTGGCTACTATAAAACCTGACCACATATCAATACCAGGAACTTATTTTGTCATCCTGTCAATGATAGAGAATATAAATTATACACCTATGCCTATTGTAATACAAGATATGTGGTTTATTTAGCAACCTGTACAATATGTACAAGTTTTTATGTTGATTGGAAAAACTTTCTGTGCCTTAAAAACTCAAATTTTTAAACATTTTAGTGGCATCAGATTAAAGAACAAAGATAATTCTTTATTTCAGCATATTATGATAAATTCTAGTCATAACTTCAAGTTAGTGTTTGAAGTTATGACACTGTCTTCATGAAGGGGAGATTCGAATAATCATATTGAATTAGCTGAGAGTTGCTGGATAGCTGATTTATCAGCTGATAAGCCACCAGGTCTTAATGGTGTTTTACCTTTAAAAAAACTATACTTATAGGAAGGAGGCGTAATTGGTTTTATATTTATTTTATGCCAATACACTTCTCTGTAGTAGCTCTGCTATGTTCATCTTGTTGGCTAAAATATGTTTTGACTCAGCGAGCCTTTGGCAAAACCTAGTGTGTTTGTTTATTTGTTTGTGGCTTCTGCAGTTTTTGACACTAGGGTAGCACATGGCGGAAGGAAGTGAAGTGGAACTAAATTATCTTCCTGAACTGTTACGAGGTAATATGAATGATTCACTTTCAAACATAAATATATTTAAAAGTAAATCTAGCGGAGCCAAGCAACTACTTACTGTCAATGCTAATCCTTTGCTAATTTTGAACTCAATAGAGGTTACGCTATCAGAAGTTCAAGTACCTATATCAACAGAGCAATTTTACATGCATTCTTTGCATTCTCAAAGAGACAGAAAACACAGCTTACAAATTAAAAAGATCACAATGGCAGCGCTTCCATTCGGAAGCCTGCCTACACTTAAATATTGCACCCAGAAGACTCTGGATAAGATGTATGCCTTCATATAGGAATGTCTACCCCGCACTTTTGGAAAAATGGCAAATGATTAATTTAAATATGAATTTTGAGTGTATTTGTTTACTCATTGAGTTTTTTCGACCACTAGAAGAAAAGCAGTGCAGTTTATTGAAAGGAAGCAGCTAGAGCTAGAAGAAATGGTACTTTCCGAGACATTCTAGCTTAAGCTTGAAGAGTTGCAGTGTTTACTTGACATTTATGAAGAGAAGCTGAAAGCCATTAAAATGAAAAAAATAATAAGGGACTTTCAGGACTTTAAATCATTGCATATATCTGAATTGCCAAAAGATACATCTAGATCTGTTATTAGGAACAAGCAGGAAGTAAATAATGCTAAACAGAAGCGAATGTCTGCAAATATAACTGCGGTTAAACAAAATGACAATGAAAATAATGGAGTATTAGCAGAATTGATACAAGTGGTGATGAATGTACATAAGAAAAGGATGGAAGCTCAGAGACAGGATTTAATTATGAAGGAGGAACAAAGGCAACCCTTAACTGAATTAACTAAGGAATCCACTGAAATGGAACTGGGTAAAACTAATAATGAATGAGTGAATTCTTTAGGAGCAAGGCCGAAAGATGGAGCCTCACATCAAACATTTTTTCCACAACTCCCAATATTTATGCAGACATCTCCGTTCAGCAAGAGCAGTCAATCCAGGAACAGGGACAGAATGAGACGGAAGCTATCGACTTAAGCACAGACCTATGTATGAATACATTAATATTCAACTTGTCTAGCTTTCCGCTAACTGACTCACAAACAAGGCTGCTCAATAAAGGATTGTCATTTATTCTATCATTAAACTCCGGCCTACATGAGTTTATATTTCATATTAGGTGTTTTGCTATAAATCTTATGTTAAGAAGCATTTACAGAAATAACAGTGGGAGTTATCTAACCCGATTTAAGAAACCAAGTGCATATAATCTGCCACTTAATTCAGTGGTTGGTACTTTTGTCAAAATATGTGAGAAAGAGGTGGCAGAATTGAGAAACACACGGAAAGGCTGCCATTTTCATAATATAAATATGGATGAGAGGCTGGCTTTGCAAGAACTAATTAATAATAATGATTTGATTATAGACCAGCAGACAAAGGGGAAGCCATTGTGCTTATGGACAGATGTGACTATGAGAACAAGATTTGTTGCCTTTTAAGTGATTCTAACACTTACAAGAGACTCCAATCTTCTGAATTAGACTATATTATTCGAACAGTGCAAGGACATCTTTATAACTTTAGGTCATCTAATATTATTGGACAGAGCTTATATATATTGCTTTTGTTGGCAATATACTTATGCCACTATATTAGCCTTACCCATATTGCAACAGTCACAGAGTTCTAGTTTTAAGCTGTTTTCTTTAAGGGAAAAGGACACGCTGTATGGTGGATTAAATACAATATAAATATTCACTATTAAAAGCAATGTATACATCTTTTCTGTGAAAAATTAAATGGTCTACAGTCCATAACCTGGTTGTTGAAAAGTGAGGGGAAAACAATGACCAAATCACTGACATATGGTCTGTTAATGAACATATAAGTGTATGCAGGGTATCTAGCACACTGATAAGATAATTAGATATTAGTCTATTATATATGAGATGCAGGGGATGAAAACTGGTTCATGGGGGACAGCAACCTAACAAATGGCAGTTAACCATCAACCTTTCATAAGCTATCAATACATTGTTTTGGGTTTTCTATGCAAAGGTTTCATGGAACTCTCTAGGATTGTTGTTTGATGTGGTTTTACATGATTGCTCTTGTCATGATTGGGCTCATGATCCTCAGAACTATTTTGCTGCTGCTGAGAAGTAGATGGGAATCTAAGCTATGAGTTGGATGTGGTGCATAACGGGCAGATGTCCATGCAAAGTTCAGTGTCTAATATCAAGGCATCACATGGATTACTAGGTAAAACCTGTAAGAATTGCCAAAAAGATTATTTCCTCAGGATACTTTGTTAGCCACTGGTTTCAGATCCCAGACTGTTTCTGCTGCTGGGGCTGGATGGATGAGAAGAGCCTTGATGACTTGGGACTGCAGCAAACTTCCCTGTTACATTATCAGCTTAGAGCATTTAGCAGCTGGTGACACAATATGTGCTTGTGTCAAAGAGTAACTGCCAAGTACAAGGATGCATGTGTGAATGAGTTAACTGTCAAGTATTGATTTTTTCAGCATGTTGTCTTGCAGGAAGGACATAGTGAATTTTGGAATATCAAATTTGCCATTTGATGTACATCACAGCAGGAGATATGTAGGTGGTTAGAAAACTTATTTTAAAATGAGCTGGTGGGCTTCTTTGAAGGCTTTCCATCTATGGGCTGTTTCTTAGCTAAACAGTTTAAGCACCTTAACCTGACATTATATAAATTGGAAGTATCCCTCCTGTTTTGCATTATTAAAATATGATTTTTGAACACGAGCATTACTTGCCAAGGCTACCTGTCAGGATAGGTGGGAGGAAGCTTGGAGATCTAGGGCCCCTTTCATTGCAAATGGGATTGAATGACCCTTAGGTAAACTTTCTAATTGAAAAGTGCCTGCATTTTGCCCTTTAAATCTTTTTCCAAGCTAACTAGGCGTCAGTTATTATAATCCTGTTTTTTTTAATTATCAGCTTTTTGAAATGAGCTCATAGAATGTTGGTGTGTGTGTGTGTGTGTGTGTGTGTGTGTGTGTGTGTGTGTGTGTGTGTGTGTGTGTGTGTGTGTGTGTGTGTATGTGTGTGTATGAGTATGAAGAGTGGCCTGCATATCTTTCAATCTCATAGACCAAGAAATTTGGGCAAAGCCATAAACAATTTTTAAATATTGCTCTTACAAACTTAGAAGGTTACTAGAATAATATATTTTATATTAGCATGGATTTTCTGAATGATATAAAGTCTGAAACTCAAATGTTTGTCATTATTTTTTAACTTTAATCTTTAATGATTTGCCGCTAATTTGCCAGAAAACTGCAATTTTTTTGTGAAACAGACCAAAAATATGAGACAAAAATCTGGACATTCTCTGAAAATCTGTACAGTTGAGAGGTATGGTGTAAGTTCTGAAGCTGCATGCCTTCAGGAACTGCATTTCCAAGAGGGTTATTTTTGTTTCAGAGTTTGTAGCCCAGCCTCACTGCAGCAAACAACAGCTTTAATTCCAGGTGCATCCCATAGAACCTGTAAAAGCAGAACTGTTCACTGCATCAGTTTTGCCAATCAGGGTATTGTCTTGAAGCTGAGCCATTTCGCAAAGAATAGTTGAAGCCCCTGACATGCTGGTTACCATCTGGTCTGGAGTGTGCATTGCTCCAAATATCCTTCACCATGTACCATGCAGGAAAAAAGGTTACAAAGTTGAACTGAGACACAGCAATACTCATTATGGTCCTAGTGAGAGAGCATGGTGGTCATGCCTCTCAACCTCTTGGTACAAGAAATCTGGACAAAGCCTAAAATAATGGACGGATAAAGGGCCTTAATAGGGACAGATTTTTAAATATTGCACTTAAACTACTTAAACATAGAAAGTTGTTATAATTACTGAATTTGCGTTAGCTTGCATTTTTCTGAAGGATATGATGTCCACAACACTGAATTCCAGTATGTCATGTGGTGATCTCACCACTGTCAACTCAATGTGATGACCCTCCACTGGACCAGTAATCAAGGAGCCTCAATCCTCACCACTGGAAGCAGTGGGGGATGTTCACTGAGAGAATGACAGGTACACACAGTATTTCCAGATGCAGCTCTCTGCATCAAGTGCAATTTTCCTTAAGAGCACACAAAGACCACAGTCAGTCCAGGGCTGGTTTCTCTTTTTCCAGATCCCTCAAAAGACTCCCCACTGGTGCAGCTATAGAGTTGAGATCTCAGTTGTGTGACCAAGCCAAGACCTCTAGCACCCTCTCTGTCCAACCAGTGCTTCATGTCCCTGCCCAGGTAGCTGACGCATGCACTCTTTGAGGTTTGATTCACACACACACACACACACACACACACACACACACACACACACACACACACACACACACACACACACACACACACACACACCTGGGAAAGGCTGGCACACGTTTACTAGTTATGCCCCCTTCGTCCCAGACTATAAGGTAGTTTTTACTGCCACCAGTCACTCTTGCCAGCTATCCTAAGAACCTTAGCAAAGGTTGTTCAATTTTACTGTGTAATACTAATATTAACACAATGGTACTGTGCCCAAGACCAAGGCTATTAGGAGTGGCTCACAAAATAACATTGCAGTACAGGCTCACATAAATAAAGAAACATCTAAACTAAGCTTCATTATATTCCTGACTGAATCTAAGAGAGTTATACTGTTCCCTAGAAACTTACTTCATTAGAGCAAGGCAGTGTGGTGATAAATGTTTTTTATTGTTGTCAAGTCCAAGATAGAATGCAGAATGCTATGTCTCACTAAGAGACTTCTCAAATTAATATCTAAAATATTACTGATGGAATAGCTTGCATAATGACATTTCTGTTCATCTGACCTCTAGTTCCCAGGCCAAAACATATTGCTAGAAACTGGCAGCATTTAGCATCTACCTGTAAAAATATACAGATGAGGGCTTTTACTCAGATCTTTGGCAGATGCTGGAAGTCATAAAACAGTTGCATTCTTTCATACTTCAAAAGTAGCAATTGGTTCACTCCAAGAACAATACAGAAAACTTCCTAGTACAGACTCCGTGTCTCTAGCTGTGTGAGAACTTGAGAGAGAGAGCCTCTTTATTGTGTATCCTATAAAATAATTTAATTTCATATATTTTTCTAAAGATTGCTGAACTGTTAACCCTATAGTTTCCTCTGTTAAGCATATACATTTAAACAGTTACAATAGTGCAGGTACATTTCTGTTCTCTTCCTGTAGGGCACACTGTGGATATACAGTACTTTATAAATACCTTTTCAACACACACTTCTGTACAAGCAGTTTGATATACACATGACATACAGTTCTAATACATTTGTAACACAAGCATCGTGTATAAATCATTTTGATAGTCACCAATGACATGTAATTATTTACAAAATTCCAGCTAGCTGTGCTGGCAGTATCTCCTTTCATCACACAAGTTCACAGTGCAGACTTAGAAAGTATACAGTAATATCAGAGTACAACAAAATATACACTTTCCTATCTAATATGTATAGCTACCACAATTATCTGCACACAGTATAGACTTATACATTGTAATGATCTTTTCATAATGTTTGCTATATCCTTATTACAAATGTTTACAAAATAAGCCATCAACTAAATAGATACTGTAATGGATTAGGAAACACAGAAGATAAATGATAAACATGATTAATTTCTAAAGGAGTAACTTGTGTCATGGAGGACGGTATATCTACGGTGTGTGTTGTGAACTTGACCTGCAGAGTGACACTGAGATGTTTACTGTCTTGTATAACATGGTATACTTCAAGGCATGATTCCATCACCTATCTGGCTGGTTCCAAAGATTAACTCCACTATGTGTTTACTGCTTGGAGGGTAATTTTACTAGCATTTCAGACATTATAAGGCATACCTCTGTTTTTCTTTTTTTAGCCACTGACATTTACCATTTGCTACAACTGTAAGATGCTGACTGGATGTGGCCATTAAGCTTTATAAATGACAGCAAGCAGCAGGGTATAACAGTTTAAGTAACAGCAGCAGTAATAAAAAATAAATTAAGAAAATAATGAAATAATATTAGTAATACAGTCATAACTAGTTAGGTTATCTGGCACCTCTCAATTCAAATTTGAGGAGCAAAAAAGGGGTCTTCTCATCTGTTAGTTTCAAGTTGAGGACCAAAAACTGTCAAGTTGAGGAGAAAATAATGAATACAAAGCAGCTCTTGTACCCACCTGTAACCGTAGCAAACTGCTTGAGACAACTGTAACAATACACTTGATCACGAAAGCAATGTCAGCATCCATATATGATGCTATGATATCATTGTGGCTTTGTAAGTCAAAGCTGGTGCGATACTGTCACACTATCTGCATGTGCTTGTTACCCTCTTAACAGCTTGCACCCAAGACAACTGCTTCCTTTGCCCTACTTTAGCAATGGCTGTAAAAAAGTAATGATAATAACCATCTGTACAGAATCTACATCTGACAATCTTCACATATCATCTCAATGCACCTCAAAGTACCTTATCAGCACAGGCATAGATGGTGAAAACAATAATCAGCAAATAAAAACACAATAAAAAATGAAATTTAAGACTGTTCCATGAGGGTCCTAGAAGGAATAAACTATTTTCCTCTCAGAAATTATCTGCTTGTTTTGTCCAGTACATCTCTAAAGTTCTCTTTTGGTTTGCTGTCCTGATTCAGAAATGATTGCAGTCTGTTGCTGTAGTTCTAATATTTTTTTCTTTTGTACTGAGAAAAGTAAACTGACTATGTAATGTAATAAAAATGAACTTTACACATTCCTGGAATCATATTATAGTTCATTTTCATTTGTAAAATGCTGTATTTCATTGCCAATTTGCATTTTCAAGTATTTATATATCAGGAGATGCCAGATTACTATATACTAGTTTGTAAAATAACTCCATAAATAACAGCAAAAGATGAGATCTGAGTCAATGATGCATATACTGGAGGCTTAACATAGATGGGAGTACGTTTTTGCAGGGATTCTTTCAAATAAGAATGACAGATCAGGGCATTTACTCACAGTCTCACAGTTCACACCAGATGACTCTCTCACTCCCCCATTCATTCTCCTCATATATAATATTTAATACCACAGCTCAGTTGAAGCTGTAGTGATGTCAGTGAGGACAATGGGTGGGATGATGGCACAACCATTTGTAATCCAACTGTAAAATTTATAAATTAAAAGAGCCACTCAGAAATTCATGGCATCCTATTTTTGAAGTGCATAAATCAGTATTTTCAGGCAAACACCAGACAATTCAGAGTTATGCCTATCAGTAGTGTGAAACCTTAAGTGTGTGTCCCACAAGTATGAAGAATAAAGTGTGGGGGCACGTGGCAAAAATGGTGAGCAGTTAACAGCACTGTTTTCAGCTCTGCTTCATTTTTACATCTCTGACAGGATTTTTACAAAAAAACTCAAATAGAATTTTTAAAACTTGATGGATTTATAGTTGAACATCTACTGAAAGATTTACTACAAAAATAACAAGTTTGAAACTCTTTTAATTGCTATAAAGACCTAATTATCTCAGAATAAGCCACTACAAGCCATTCCTAGGGGGGAAAAACCCAAAATAGAAGAAATGGACTGGCATCTATTAACTTCTTTAAAGAGAAATGCAACAAGAGATGGTTGGTTAATAAAAGCCAAAAACTATAAAAAACTGAAAGATAAATGAAAATGAATGTATTTCATGGTTATGAATTATTATTAATTTAAAGAAGTGCTTGAATATTTATGAACAGGTGCTGACTATTACTTTTTACAAGGTAAGTCATTTGTTTCGTTCTTTCTCTACTTCAAATGGTTACTACTTCCTTTTTAAATGTTAGAGTCTGATTCTTTTATCTATATATGAAATTAAAGCCATTCATTTTCATTTAAAGTTTAAACGGTTAAACTGTTCATTTTTATTTTATTAAAAGTTAATCATTATTATGATGAAACTTATGTTAGGTGGCACATTTTCTGATATCTTGGCACAGTTGAGTAATGTACTATTAAATAATACAAGATGCAACAAATGACACTAAAGAGGCATGTTAAGTTACATTCTGGGTTCTTAAAATGGTCCTGTAGTGTGCTATACTTGACATACAATAGCACCCAGGGAAGACATGCTGTGTTATAAACAAAGTATAAAAAATATTTTACATATATAAAAGTTATTATTGGAATTATATCAAATAATTAGAGTAACATTAACACTTTTACAAGTTAGACCTGGGTCACACATAACTGTCACTCTTTTAGTGCAAGTTTATATGCTATATCTCCTTTAAAAAATGACAGTCTGCTTTATATTAAACATCTCATACAAATAGTGCTTACTGAATCATTAAATGTTATTTCTTTCAATACAATAGCATTTTAGTGGTTAAAATACTTTGAAATGTTTTTGTTGTTTATAGTGGTTTGGAGGGGTTTGAATGATTGACATATAATGCAGAAATGCTGACTTGGATTCACTTGCAGGCATTTTTTATATGAATTGTAAATGATGGACTGCTCATTTTCAAGCCCTTATCATGAAAGCCAGCTTGAAACAACTTAGAGTCATGAGCACATTTCTGACGCTGCAGGAGTTCTGAAAATTCTAAGAACTGTCCAGGTTACTTTTTCCTGTCTAAATGTAAATAATCATATTTTGAACCATATGCTAAACTGTCAAAGAATACCAGTAAGATAATAAGTAAGAGACAGTGACTTGCATACTAAACCACTGTCAGTTATTACATAGTTCTGAATGCTTGCTACTGATAGTATACTTGACGTGCAGTAGGACCCAGGAAAGTTATGCTGTGTTATAAACAAAGTATAAAAATATAGTTTATTATGTATATAAAAGTTATTATTGGAATGTTATCAAATAATTAGAGTAACATTCACACTTTTACAAGTTAAACCTGGATAACACATAGCTGTCATTCTTTTCATGCAAGTTTATATGTTATGTCTCCTTTAAAAAATGACAGTCTGCTTTATTTTAAGCATCTCATACAAATAGTGCTTACTGAATCATTAAATGTTATTTCTTTAAATACTATAGCTTTTTAGTGGTTAAATACTTTGAAATGTTTTTTGTTGTTTTTTATTGGTTTGTAAGGTTTGAGAGATTGATGTATAATGTAGAGGTGGTTTGGGTTCACTTGTGAATTTTATTTGTGAATTGTAGTTGGTAAACTGTTCATTTGCAAGTCTTTGTCATGAAGACCAACTTGAAGCAGCTTAATTAGGGTCATGAGCATGTTTGTGATGCTGTGGGAGTTCTGAAATTCTAAGAACTGTTTAGGTTACCTCTTCCTTTCTAAAAGTAAATATTTATAATATTTTGAATCATATGCTAAAATGTCAGTGAATGCAAGTTAGATAATAAGCAAAAGGCAGTGAATTGCATTTTAAACCACTGACAGTTATTAAATAGTTCTGAATGCTTGCAGTATACCAAAACAATAGTTTATATACTAGCCTACAGAAAGGCACTTCTGATAAAAAATAAGGTTTTGTTTCTCTGTTATTGTCTCTTTTTAATGATAACAAAACTTAATATCTCAGAACAATTTATTATGGAAAGTTTGAATCTTAAAAAGGAAGATTTTTCAGATGTTTGTTCAGATACTGTTAGACAGATATCACTTTATCAACTGTTAGGTGGTCATAATGCCCAAAGGATCATCTATAATGTGTGTGCAGGTAAACACTGATGAAGGACTTTTATGTCTGAAAGCTTTGTTTCATGATAGATTAAATAATTAGATTTTTTACAAAATAACTTTGATTGCATTTGTGGACTAGTGACTTTGTTTTTTGTTTTGAACCTGTTTTTGCCACTTTCTGCTTAACCAACTTGCTTGCTTTGGACTTTGTAGTTTGTGCAGGTAACCATGGCAGCTTTCATGGCTCACACATATGGCACACTGGTGACCTGTATGTAAGGTTTTCTAGAGGCTGATGTTCCACAAGGGTGGGGGATGCAGGTTATGGACTGGAAACTTGGCTCATGACACCCATGAGAATCCCACACAGCCCCACTGAGCAAGGTTGCAATAATGCACACATTCAAACAAGGAGTTTTATAGAGCTTGTATTTGGCTTGCTCAAATCAAGGTTCTGATGCATAGACATATCTGGTGGTGCCTTGCAGTAAGACCCAGCCACCTTGCAAAAATCCTCACAGTTTGTGCCATGTTGCACAATTTAATTGTCAGAAAACAGCTGCAACAAGGAGAATAAGGCCAGTATTCCCAGCACCACAAGCAGGGCCAGCAAACAGAGATGAGAAGTCTAAGGAGGAACAAGCATCTGTGGATGATCCTGGCAGATGTAGACATGCATAATACACTATTGCCTTGGCTAAGAGACAGAGTAGTGTACAGTCACTGTCTAAATGAAAAACTAAGGAGCTAAGCACTTACTCACAGTAACAGTGATGGATGCAAATTTATTAGCCTTTACTTACCCATGTAATGGTTGTGTTCTGTGAGCATCAGACAGAGTCAATACTTGTAGCAACAGAATTAACCAACATAAGTGATGATCCTGTAAAGAAGAGATATAAATGATTACCCTTGTATGGAAGTATTGTACTTAATTAGGATTAAACATGGCTCAGCTGTACAGGAATGTCAGCATTAGCTTATGAGTGATATATGCAACATAAATATTATTCTGCCTAATACTTAGCATCACAAAGTAAAGTTGCCCAATGTAGTCACCCCAACAGTGACCAGGGCAATCTTAACATCATTTTCACAAGGTGCTGATCAAGCCTAATTATTAACTAGTAGGACTTCATTACTGACAATACTACTACAAATGCAATGTGGATCACAAAATATATAACAAAGATATGAACTTCAGAAAGAAAAACCATAGCAATCAGTGTAACACTTTTGATTAAAGCAAGTATGCGAGTAATCAAGCATTAACTATCCACACTGTGCATCAGACATAGGTAACCCTAAGTCACATAGAAATGTACAAAGGGCAGGGCACAGTCATCACCATCACTTACACAGGGTGGTGATGGTTGGGCATTACAGGAGGGTAAACCTGAGGCCAAAGAAGTGTGTGCGTGTGTGTGTGTGTGTGTGTGTGTGTGTGTGTGTGTGTGTGTGTGTGTAAGAGAGAAATAAGGTTAACAGCAAGTATCCATTGTCAGAGCCAGTAACAACAGATGTAAATCATTCAATAGCAATGTTTATATACATGTGCGTCTATGAGATGGTATGGCCAAGATGAGCTTTGCCACATGGGGGTCTGCAGGAACACAATCAAAGCACTTTTGCTAGCACTACACCCTGGCATTCTTGACAGGTGTAAGCTGTGCATGGTAAATGATTCACTTCACCGTTGCTGCACCCAACCATGAGAACTAGCTCTGCTAGGAGTTGCACTGTTAGTTCCATGGCCTCGGCTAGAAGTCAATGTGCTACCTGAATGTGAATGATATTTGCAGGATGACCTCTCATTACAACTAAGTCCATGACCATGGCCCCATGGCCTACTTCTGGCTGTGGACACTGCAATCACTGACCAAGCAGTGGAAATAGTGCCACTTTGGGAGTGGGTTCTGGCATGGCCACATCAGCTAACACCTGACAATGCAGCAGCTCTCCAGCCACATGGATGCTGACCCTCTCCCAGCAAGCATTCCATTATGAACACTGCACAATCCAGTGTGTCTTTCATCCATTCCAGGGAATCACCCACATGGTTCAGGCAGTCTCACATGTCAGAATGCACAAAATTCAGTAGTAATCTATCTCTTCTATGGCTCTTGTGGAACATACCTGTGAATCCATGATGGCCCTACACATAATTTGCGTGTCACCTACTGACATACCAACATCGGGGGGTGGCAGAGAGCATGCCTCCTCTGAGCACCTGTACCAACACTCCTGTGTGTTACTTCACCCCCAAGATGGCTGAGGAAGACTCTGCCAGCTCTGCAACCGGAGTAACCACACTACCATGATCAGCCATGTCACCTATGCCATGGGTATACATGGGAATACTGACTGTGGCCAAAGTCTGGGCAGGGGATGTAGGAGCCACAACCACAGTGTCAGACTGACCCTCTGCAACCTCAGACTGAGGTTCTTCATCACCACCATCATCATCAGAGGCTACTAATACTCCAACATCAGGCTGTAGGAGCTCCACAGTGCTGGCGGCAGGCTTGCTTGTGATCAGAGTAATGAAACACAGTAAAAAGAGAAATAAAAGAAAAAGTGACCAGACTTATGCTATGAACTCTGAGTTAAGCAATAATAGTTGCAAGTGCAATTCAGAAAAGGAATTATGGTAGAATTCAAGATAAATTCTATAAGGAATAATAGATGCAACTGCAAGTAAAAAAAGAAGAATTAAGGTAGACTTTATGATAAATTCTATAAATTAATACAAGTTAAAAAAAAGGTACAGCCATACCATTTGCAGGTGGTTGTGGAACCTCGGTATCAAATGTACCTAGGCAGACAAAACACTGTGCAATGATTGCTAAACAGTGCTAAACAGGTCAACTATAATCTGTGTAAAGTATGTTAAGCATAACAGTGATAATTGTTAATTTAAATATACTTGCAAAAGTTTAAACTGCACAATAGGTATTGTTAAAAATATGACTCAACACATAATTATTACGTTGTAGGACAGTATGTCATGTAAAGTATTTCCGACACCTACTCCAAAATGTTTTATTCAGGTCATGTAATGCAATACATAGTAAATTAATTTACAGAAATAATTACTAGCTTTAACGTATAACTCCAGTAGCATAAGAAGTTAAAGTAACATATATAGAGGTTTGTTATAATTACATTTCTACTCATGTTGAGATTGTTACACCTCAGCTGTTAGGCAAAATTATATGAATCTGGACATAAAGGATTGGTGGAATGTACATGTTAATAACAGTTGGCATTTTACCTTTCTTTTTAGTCATGGGTTCAATTCCCAGATGATATTACTCAAAGTTTGTATTTTGTACATTCCACCTGTCCTTAATGTCCCAATTCATACCATTTTGTCTCTTACCAACACTGATTATTGCCACCATAATAGAGTTAATGTCATGTCATATCAGTGTGTCAGAAAACTGTATGATGATTAACAATAAGAGCTTGTTTAGAGGTGACAATATATGCTTTGAAATGTAATTCAGATATCTTCATCTAAAAGAATTTGAGGGTTTCACAGAGGAACATGTATAAATACAGTGGACATCACACATGGCCAAGCTTCAATTCTATATTTCACGTTTCCATTGCATTTTGAAGGAATCATATCTAATTTCTCTACTAGGCCATTTGTGTGCTTATAGTTACACAGATGCAGCTGACAAGGTTGTCTGTCATTGCACACAGGCTGGTACTTGCGAGATATGAATTGAGCACCAATTCACTGCCATATTTGTATGTTCCTTCAGAAGACATGACAGATATACATTTAGAGTCCAAAGGTTGTGTCAAGAGGAGCTTAGGATCTTTGTGGCAGTCCTTGTAAACTGCTACAACTTTAGGCTTCTGGAGGAGAACTATATACTAGGTCTCAGTACAAGGCTGATGCTTAAAATAGCTTGTCCAAGGCTGTCACCAGTGCACCTGACATTCCACTCACCAGCAAAGAATGTTGTCACCATTATAATGACATGCAGAGGTACAAGAAGGACTGTCTGAGCCAATGAGAGGCAACATTTACAATAGTAAACACTTCTGAGTGGCATATGTATAATGACTCTTCAGCAGCCAGCACAATATCATGCACTGGCCGGGCAATTCAATTATTCATTATGCTTCTTATTTTGTACTCTTTTTACCTGCTGAGGACATTTCTAGAAACAAGGAAGTACATCTGGAAAACTGCCATGCTTCAGAGAGGCATAGGGTAAGCATGACTCAGTTATGAATGCAAACAAGATCATAACACATCAGAAACTTAGTAAAAAATTCCCCAATTTCAAGGCATCAGTCCATGTGAGCTGAAGATACACAAATGAGTAGGCATACCTAACCTATATATATCAAGCATACATGCCTGCTGCAATATCTATTGAGCTTTGCATTAGGCAATGAGTACATTAATTTAGCTGTGTGTGGGTTCAATTCCCAGCAGCAGCAGTTAGCTTTTACTGTAGGATAGTATCTAAAAATTATTTACTGCAGTATTTATTTGTAATGTATATATCAGATATGCCAAATAGCAGTGAAATTGTATTTTATGTCACATTAATTTCTTCTCATCATATCTGTATGTGACAAAGGTTAACATAGTAATGTTTTATATTTGCTTATATTTTGAAATGTTAATCTTACATAGGATTGATGTTATTATAAATGCTTTCTCGCCCAAATCCCTATATCTCTCTTTATTTTTTTCTGCATGGAAGCATTGCTGCTACAACACAAATGACCACAGGGGTTTGGCCCATCATAGCTCCTCATATGGCTGCAATGGCATCACCACAGGCAGCACAGACACCCAGCACATCTGGGTCACAACCTGTCAGCACTGCCTTCACAGCTCCTGCCCTACCTGCTTCACTTATGGCAGGTAGCTCTGCCTCAGGTGCTGGTGCAGTGGTACCCTCTACTAATGGTGATTTTATCACCTGTCAGGAGCTGACAGGGCTGGTGGAGTAAGGACATCATGGAGATGGGCCTTGGTGCCCAAACTGGCAGACCTGAAAAAGTCCTGCAACAAATGTCATGAGTCAGTGCCCTGTATAGCACTGACCCAGGAATCTGTGACAGGAGACAATGATGATAGTCCTGTAGTTCTGAGGGTGAAGGCTAAATTCTCACTGTCCTCATGTCGGATGGAACGCCCCTCCTATGCCCCCTACTTAACCCTAATCATAGTGTGCCCCTACACATGTGTCCATCTCCATCTTCGTCCGTGTTTTATGTCTTGCATGTTTCTGCCTGCTGCCTAACCTACCCTATCTACCTTACCCTCTTATTCCTAACAACCTTCCCCAACAGTCCTCTCTGTACAAAAAATAAATAAATGGGCACCTGTCCCACAAAAAACGTATGCCCCATATGTAGCTCTCCACTTCACCTATGTGTCTGCTGGATGCAATGAATTTGGACTAATTGGCCATACAACAGTATTCAGTTGTTATCACTTAGCCCTGATTGGTAAGTATCCAAATTCATGAAATTCCTGTTATAAGTATGCATTTATCTTATGAAGAAGTGAATAGCTATGGTGCTCTTCCATCATTATCCTGCACATTCCATTATTCAACCCCCTTTTGTCCTATGCTCTGCCTTCCCAATCCCATTTTCACCACTGTCCTATTAACCCTTTTTTACCAATGATTAATCTGATAAAAGCAGAATCACACACAATACACATTGCCAGAGATGGCCCATAAAAAGCCCTACAAGTTTTGCCCTCACCATTTACACGATGCTTGTCTTTGCACTCCAGTGCTGAGTAACAGTAAATGGCATTTCACATACTATGGCAAAAACTTAGTATTTTACTGTTGATCACATTAGTATGGTTATTTTCATGCAGATATGCTTAGCCATGCTGCACTACATAAATACAGACTGATTATACCATTGTGAGACAGTTACTCTTACATATTTGTTATGCTGCTGGATATTACATACACCTTATGGGATATTACACCTGTCATTACTGTGTTGAAGCCTGATACCTACATTCTCCATTCCTTCCATCTTTTGTTGTTGTCACTTCAAATGTGTGATTTTTTCCCATGTGAAGTATTAGTAGATAAGTGATGTGCTCAGGTCTGTAGACTGTTTTTTTGCATAGTGTGAAGGGTTTGAATCCAGAAGTATTGTAAACATTATTTAATGTTTTTCTATATTAATAGTGTATGTATGTGTGTGTGTATGTGTGTATAACTGTTGGCTGCATATGTTATTTATCCCCTGTTATCCTGCTTATGTCTTAATCATGGTTATACTCACTAATACCCATGCTTGCTCTAATTATAATGACAAACTTAAGAGTAATATACCACAAAGATGGTCAGAAATAGCCCATGAACAAAACTCTTTCGATGTCTCTATCCCGGTCTCCCAATCTCACTCCCTCACTTCTGTCTCATCACTCTTTGTCTTCAGCATTTGCATGACATATGGCACTGAGCAGCAGCTGTAACTCATGGTAAGTGGCTGTTTATTTCCTTTGGCAAAAGCTGGGAGTTTTTTCCAGTCCTGGCATCAGTGCACATATCAGGACTGGGCACTTTTTTATCATGAGACTTGTAGACCCAGCTGTCTTTTTTTTAACCTACTTATGTCCAGAACATATGCTATATAAAATACAGCTCATATATCAGTGTCATCTTGTAAAAACAAGGTCCAGTTCATGAAGGTACTCATCAAGACTTGAGAATGAATTCATTTCCAGCAGTACTACTTTCCTTTCAGACCTCTAATCTGAGAAGTGTGTAATTTACTTATGGTAAAAACATTGCTGTTTGTTGTGCTTGTCAAGACACATTCTTTTTCACCCAAACTTGCAATGCACACTATTATGTCTGCAACCCATTGATGGGCTAATCCGTACAAATGTGCAGTATCTCTCATTGGAAGTCAGACTTCCTTTGTGGCTCTTACAGTTGATACAGTGTATGTAGATTGTATACTTGTGTGTTTGAATTGAGAAGTGACTGACTAGCATGAAAGAGAGATAATGTGCATGTGTCTGTCTGCGTGTCTGTATTGCTGGATAGGACTGTGTTCACTGACACATCTGATGTGGATATTCCCATGCTGGAGAAACATTTAAACATGGAGGAGGATCCACCATCAATTTGTTCCAGTTTTAACCAAGACATCTTTAAAACAGACTGATGAGGTCATCCTTTCAAGTGTGCACTATGTCAGTGTTGTAATCAGACTTCTCCTGTGGCACTTGGGTTAATACTGTGTACTCTAAATTGTGTAACTAGATAGGTAGGTGGTTCAAACCCATCTGTAAGGAGCAAGGATGAGTGTATGTATCTCTAGTGTCAGGAGGAAATGGCTTTAACTGTGCATTACATGTGTACTCTTCCATTCATGAGAAATATTCATTGTGGGAGAGTGCACCCTCTATCAATTTCTTACACTTTTAACACTGACAATTGTTCTGATGCACACTGATGAGGACATTGTTTCAAATGTGCTTTGTCTCACTGTTACAATAAAACTTCTGCTGTGGTGCTTGCTGTTGATATTGTGTAATTATTTATGTACTGTAGATGGTTCAAATCCAACAGTATAAAAATTAGTATGAGGTAGATATGGCTTCAACAACAAATATGATGTATACACTTCCACACAGGAGTGACATTTTCACCGAGAGATTGCTCCACCATCAATTTCTTACCCTTTTAACACAAGCAATTGTTCTGCTACACACATACTGATGATGTCATCCATTCTAATGTGCTGTATCTCACACTTATATTAAGACTTCTTTGACACTTGTGGTTAATAGTGTGTTCTCTAGATTGTGTAACTATATAGGTAGGTAGTTTGAATCCAGCAGTGACTGACTACTTGGAGAGAGAGAGAGAGAGAGAGAGAGAGTGTGTGTGTGTGTGTGTGTGTGTGTGTGTGTGTGTGTGTGTGTGTCTAGTACTATGTAGGAATGGCTTCACCCATAGATCTGATGTGTAGTTTTACAGTAGGAGTGAGCCCCTGCTTTCATTCCCATTTTGCACACACATCATCCTAGCAAAACAATAGTGATGTTATTCCTTCAAATGTGCTCTAGCTCACAGCTGTAATCAAATTTCTTCAGTGGAGCTTGCAATTCATGCAATGTCCTCTAATTTGTGATCATAGGTAGTTGGTTCAATTACAGAAATTAATACATGGACTCAGTGGTGCCAGTGTGCATGTAAATGTCCATGCAGGTAGGAATGGTGTCACCTGCAGATCTGATGTGGAGATATATAGCCAGAGAGGGCTCTTTTACTACTTTCTGTTCATTGTAACACAGACAACTGCTTTGTTAAACACTGATCAACCCATTTGTTGGAGTGTAATTTATCTCACCATTCTAGTAAGCCTTCTCCTGAGGCATCAGGAAATGATACATTGTTCTCAGACTTGTGGACTTAATAAGGCATGAGTTTCAATCTGGCATTTTTGGAGTACTTCTACATTCACAGGGTTGTCTGCATCATACAATACATGTGGTTGGGTACACCTACCATCATGCAAGATTTGGATACACAGAGACAACTCGCACCACTCTTTCAATCAATTTAAAGTCACACATATGCTTTGCAGCATTATGATGATGTAAAGCCTTCAAATATAGTCTGT
This sequence comes from Protopterus annectens, assembly GCF_019279795.1. NCBI lineage: Eukaryota > Metazoa > Chordata > Ceratodontiformes > Protopteridae > Protopterus > Protopterus annectens. The sequence goes on along the minus strand of NC_056744.1, from coordinate 1,683,269,555 downwards.
CTGATGATGTAAAGCCTTCAAATATACTCTGTCTCACATTAGTAGTAAGACTTCTCCTGTGGTATGTGCACTCAATACAATATCCTATAGCTTGTGAAGTTAGATAGGTAGGTGCTCAAAACCTGCAGTGACTGAGTAGTATGAATGAGTGTGACTCTATTGCCAGGGATGAATGACAATCATTATAGTTGTAATGTGCACCATTACAGTGGGGGAGGGCTGCTTCATTACTTTTTGTCCAAACAACTGATTTGCACTGCAGTGATGATGTCATGTCTTCAGATATGCTCTGCCTCACAACTGTGGTAAGACTTCATCTGTGGCATGTGCAGTTAATACACAGTTCTATAGATTGTGGACATACATAAACAGTTGTTCAATTCTAGTAAAGGACAATATAATGTGAGTGTAATGACATGAGAGTGTGACACATACAACATTGCATCAATTTATTTGTATCCCTTTTATTTCTAACAAAGCCTTTTCAACATATTAAAGATTTTATGCCAGTCAAATAGGCGTTCTCTGATGCTCACAGTGAAAACGCTCCTGTGATGCATGCAGTTAATATTTGCTTTTACAGCCAATATATTCAGTCAGGCATCAGGTATTGTTTTATTATTATTATTATTATTATTATTATTATTATTATTATTATAAATAATAATACTAAATAACACAAGAGTGGCTTACCCAACAAAGGCTGATATGGCTAAATCATACTTGTATGAACAACAACATTGTTTCAGCCATTTGATCCCTCAGAATATTATGTATTGGAGAATGAAGATCAAAAGCCTTTCTTAGTTCACACCATCAAATGTGTTTTTTGTGACACAATCCATTATTATCTTCTGTGGCAGATGCAGTTACTACACAGCTCTGTAGAATGTGGAACATAATATGCAGGGGGTTGAATCTGATAAGGTCTATGAGACAGACTGGAGTGGCTTAGCTACAAACTGGAGATATGACACAGTAAGAAGACCAGTTTTTTAGTTTTCAGACTTCATGTTAGGGGAACCATAGCCATTCTAATAGGCAAATGATGTAACACCTTCAAGTGTGTTCTTCAAGACACATTGGATATGCTTCTTTTTTGTGGCATCAGTGGGTGATACACCTCTCTTTGAGGTCTGACTTCAGGCACGTGTTCAAGTCTGGCAAGATGTAACTGCTGAGTATGGCAGTGAATGCTCACAGGCATTATTTAGTTCCCCCAAAATATTAATCTGTATTGCAAGACTCAATGCAAACATATACACATACATTTTTTTTATTTTGTTCACAATGTAGGACTTTAAAGGAAATGAAGGCTTATTAATAATTTCTCTATGTGTGCCATGTTGCAAAATCATCACAAAGTGTGAGTGGGCCTGTGTCATGATACTTTCTTGTGTTGGATAGTTGACGCTATTGAAGTCCTCTCGGTATTTCCTTATAAGCATGCTCAGTATAATGATGTATTAGATGTGTGCTGGTTAACACAAAGAACATTAAATTGTCAGTGTTATATGAGATAGTTTTTGTCAGTTGTACTTCTTTATCAAGAAATAACAGAATTAGCCTCTGAAAGGTTGGCTTTGCTAATATCCACACAATGAAGTTATTGACCTATGCACAGAACAATATTTCGCACAAGCCAGTGTGCAGTTAGTGTATGTGCAATGTAAATCTTCAAAAGGTCATCTACTAATAGACAAGATAAACTTGTTTTCTCCTTATTCCTTGACCTGTCAAAAGCATTTGATGTAGTCTCTCACCCTAAACTCATGTGTCCCAACTTGCACTATCCCCTTTTTTATTTCTGCAGTTCAATCGCTATTTAACTGACAGGCTCCAGTCTGTAAAATGGCAGAATACTTTCTCTCCTTACCTGCAAGCCTCTGCTAGTGTACCCCAAGACTCTATTATTGGTCTCCTCCTCTTTATCAATGATCTTTATACCTCTGTAGGCCCAGGCTCTCTTGTACAATATGGTGAGATTCCACACTTATATGTGCATCCGGGTCTATATTAAAATTATGAAGAGGCGTTATATCAAACACCTCATCAGCGACACATAAAGATCGAAGCCTGAAAACAGCGAAGGCTCAGGCCAGCCATTTTTTCCCAGGGAAAAAAAATTGCTTGGCTTGAGCCGTAGCATTGCCCTTTACCCAACTGTAGTGCATTCTCAGAGTTGGTATATTTAGTTAGGGGGTTGTTGGGGGCACAGCCCCCCCATGTTGGGGGGTGTGGGGGCAAAGCACCCCACTTAGTTATGTTTTAAATAGTGTGTGTGTGTGTGTGTGTGTGTGTGTGTGTGTGTGTGTGTGTGTGTGTGTGTGTGTGTGTGTGTTTTGTACTAGCGATTTCTTTCTCAGGGAAAGAAATCGCTGTTTTGAATTATCACGGTTTAGTGCATTCAGTCTTCGTGTGTCGCTGAAGAGGCATTCAATGTAACGCCCCTTTGCGATTTTAATATAGACCTATGCATCCAATAACGTGTCTCAACTCCTCCATATTACACAAGAAGCTTTTTCATCAGTTAAGAAATGCCTCCATAATGCACAGCTACTACTCAACTCTAAAAGACATAGTTACTGCTATTTTTCCCCAAATCACACAGGCCTGATAAAGCAAATTTCAAAATCTTTTCTCTAAACAAAACAGAAATTGAAGTAGTCTCCCATACAAAACTTCTTGTTGTGATTATAGATGAAAACTTTAAATTTGACCTGCTGTTCAAAATAACATAAAAATAATCACCAAATATTAGGAATGCTCTATAGGCATAAAACCTTCCTTAGCAACACCACCCAAACCACTCTTAACATTGCCTGCCTTCTTCCATGTTGCTTATACGGTGCACCCATCCTAACAAACCTTCAGGCTGCAGTTATAAATAAGCTGGAGGTATACTATAATAAGGCTACAAAATTTGCAACAGCAAACAATACTGCAGCCACCATTGTATCCCCCTTAAGGGTTTGAACTGGCTCACACTGCATCATGAATGAAGTTAAATACAGCATCATGAATTAAGTTAAATACAGCTTATCTCCACACACACACACACACACACACACACACACACACACACACACACACACACACACACACACACACACACACACACACACACATATTATTCACAAAGCCTATAACTGCCCTGCTTTAATTCTTATTCTCCATTCCTATCACCTTAATAGACTACATTGATCAAATGAAGAACCTCGTCACAGTATTTATAAACCCCAAAATCCTCTAGAGAAAGTCTCTACTCATACTCTGTCACTAAAAATTGAATTCTATCCCTCTGCAAATTAAATCTACCTCTAAGATCTCCAACTTCAAACTACTAATAAAACACTACCTAAATAAAACCTGGATCAGCTCCTGTACCACTCCATATGTTCTTTGATAGACTTTTTATTTCAGCATGTATGGTATGGCATTTGCAGCAGGAAGGACACATTATATGATTGATTACACTCCCTCAAATGCATTGTGCTTAATTAATTATACCCTGACATTTGATGCATTTCCCACGAGCTGATGTCATTATACCAACATCAGTCATATGGGTGTAAATCATTACCTTTGACTAGTCACACAGTATACATCACAATGGCAGAGTAGATCCATACATCTGCAACATGAGGATAGCTAGGCATTCACAATGTGCTGCTGTGGCTGCAACTGTTTTCTGAGCATGTCCTTAGGACTGCACAGTGGACATCGTGCAGTATATTTTATAACTGTCTAAACTGCTGTATAATGTACATTCATATAAACCGCATGCTTTGCTAAGACAATTTTAATTTATGGTTACAACTGCCAACAACTGACAATAAAAAGTCCCTTTCAGAGGAGCATAGTACAATTGTTTTACATGACAGGTGGGTGGTGCGGACAACAGTATAATGTTTGTTACAACATATAATTTCCTGGATACTTACCTGATGCACACTACCTGCAAGATTTGCAGTATTCCCTAACGTGTCTATTTTCCTTGCCAGCTATGTCACCTTTCCAAATTAAATTAATTCTACGTGTATCACATTTACTTCCTTTGTCACACTGTAGCTGTGTCCCTCTCACATCCTTTAGTTAGCATTTCCTTTTTATTATATAGATGTGTCCATAAGTGGACAGTATTACTTCTATAGTTATGAATAATGTTAATTAGTGGTGTTTGTATATCTATCTACTTATATGGAACTGTACATTCCTCATTACACTTCCCCTGCCCCTTAATTATGTAGTTCAAGTTGCCCTTGCCTTGTATTGCAATGTCCACGTGTGGTCGATTCCTGGAGTTGACATTATTTACAACCTGTCACTTATACTGTGTAATTCAGCCTTTGTGCACCCCAACATGGCTGCTAGCAGGTGTTATGGCCATGAACAGGGCTGCTGAATGTACAGTCTTGCTTAGCGGCTTGCATATTCAATGAACACTGTTGCTTGTCTCACTAACATGAACAAAACATGAAGGCTTAATGAGATGTGTACGTGCATGTTAATGAATCCCTGGGTATGTAATAAATTATGGTTTACAAGGGTAACAACCTTAGCAAAGCTGAATCTCCTCATAATACAGAGGAGTATCTGACTCAAAGCAATGGACTCTTCACTGATTCAGATGCTAAACCCATCCAAAACTAGCCATTTTGGGTACCCTACACCTACTTAATGAGAAAGTTCACAGACTAAGTGTACCCAAGACATGCTCAAAGGTATGAGTGCTTCCACTTTGAACCTTGGTCGGTGGATGTGGCTATCAACACTGTTGAATACCTCCCCTTGATCCTGTTCATCCTATGTGTTAAATTACAGAATACCCAGGGGGCAGTGCGTCTGCCAAGTAAAGGCTGGTATTTTCATTCATCCTTGTTTCTGTAAATGCTGGGTCTTCATAACGCAACAAGCCAAGATAATTCCAGGCTTATTTTCGATAGATATGTTATTAGGGTATAGCACCTTCATGGGGATTTGTGCAGTTCAGGTCCCTAAACCCTATCTTAGATGACCAACAGAATGCATGGCATATCACACAGCAAAGAAGAATGAACTGTGATCTGTTTCACCCCTGGGCAACACCTGGTACTAGAACAACCAGTGGAGGCTACGGTTCAGAGCCCAGCATGCCAGACTACCTCTGATACCCTGTCCCATGCCACCTTAGAATATTGTTCTTCCAGGAAGCTTGACTTTCTTAGGCTATAACATAATGTTTTGACTCTTGTTCATGGAACATCATGCAAATATTCACTAATACAGAGCCTGCTGGGAGGTGGCCATCTTTTTGTAGAAAACATTTTGCAAGCTTGACTTTAGTCTTGCCCTGCACCCCAGTGCTTTCTTTGCATAATAATTCCATAGCGACTCCCATTAGTGATACTGACCTTAGCCCTTCCTGTCTTTCATCCCACTGTGACATTATCATCTCTAAGTGACATCTTCTATGCGGAGTATGTATAGTTTCAATTGGAGAACAGTTCATTGGTTTTGGTATTACTATCTAGCAGTTAGTGTTGCTAATTAGCTGCTTCCTGTAGCCCATAGTACAGGGTTTGATTCCTTCCATCGCTGTTTGTCTCCTGTTTGATTCTGAGCAGGTCCCATAACTAGACAGTCCTTTTGGGTCACCTCTAAACAGTGACAGTGGTATTAGTGGGAGTACCCAGTCAACAAATGCATACAATTAAAAAAATTCTGTGACTTTGTAAACAAATTTGCAATGATGCATGAGAACAGAATGCAGCAATATCAGACAATGATGTATCATATAATTACCAGTCTTCCCTTTCAGAGAACTGGTCACTTTCAGACAATGTGAATATAAAGCAAGACAGCATGTATTGACCAAATTGTCACACAAAGCCAGACTATTTTTTTTAACCAAACTGTCACATGAAAGTCAATTTTCTTTGAAACAGCGTAAAAGTTAATGGAAAGTACTAACATGAACAGCTACTGCTTGTAAGCTTCTAAGTAAATCAGTTAATGACTGCAGAAGAGTGAGTAATCTTTTAGAAACCACAACTGAGCAAGAACTCAAAAAAAGGAGAAATTAGTATCTGGAAGGAAAATTACAAGTCATACTTGTGTATACAGAAACAATAACTTTTAAAGCGTAATGAAATAACAAACCTTAGCAAAGAAAGAAACAAAAGAGGAAATAGTTTGCAACTTGGGGAAATGGTATGCAAGACCATGAATTTCGATAATCATATGTTACATATGTCACATCAGCCAATGTGAATTGTTCTGTATGAACAATTGGTGTAACTAAGTAATGCATGCATTTCTGGAAACCTATTTCTCTAAGACAGACTAGAAGTTAAACAAGAAAGCAAGAAAGATGTCTTGCCTAGGAAATAGAGAACTAGAGAAGGAAACTAAATGGGGACATGATATATACTTTCATAGGTAAACACTAGGCTATTAGTCTGCAGAATATTAGACGCCTAGCCAATAACCAGAAGTTAAAATCAAACCCTGTACCTCGTATCTGTAAGGTAAAGACCTTAACCATTATATCTTCCCAATTAATTTCAGGAATCTAAAACAAATAAAACTAGTAAAAAGTAAAATATATTTAGAGAAGGAGATAAACAAGAACATGTAAAGACAGAGTAATGCCCTGACAGGAAACATTTTCTTTTCAGACAGAAGGATGTAAATGAGGGAATAGTGTGCCAGAGGAATAGACCAACCTTAACAGGATGTAAGAAGGAGAATGCCATTCAAGTACGAGTTGCTGCTTATCCTTTTGACAGGAGAGGGCACATTAGAAGGAGGAGGTGGCCCATATCTATGACTAAATCTTTGTTTTAAAGGTGCACCAAATATGGAACACTTATTAATTTTAACTATTTATTTATTTATTTTTTATTTTATTTTACATTTGTTGACTGGGCTAGTCTAACTGGCTACATGTCCATTTTCAGTAAAGGCCCGGGGAGAAAAGCTCCAGGAAAACATACAAAATTAATAGAGGATACAACAGAAACAATGTAAACAGCAGTAATTGTTACATAAAAACATTATACCAAAAAGCTGATTACATTTTTTTAAGCAGAAGATGAACTATTGTTAGTAAATATAGCATAATCAAAATCGTTTAAGGGTAGTATACTAAAGAAGGTATAATATACTTGTAAACATTGAATTTATATGCAAAACTTAGTATAAGAAGCATTTTAGGAAGGTTGTAGTAGATGTAGGTTGAAAAATTAGAGTCAAGAAAAAATGTTAGTCAGGGCTGGTACAGGAGCATAACCAGTGGTTATTGAGAAATAGTTTTAGATTTCTTTTAAAAAGTGGGAGTGAGGTCTGAGATGTGAGGTCAGGCGGTAGTTGATTCCATAATTTCCCAACAGAGTTAGAGAACAAGGAGTCACCTGCTGAGTTTTTTGATTTGGTAGTATTCATCATCATTTTGTTTGAGGAGCGTGGATTCTTGAGATTATTATAAGGTGTAATGAGGCCAGAGAGTATAGGAGTGTTGCCGGGTTGATAAAGGGTCTTATGGGTTATAGTAAGTTGGTGGAATTGAATCTGATTAAGAAATTCTAACCAGCCTAGTTGTTTTAGATTCAGACAGTGATGAGTTCTGAAAGGAGAGCCTGTAGCAAATCTGGCAATATTATTATAGGATGTAGCTAGTTTGTTAAGGTTATTTTTAGAGAGGTTGGTGTATATAGGAATGGCATAGAGTAGGGTTGAGATTAAGTGTATTCTGGTTATAGCAGTCCTAGCTACTGGTGCAAGAAAGGGTTTGATTCTGTAGAGGGATCCTAGTTTTCTGTTAACTAATTTTATTGTGGTATTTATGTGAGTATCAAAGTTGAGATAATTGTCAATTGTAATTCCTAAGAGTTTAGTGGTTGGGTCAGGAGAAATAAGAGTACCATTATTGGATGTGAGAGTGAAATGTGGAGGGGTGGACTTTTGGGTTGGTGTGAAGAGTAATAGTTTAGTTTTTTGGGGGTTTAGTAGGAGGCAGCGGTTAGAGAACCAATGTTCTACAGTATTGAAAGCTTTTTGTGTAAGAGACTGAAGTTCGGCCTGGGAAGTGGCTGAACAGATTATAGTAGAGTCGTCTGCATATTGAATGCAAGTGGAGAGTGGAATGGCTAAATGGAGGTTGTTGATATAAATGGAAAACAAGAGACAACCTAATATGGAGCCCTGTGGAACACCTTGTGGGATAGGAAGGTGATTAGATAGTTTATTTTGCCAGAGTACAGCCTGCTGTCGGTTTTCAAGGTAAGATATGAACCAATTCATAGATAGAGGGTCAAGTGAAAGGGACCTCAGTATATGTAGAAGGAGTTGGTGATTAACCATGTCAAAAGCTTTAGATAAATCGACAAAGACTGCAGAGGAAAGAATATTTTTGTTATGGTTTTCATTGATACAGTTTGTGAAGGATAGTAGGGCAGTAGTGGTACTGTGGAAAGGTCTGAATCCGTGTTGACAGTTAGCCAGTAGGTTGTGATGGAGAAGGTGGTTAAGTAGTTGTTTGTGGATGCGCATTTCCATTATTTTTGCAAGTGGGGAGAGTAAAGCTATGGGGAAAAAGTTGGAAAAGTCATTAGAGTTCCCACCTTTATGTAATGGGATGATATGAGATATTTTCCAGATAGATGGGATAGTACCTTCCTTTATGGTTCTATTTATCAGTATGGAGATGGGATAAGCTATAGCTTTAGCTCCTTTTTGCAGGAATTCAGCTGGGAGTTTATCAGCTGAGGGGGTAGTTGGCTTTAGCTTTTGGAGAAGGGAGCAGATATAGGATGTGGGCACTGGTTCTAAATGAAATAATGGGGGTGGCTTGGTAGTGGGAGTTGTCAGATTGGAGGTATCGGGGATAGATGGCTAGCAAGGGTTTGGATAGTGTTAGTGAAGAAAGAATTGAAGGCATTAGCTGTTTGTGTTAGATTTTCAGGGTTAGAGCCTGGAGGGTTGGGGGTAATAGTTTCACCTGGTTAAAGAAGTTTGTTAATACTAGTCCAAATTCTTTGTGGTTCCTTGAGGGAGGATTGTTGTTGTTGGAGACAGTAGTTCTTTTTGTCTAGTAGGATGGCTTTTTTTGTATTATTTCTATGTTGTCTAAAGGTTTGGTAATCTATAGGATTCTCAGTAGTAAGCCATTTTGCCCAGGATTTGTTTCTGCGAAGGATAAGTTGCCTAGTATTGTTAGAGAGCCAAGGAGCAGGTTTAGCTTTATTTCTAGTAGAACGTGTTGGGGCGTGATGGTCCAGGATTGTTAAGAATGTGGAATTAAAGTATTCAACTGCTTTATTTATAGGGAGGGATTTTAATGGTGACCAATTACATTGTTTAAGTTCTGTTTGGAACAGCTTGGGGTTAAAATGCTTTTTGGTGCGTACTGTTCTGAAAGTGTTATGGAAAGTTGGGTTGGTTTTATGTCTGATTATATATATTAGCGAATGGTCACTTAGGTCATCTGGGAGAGTTCCTGTTGTGTAAGTTTGGTGAGGACTGTTAGTGAGTATCCAATCCAAGGTACTTTCTTTATTGTTAAGTCTATTAATTCTGGTGGGGGAGTTTATAGCTTGTGAGAAACCATAAAGGTTAATATGGTTGGTAGGGTTTGTACTGCTACATGAATTCCAATCTATATTAAAGTCTCCTAGGACTATGTTTTTTGTGGGAGATTAGAAGAAAGCCAATTTAGGATGTATTCAAGTATGCAGATGTTAGTTCCTGGGGGAAGATATGCGCAGATTATGTTTATGGCTTTATGTGTGTTAAGCTGGAATTTGGAGATAATTATTTCAGTACTGTTGTCTAAAGATAGGTTAAGATTTACAGTGTTGAGTTGCAATTTTGCTTTATAGAGAATTGCTACCCCTCCTCCTTTTTTGGATGTGCGGTCTAGTCGAATGATGCTATATCCTGGAGGGGTGATTTCATTGTCTTTTATTGTGGGTTTTAGCCATGTTTCCGATAAGCAAAGGATGTCAAATTGGTGGACATCTAGAAGGGCATGAACTTGAGAGATTTTATTGCAGATACTGTGTATATTAAGATGAGCAATAGAGAGTGAATTAGAAGGTTTGATAGGAGGTAGGGTGCTAGTTTTGTATTGGTTACAGTTTGCAGTGGATGGGATGGAGTTTGGTCCAGGGTTAGGATGAATGTCCCCTTCTATTAAGGAGTGGAGGAATATAAATTGCTTAGGTTGGAGAGGCTAGTTTTTAGGTCGCTATATTTGATGTGTACTAGTCTGTGATATTTAGCTAGTAGGTGGCTGGGTTTGCAAATGAAATTTAGGAAGTTTGGAGATATGGTTAATGTTGGCGTTAAAGTGTGTTTGGAAGGGATGAGGAGGGTATAGTAAAGAGATTGTTCATAGGAGGTTAAGAGATAGGTTGTGGTTAAAGCAGGTAGGAGTGAGACCAGTATTAATAGTTGTAATTGGTATGGCATGGTTGAGTTGGACTTAATATTGATAGTAAGGTGTGAGTTTAAAGTTGGGGTAGGTTTTATAGGCATATTAGGAGGTGTGCCAATAGGTGGTATTTATTACTAAGGTGGATGAGAGGTAAGGTATCAGTGGGTGTGCTGTGAGAAATTGAGGCTGGGTGTGGTAATGATGTCATTTGTGTGATTGGAGTAGGTGTAATGGGGGTGTGTCTATAGAGGAATAAATCAAGGACCACTGGGGATGGGTGAGAATTGGGGGCAGGTTAGGGGAGTGGAGTGAGCCTGAAGGGCGAACGGAGCGGGTAGAGACAAGAGAGTGGACTTTCAAGGAAGGCAATCTGTTAAGTGGGTGAATTCTGCAGGTAAGTCTGAAAGTGAGAGAATGTAGAAGTAAGTTGTGAGGCTAGTAAGAGGAAAGTAAGGATTTCAACGGAGTAGAATGTGGTTAAAAAAACCCTAGGACAAGGGTGAGAAGGTAAAAGAGTGAGTTAGTGAAAAGCAGAAGCTAAAAAACCAGGATAGGGAGGTATAGTAACGAAATAGGTGTAGAAATTGATATGCAGAAAGCTTATGGTAAGGCACCACCCAGTGGCTAGTCACTTAATTGCAATGAATGCTTCACTTACAAGGGTAGCAGGCTACGGGAGAGAGGGAGTTAGGCTACTAATTAAAAGAGAGTGGTTGTTGGCTGCTGGCTAACCTGCGTGGGATGCTTGCCTAACCTAGCAGAGTCATTAAACATTAAAATTAGCACAACGTTCTAGTAGCTTTTGCAGCACATACTTTCACTGTCTTATAACAAGTGGTCTCTCAGGGAGGTGGTAGGTAAATTCCTAGTTTGGACTATTTTTCAGAGGCGTCCAGGAGGGTGAAATCTGGTGATTTAGTACAGGGATGTACTGGGTCACAAGGCTGGTAAATGAAGGAGGAGAGAAAAAGGTAGTGAGGCAGTCAGTACTAGAATCAGAAAGCAAAGAAAAGAGCCTTTTCACACACAGTTACATGGAATCGCCACATTAAACATCCAAAAGCCTCTATTTGTATTGAAACGCCTAAAGAGTACAGTATAAATCAGGTACAACTATGACTCTAAGAACTCTGCAAAAATGCATACAGGTAGCTAGGATGGAAAGAGCTACATAAGCTTATTCTTTAAAAATAAGTACACCAACAGTAGCAATTAAATTAATATTGTATCAACAACAACCTTTCAGGGCTAGGGCACAATGTTGTTAGAGTTACGTCATCCAAGAATAGTAACAATACTTGGCCTAAGTAATCGGGTAGTACTGCAATGTTCCTTGCTTAGACACATATAATCATGCAGAATAACAGTGGAAACTCCTTTTGTAGCTATAAATGTAAACTTCTATACATAGGAACTAGCAGGGACCACTTTTAGTAGGTGCCTAAGTATTTAGTGCAGGCTTTTTCCATGTTTTGAGTGTAGGGAAAGGAAGACATACAGTCGGTGAAGTAATTATTAAGTAACAGGGGGAATTAGAGCTAAATAATAGCAAGAGTAACTTCGGCGCCTAAAATAATTAATTAATAGTACAAGGCAGATAAGCCACTAACAACAGCCCCCACGGACACAGCGCTTACTGTGTTTAAGCATGAAAGGAACATCCAATCTATTTTGAAGTGATTATAGGGATAAAACATAAAAAACCCTGTGTATATCTGTAGAGCGTTTAGAAGGCTACTCCAGGCTGAGTAAAATTAATAATTACAGGTAGAATTAGAGAAAAAATTAGTGGTAGAATGGATTCTGCATGAGTGAGTATGTATTTACAATACTAGTCATTTAAGCCGCTTATGGCAGATCCACATGCACAACGCTATCTATGTTTAAGCGTGTATAAATCTCTAAGCTATGTTTCATAGGTTATTAAAAACGCCTATTGAATAAACACCCTTTTCGTGTTATTGTACAGACAATGTTGAAGCGAGCATGAGTATTTAGCTATTTATCATTGATTAACAGAGCGCTATTCAGTTAAACACCCTATATGTGTCTAAGACAGTTTAAAGAAACAGGGCTAACTGTATTAAAACGAGGGTGAATATTAGGCTAGAAATACATTGATTAGCAGAGCGCTATTCAGCTAAACACCCTATTTGTCTCCAAAGAGCATTTAAAAAGTAACAGGGCAAAACAAGTAAATTAACAGATAGCTATTCACTCCCTATTTTTCTCAGAAGAGTATTTAATATACCAGGGCAATAAACAAGTAAATTAACAGATTGTTATTCATTTAATCACCCTATTTGTATCTATGGAAGTTTAAAAGTAACAGGGCTAGCTGCGTTGAAGCGAGCATGAATGTCAAGTTATATTTCATTGTTTAGCAGAGAGCTATGCAGCTAAACTCCATATTTGTCTCAAAAGAGCATTTAAAAAGTTCCAAGGGCAATAAACAAGTAAATATGCTTCTACACTAGCCTGTTCTTTAGTAACATTCTTGCATGCACAACTCTGTATGGGTTTAAGCGTTTGCAGCGAGAGCTTAAATCGTGGTCAAATATTTTAACACAGCAGGCAGTTAGAAAACATAAAAGTAGATATAATGTAACTAAATAAACATATATAGAGAGTTTTCAGCAAGATCTCAAAGCGTGATCAAATAATTAACACAGCAGGCAGTTAGAAAACCTGACAGTAGATATATTGTAACTAAATAAGCAGATATAGAGTCTCCAGATACGATCCCACGTGCAAAACGTTATGTAGGAGTGAGTGTTTGCAGCAATGGCGGTGGTCTCAGTAAAATCATTTTCACAGCAATCAGTTAAAGGTAGAAGGCAGGTAATTCTTTTAAAAAATAAACAGGCATTCACAATACCACTTAAGAAAAACAAGTAATACACTTACTGTAGGTCAAGCGCACGGGCAGGGTGCGCAGCAGCCAGGTACAGGGCAGGAGAGGAAAGATGGCTTCCTCAATTATGGGTTATATTTATAAGTTGCGAGAGGATGTTGGGGCAGGGGGGGAGGGGAGTAAACCATAAAAACAGGTAAGGGGCAGTAGTCGCGAGATAAGCAGTGTTAGGTTTGGCTTCAGGTGGGAAGGGTTAGTTTAAGGGGAGGAGCATAGAGTTTTAGGTGTAGGAGTAAGTAGGGGATAGTAAACACAGCTAGAAGATAATCAAAGATGAGGAGAGGCTAGGGTGCATTAAGTGCTGCAGTAAGAGAGAAAAATACCAGAAGTTCAGAGAGCTGTATGGGTAAAAACAACTGGATAGTAGAGACAAGAGAGTGGACTTTCAAGGAAGACAATCTGTTAAGTGGGTGAATTCTGCAGGTAAGTCTGAAAGTGAGAGAATGTAGAAGTAAGTTGTGAGGCTAGTAAGAGGAAAGTAAGGATTTCAGTGGAGTAGAATGTGGTTAAAGAAACCCTAGGACAAGGGTGAGAAGGTAAAAGAGTGAGTTAGTGAAAAGCAGAAGCTAAAAAAATGGGATAGGGAGGTATAGTAAAGAAATAGGTGTAGGAATTGATATGCAGAAAGCTTATGGTAAGTTGCCCCCTTGTGGCTAGTCACTTAATTGCAGCGAATGCTTCACTTAACAAGGGTAGCAGGCTACGGGAGAGAGGGAGTTAGGCTACTAATTAAAAGAGAGTGAGTAGGCTGGATATAAGGGTTTGCTTAAAAAGTAAAGAGATAAATGGGGTGGTTGTTGGCTGCTGGCTAACCTGCGTGGGATGCTTGCCAAACCTAGCAGAGTCAATAAGCATTAAAATTAGCACAAAGTTCTAGTAGCTGTTGCAGCACATACTTTCACTGTCTTATAACAAGTGGTCTCTCAGGGAGGTGGTAGGTAAATTCCTAGTTCAGACTATTTTTCAGAGGCGTCCAGGAGGGTGAATTCTGGTGATTTAGTACAGGGATGTACTGGGTCACAAGGTTTCACTGTCTCATAACAAGTGGGCTCTCAGGGAGCTGGTAGGTAAATTTCTAGTTCAGACTATTTTTCAGAGGCATCCAGGAGGGTGAATTCTGGTGATTTAGTACAGGGATGTACTGGGTCACAAGGTTTCACTGTCTCATAACAAGTGGTCTCTCAGGGAGCTGGTAGGTAAATTCCTAGTTCGGACTATTTTTCAGAGGCGTCCAGGAGGGTGAATTCTGGTGATTTAGTACAGGGATGTACTGGGTCAGAAGGTTTCACTGTCTTATAACAAGTGGTCTCTCGGGGAGCTGGTAGCTAAATTCCTAGTTCGAACTATTTTTCATAGGCGTCCAGGAGGGTGAATTCTGGTGATTTAGTACAGGGATGTACTGGGTCACAAGGTGTAGGTCAAGTGCACGGGCAGGGTGCACAGCAGCCAGGTACAGGGCAGGAGAGAAAAAACTAGAAAGATTATAGCATAGTTAAAACTGTTAATTCATACTTATAAAGAGTACTGTTGATAATTTAATATCATTTGATATTATTTACCATTGGATACTTGTTAAAAACAATGAAGGTGTGAAAGACCATTTTAGCATGAAACAATGTGGAACATGGACTTTTTAAGGCTCAAAATGAGGAACGTTCCTTATAATGAGGTAAATTTGACAGGCATGAGCATTAGCCCATTCCATATCCATCAACCTCTTAGAGCAAGAAATCTGGACAATGCCATGAATAAAAGTGGGACAAAGGCCCCAAAATAGGGACACTTTAAATATTGTTCTTACAAACTTAGAAAATTGATAGAATAACAGGTTTTGCATTAGCATGAATTTTCTGAAGGGTTTTAAGTCTGAAACGCAAATGTCTTGCATTATTTTTTAACTTTAGTCTTTAATGATTTAGCACTAATTTGCCAGAAAATCACAATTTTATGAAAAATGGACCAAAACTATGAGGCAAAAATCTGGACTTTCTGTAAAAATCTGTACAGTTGAGATAGATGGCCCAGTCATGAATATTAAGTACCTTATCTTCACATGTATGCTTCTTTTGTCAGTCTCTAAATAATCTGCAGAGCTAATCATCAAGACACACTGATTTTTCTCATGTGCTTTAAAGATGTAGTTACATGTAAATTTACAGCATTATTTCAGTAACAGGTGCAGAGACAATATATACATTTAAAAATAGCAACAGGCAACTGTGTTCAAACTGATGAAAGTTTACACATTACTAACTTCATAATGTTTATTATTTATGGCATTCAGGATTCAGTTTATGCACTATATCTTTAGTTACGTATTTGGAATTTATATATTATAAACCAAGAACTGGTATGCTGGGGCTGGCTGGTAGCAGCAGGAGGAGACTAGACATTTGAAATGTTTAATTGCTACCGTGTCAAATATATCCGAAAGTGTACAAGCTCTGTAACAAGCAACTTTTTCGATAAGCTTTGCGATATCTGTGAAAAGAAACTGAATTATTTCATAACTTTTGAAGTGTATCATCTTGTTTAGTATAAAAATTGAATTATATAATGAACTGACCTACTTTCCATTTTTAAAATTACCAGTAACAGGAGGGAGAACTCCATCTGTGTCACTGTATTTCACTGGTCATCTCAGAAAAAGAGCACTGCAGTATTATCCGATGTATATTGCATAGTCATTATTTTTATGTTGAGTGTATTAATTACTGTTCACATGACTACATTAACTCTCTGTCTACAGGTTGGTGATGGCTATTCACTGCAGTAAACAATGCCTAAACTGCTGCTTCAGAGCATATAAAGAAATGGCTCCCATTGGTTTCATGACACAGGAGGAGGGTGCCAGTCTATAACTACAAAGGCCTCCAAGTTTAATTCCAGCAGTTGGGCACATCCTAGCTCATGGTGAGGGGTAGATGAAGCAGATGAAAGCAGATTCCCTCTTCTAGGGGAGTATTTATGGTTGACCAAACCACAATTGTTGTCTGGTTGAGGCCAACAAGACAGACACCATCAGTGTTGGCATGAACAGCATGGAAATATAAGCCCACTAAAGCCACAATTAGAAATTACATTCAGGCTTTGTCACACAAAGGTATGCTATGTATAATCCAGATATCACCAGATTCAACCAGTTGCCTCTTGATGGCTTCTGCACCTCACATTCTAAAATCCAGTAAGGGTAAATCCCATATGTAGTGATGGATAATTGGAACAAAGCAGAGGTAACTGGTAATGAAACTGGTATGCAAAGATGATGATAAGTTAAATAAATGGATAATGGCATTCCTCTGTGTGCAAAAAACAAAACAAACAAAAAAAACCCATCAAAAATCTCATGGTGGAGCACCCAAGTGTGACACACTCTTCTGAAGAATGCATTCTGTATGGTACTAGGGACTTAAGGCTGTCTCTCTCTCTCGCTCTCTCTGTCCAGTACGCTGATCTTTATACATAAAGCCAGACAGCCATATGCTGAATTGAGTCTCATGCAACAACAGCTTCATTGAGGGAAATGTTCTAATGTGTTAATGCATTATTATTTCCTATCAATGAACACTATTTTAATTAGATATGTTTACTGTAATTTTAATGTCACTGCTCAATAAATTTAATAACTTTCAACCAGCATCAATCCATAAGTACTAAAATATGTTTCATATACAACATAACTTAAAATTGATAAGGCAACTGGAAGAGGTAATTTAACCAAATCTAAGCTTAAACACCTGAAACAAGGTTGTTTAGACTTTCATTTCTAATGGAAAGGTAAATAAGAGATAGGAACCATGCTCTAGTAACATCTTTGCATAAAAGTAATAAAAAAGAACAAATGAAATTAACTGTAGGATAATGAACTGAAACAGCAGAGTGATCAAGGCTATGACAGTATAGTTCTAGAAGTCTTTAAAAGTAGTTTACATATTTTAAGCACTACAGGTTGTAATAATCATTCTTTCAATCTAATCGTGTCTAGTAATACCAAATTAAAGTGATTTTAATGATGTTTCTGTAGGTCTAGATGTTTGCATCTCCATCTACATGCTACTATTAGTCAAGTCAAAGTCCTTTGATGGTTTAGACTATGGGGTATTGGTGCCTTGGTACATGTGGGAATGGATAAAAAGTTCTTAAAATTGATTTGTGCATGGAAAATTGATAGCAAGTAGAGGATGGTACATAAAACTGAATAATCAAATAGGAAATAAAAATTCTTGAAATGTTGTGTTTCTTCCATGGGTCAGTACTTAGAATGTTTCTTTTTTAATACCAAGGTAAAAATATTAAAGTACCAAAAGGTATCTTGATTAATATATATATAGATGACATTAAGGTAGGAATAATGATAAACTCAAAGGTTGATATAAAGACATCCCAAGAAAAAGAGACCAGCACACAAAAAACAGCTCATGGGCACAATTTTATTGATGAGCCCATACATTGATATACCCAAAGGGTAAAATCAAAAAATAAGCATACCGGTTTTGGCAGGCAGCATTCCTCAATGCAACAAATGACACAAACTAGTTTCCTTCCACTCTTATTATACACTTCATCACCCTCAATTAACAACATGATTAATACTTAAAGCTGTTCATTAATTCTAGGTGGAAACAGTGCACCCAATTTAACAACCCATTTACGCTCCTTGTAATCCAGCAATGAATATAAACCAACTTTTGAAATATTGTCAGCCCATATTCTATCAATAATAGTAAAAGTAAATCTAGCTGTCTTATGTTTCAGACTGTGATTGTATAGAGCATTAGTCATTCTGGCACATTTAACATCATTCAAATGTTCTAAAATCTTGAGTTTAAAAGGACGTGATGTTTGTCCTATATAAAATGCAGCACAAGAGCTTTGGACTAAATAAACCACCCAGTCAGTAGTACAAGTCTCATAAACCAAAATATCATAAACCTGTGAACAGTTAGACGAGGTGAAACTTTTCCTTTTGGGTACATACTTGCAGAAAATACAATGACCACAGGGAAAACACCCCTGTGCTGGAAATCCATGTAGTCTCCCTTGTGATTTATCTGTTGCCACACCACCTACTTTTTTGAAATGATTAAAACAACCCCCCCACAATGTCCTTCCATTCCTATAGGCAAATCAACATTTGTTATCAATTACCCCTTGAACTTCCTCAGTTTAACACCATGCTACATGCTAGTAGTTGCCACCCACGACATATTTTTGAGACCATTCCTAAGTCCCAATTTATGAGACTTAAAATAATTTGTTCATCTTCACAAGATTTTGAGCATCAAGCTGGATTTACCAATAGGGGCTATATTGATTGGAAAGTCAGGAAGGCCCTCTATTCTTTGGAACAAGTCCTGAGATCTGAGTTATTACAGTATAAAGATAAGCATTCTAGGGGGGATCAGCCAATTAGATTTACTATGAATTATGGGACTGACTTGTTATTTCTGCAGACGTTTATACACTCCCATTGGGATGTGTTGATTATGGAAGATAAGCTGCAAGGGGTAATTGATAACAAATGTGGATTTGCCTATATGAAGGGAAGGACACTGGGGGGTTGTTTTAATCATTTCAAAAAAGTAGGTGGGGTGGCAACAGATAAATCACAAGGGATACTACGTGGATTTCCAGCACATGGGTGTTTTCCCTATGGTCAATGTAGTTTCTGCAAGTATATACCCAAAAGAAAAAGTTTCACCTCTTCTAACTGTTCACAAGTTTATGATCTTTTGGTTTATGGGACTTGTACTACTGACTGGGTGGTTTATTTAGTCTAATGCTCTTGTCCTGCATTTTATATAGGACAAACATCATGTCCTTTTAAACTCAGGATTTCAGAACATTTGAGTGATGTTAAATGTGCCAGAATGATTAATGCTCTATACAAACACAGTATGAAACACAAGACAGCTAGATTTACTTTTACTATTATTGATAGAATATGGGCTGACAATATTTCAAAAGTTGGTTTATATTCATTGCTGGATTACAAGGAGCGTAAATGGGTTGTTAAATTGGATGCACTATTTCCACCTAGAATTAATGAACAGCTTTAAGTATTAATCATGTTGTTAATTGAGGGTGATGAAGTGTATAATAGGAGTGGAAGGAAATTAGTTTGCGTCATTTGTTGCACTGAGGAAGGCTGCTTGCCAAAACCGGTATGCTTCTTTTTTGATTTTACCCTATGGGTATATCAGTGTATGGGCTCATCAATAAAATTGTGCCCATGAGCTGTTTTTTGTGTGCTGGTCTCTTTTTGTTGGGGTGATTCATTGATTGGACTGTGCACTTTGCCATACTTGCATGGGCTTTGGTTGCTGTTTCTGATATAAAGACATTCCAGCATGTGGTAGACAGGTTAGTGAATGGGCCACCTACAATATACAGGTTATCAACAGTGAAAATGTTAAAGTCTTGAAATTAGACAGAATTAAAATTCTAACTAGCATAAAGTTAAATGTGTCTTCATTCAAAACAAGAGTTATGCTCAGATATTGGAGTTAAAACAGACTCAGTACTTAAAGACCTTATTCTTAATATTACCATGGAATCCAATAAGAATACAAAAGCTCTTTCAATTTTCTTTTATTCAAGATATTTGGTTGTTGTGCTCCAACTGTTCAAAACTTTTATTGGATCAAAGTCCATAACTTAAGAATCAAAATATAGATTCCGAATATGTTCAATGGAGGTAGAAGACATAAATATAAGGAAGGGGGTACTGATTTATAAGGCAAGATTAGGAATAATTTCATTAATTTGCCTTTTCTTCTAGAAGAGCATGGGATGATTTGACATAGTATTTATGGTCTTTGGCAACCCATACTTGTTTATTTACTTAAATGGTTTGGTTTAATCCATATTACATCAAATTAGAGAATGTGAAAAGTGGCTCTATGAATTTTGCATGAAGCAAGACCAGTGCTACCAGAAAAGCATGCTTTGCTGACAGGGAGATTCCACTATGGAATTGGATTCTAGCTAATCTGAATAATAATTTTACTTTAGGCTCCTTCAAGAGATCCTTACATATATTCATGGGAAACCCAGTATATCAGCAGTGATAAAATCAGACACTATGGAACTTTTGTTCCCAAGTCTGTGTCTGTTTTACACAAAGACACATATACACACACACACACACACACACACACACACACACACACACACACACACACACACACACACACACACACACAGACACACACACACACACACACACACACACACACACACACACACACACACACACACACACACACACACACACACACTTTTATAAAGGAATGATTAAAATATAGAAATGACATGATTTCGGGGAAAATGTTGTTGCAGGGTACTGATGTAGTAAGAACTGAGATGTTTGAAATGGACAAAAGTTGCTGAAAGATCAAAAAATATTTGGAAGAAAATAAAATAATGGTGAAAATAGGATACATCCAATAATATTAAACAGCTGGCAGATGAAGTGGTTAAACATAATAATAATAATAATAATAATAATAATAATAATAATAATAACCGATACCCAAAAAGAAACTCAAAATCAAGTTAGGTTGGAGCTGATTTTAGAAAGCCTGATTAAATTTGATTTTGAAGCTAGACGTGGAGCTACTATGGGCAGCTACAGATCAGAAAATGTTACCTTCATATTTTAAAAGATCTTTTAATACAGAGAAAAAAAATAAGCGTATGAGTGGAAATGAACGATTCCTCCATATTAAAAAGGTCTTTAAATGCAAAAAGAAAAAAAATGAAATAGTATAAGAGGAAATGAATGGGTTGTGAGTTACAAAAACAGTGTACGTGCAATTAGTTAAGATGAAAAATATGCAGTGAGTTTAGGATTACTAGTAGTGGTAGCCTGTGCTTTGCTGCCTAAGTCTTATGATGGAAAACAACATGGGTTAATGCTATTGACATGAAAAAGGACAGTGATTAAGAAAAGTAGCTAAAGTGTTGGCATTAAAAACAGAGATTAAGAAAAGTGAATGGGTTGGAAAGTAAAAAGGCTTGCATAAATCCTACTTTTACATTAAACAGGGAATATCATAATTCATTGGTTTGGGATCCTGCATCATTCAGCATTTACAAAATAAATAAAGTTAACTAAGAAGGTAAATATAGTCACCTGCTGACTTTAAAATAAAAATGATGATGCCAAGGGATGTGGAGACCAAAGTAATCCCTGAAAGCAGATATTGTGTGTAGTGGGTTTGCCATGTTAACAAATAAAATTAAAGTTCCAAGGCAGATAAAGAAACTGTACAACAATATAAAGAATTATTTGAAAATAATATGAAAAAACAAGAATACTAAACATTTAAAAAGGGATTGATAATGTTAATTTCACAATAATTAAACAAATTATTCAAGTGACCAAAACTGTTGATGTGGATGAGATATTGTAGTTTGTGTAGCATATGAGTAAAATAACAGCAGAAGGAAAAATATGCCAAGTTGAAGATTCAAATAGCATTATTTAAGATATAAAGATGTTTATGCAATTGCTTTTAGGCAATTACAGGAATTAAATTAGAATTTTAAAGCATTCTTCGGAACCTTTATTGAAAAAGACAGGAAGAAATTAGAAAGCATGCAAGATGCCTGTCAAACTTACAGAAGGAATGATAGAACAAGCTTATGAGGAAAAGTTGAAAATGTTAGGTTTTCCCTTTTTAATTTCTCCAAATGTTTAAATTATGAGTACTGTTATGAGAAAGGACCACATTCCTCATCGGGATAAAATCAAAGTTAAAGAAGTCAGTATCGCTTCAGTGTAATATATGTCAAGAGGGCTCAGTTAACATCCACAGTGTACCCAGATCTGTCTCCTTCTGTAGTCCATATGGAGTTGCCTGGATAGTTAGCATTTAAGCATAACTGGACATTCATTTTTATTAGCCCATCTGCATCTGCTACTGCTGGAGGTATCTGGGGGTTCTTTATAGAGATTGATATAGTTTCTGCTTGCACATCCTGATATTTTATAACTTTATGCATCTCAGTGTGTAGATGCATTTGTTCTTTTTGCAACATCTGTTATATCTGGTTTTCTTACTAGCATTTTCTTAACTGATAGCATTATGGGATCCCATTGGTTTGTCTATGAGGTTCAGTAGATGGAGTATGGCATGAAACGTGATTTGTTTATTTAGTTCTCATGTTAACAGGCTTTAAGAATAACTATTTAACAGGACAGCTGTGGTTGGAAGTCAAGTAGAGTTAGAAAGGAGCCAGAACAAATGGAATAAAGTCAATCTATCAAAAGGCATTTATATGTTTGTTTTTGCTGAAGGAATGTTGAGCTGAGCAAAGCTCATTTTTATTGGTGTGCTGCCAAGGAAAGATTTACATTGTAGTTTCAATAAGCAAGCATAGAAAAACACATAAGAAATCACCGTGTAACTGCAGAAGAAAAAGGAAAGCCATGGAAGTAATGCAGACTGTAGTGTAAGACAATCAGCCATACCTCTCAAGTGTACCTCCTTAAAAAGTCCACGTTCCTCAAAAGTTCCACATTGAAAGGGTCTGTCACACATTCTGTGTTAGGCATTGTTACTGATATCTATGGTAAATAGTAATGAACAATATTAATTCATCATAAGGACTTATTAGAAGTATAAAGTAGGGCATTGTGACCATTCAATGAACTTCCTAGTTGAAGTAGTTAGTAACCGTTTGAAGGTGTTCCACATTTCGACCATTTGTTCCACATTTTGAGAGGCTGTGTTCCTCATTTAGGAGATGGAAGGCTGAGAGCTATGCAATCAGCATATCAGTATTATATAATGTGTCCGTGGAGGTGAGGTGCAAGATATTAGTACCAAAAATGTCAGTCTTGTGGGAATTGGGAAATTTACCCTTTTCCTCAATGTAGTATGATCTCGGAGTTGGAATATATAATATGCAGGGGGTGTGGGGGTGCAGGGGGGCTTGTGAAAAAACATTACAGGTAACATGGAATTTCAACACTGGAACTTCCGGTGTTTGAACATCAATTCCATGATTACACATTTCTGACATTTTGGTAATTCTGTATTACCAAATTTGGATAACAAATTTGATCAAAAAGTGGAAAATTTTTTGACCCCCCCATATATATATAAAATAAAGGATTCTTGCATTTTATTTATTTGTTAAATAAATAAGCCCACAGGTTACAAGTGTCCATTTTCAGGTGCAACTCAGGAGAATTGTCTGATGAAGTGACTTATTTATAGTAATACAGTTTGCAAGTAAGAACTGAAGGGATCAAACCCATGGACTACAAGATAAAATTTGGTAACAGCTGATAGCCTTAGCCCCCTGACCTAAACTTTCAAATACATAAACAGTT
Source organism: Protopterus annectens (assembly GCF_019279795.1). Lineage (NCBI taxonomy): Eukaryota > Metazoa > Chordata > Ceratodontiformes > Protopteridae > Protopterus > Protopterus annectens. The sequence goes on along the minus strand of NC_056744.1, from coordinate 1,683,245,879 downwards.
ATGTATTATACACATAATTACTTATATTATGTATGTCATCTAGTAAAGGGTATGACGTTATCAGTGAGGAGGGTAACGAGCCAATGAGTAGAGAGGATAATAATGAAGAGAAAGGACAACGATTGTACAGTGTTGGAGAGGAGAAGGACAAGGAAATGTAGCCAATGAGGAGGCGGCACTAGACTGCAGAATAAATGCAGCTCTGCGACAGAAAATGTGGCTTGATGGCTTTACAGAGTGGCAAAAGAGAAGTTATTTATCTAACGTGGATGAATAAGGTACAGATAGGTTAATAATTTGCAAGGAATTACGAGGAAAGTGTAGTAGGATGACAGGCTTTACAGTAGATGGCAAGAAGACAGTAGGGTATGAGGAGGTGGTGGTACTGTGACAGGAGTATACAAATGAGGGTAAAAGTAGCATTTTACCTTTGCTTGGTATATCAAGAAAGTGTTATAAGTAAGTTAATAGTGAGATTTACTTAAAAGAGATCATGTGATATCACATGGACAAAAGCATAACCTGTGAAAACTACAGTTTCGCTAGATGTTTAAAGAGTGATAGCATGCTGTAGATTTGAATTATAGTGGGAAAATTAATCAAAATTTGAGGAATAAAAATATAAGTAGCTTAACCCAGATACATGAGCAGTGACTCTCAGACTGACAACTGAACTGGCATACGTTTCCAGAATATATAAGACATGGAGAGGATGCAGGACCATTGAGAACACATTTAGTGAATGTAGGAGACATTGGAATTTCAAAAATATATGATGTCGCACAGTGGCTCAGTACGTTCATGTCATAGGCTGTCTAGTATCAAATTTCTAAACAGAAGATACGATGTACACCAAATGTACAGTGAAAAAATAACAATGATGTTATTTGTTAATAACACTGAACCCATTTACTCAGGTATTCATTATGTGGAAGAAGTTATGAATCAGGAAATAAAATCACTTGAAACTAAGCACACTACTTGCTAAGGTTATATACTTGGGTTTAAATCACATCACACAAGTGCTATAGAATAGAAGACTGGCTGTGAAGTACTGATACCAGAAAGGGGGGGAGCAGGAATGATGGAGAGACTGTTAACACTGAAATGTACTTTGTAATAAATTGTTTGATATATATGTTAACAGTAAGAAAAGTATATTTTGAAGGACAGATATGTATTAATGCTGTTGTACTGTACTGTGGTGAAAGTTATGATGTCTTTTCTGCAGGAGCTCGGATTTCATTAATACTACAGTAAAATTAAAAAAAAAAATAGAGTCCAGAAGCTTTATAATGAATGGTATAATATATTTACAGTGTAGAAAGTAGTAGTAGATCTGTTGAACTGCAGAAAATTTGGGGTGGCATGGCTTCACCACATAAGGCAATTTATAATAGAAGAGGTGTAACATGCTACACTTTAGGTTTTTTTCCAAGGTTTATCGAGATACTTTAAACAATGTTGCTGATGTCTCTTCTCCCTGAATCTTGAAGAATATGCATGCCTGAAATACCAGGGAAAGCCAGGCTATAAGCAATGTTGTTCCATTTATGTTGTATCTAGTGCACTTTTGGTGAGTTATATGTTTTACAAAGGGAAGCTAATGTTAAATATATATAGTACATTTCTGAGCATGAACAAGTGAAGTAACAGACTATAGAAAAACTGGAGACATATCTTAGATGAAGACTCATTCAGGAATGTAATATATAAATTAAATATTCCAAGGGTAGGAACACAGACCAGTAGCTACATAACAGAAAATCTGGTTTGGTATTATATCAGGGATATAAGTATTAGGACTATTCCACTTTAACGTTCTTAGGTCATACTGCAAGTTGGTAGCTGAATGGCAAAGTATGTTTCTATATGTATGATGATAAGCTCTGAAATAGTTCAGAATGCAGAGTGCGCAGGAAAGAAACAGGGCAGGCATCATAATCTGAGGAATGTTCAAGTGTATGGCAATGTAGTAATAATGTATAACTCTTGTAGCCCAGGCAGGTATGACCCTAGCCCAGAATAGCATCCTGCCATCACCCAGAATGATACCACAGTACAAGGACAAAATGATTGACTTCAACAATTGGCTAAGCTTCTGGTGTCATTCTAAGGGGATCCAGTATCTGTCTGCCTGGGACAACATGGTCGACAGACCATGATGCTTTGCCAGAGATGGCCTGCACCTGTCGCCTCTGGGATTCCAGATATTGGCTAAGGCTCTTGCCACCCCTATAGTGCCTTTTTTAGGCAAGGTTCAAATGCTAAATTCACCACCATAACAGGTACAAGCAAGCAAACTCTGAGGGTAATGCTAATCAATGCTAGAAGTCTAAACCTCAAAATGCACTCACTTGAGGCACTCCTTAAAATGGAGAACATCGACATCTGTGCAGTGACAGAGACCTGGTTCAAGGCTCCAGAAACCACCCCTGCATTACCAGGCTATAATTCATACCTCACCTTTCGGCCACCTAACCTGGACCGAAACATGAAAGGCAGAGGCGTGCCCATATTCATTAAGGATATCCACACACACCTCCAGGCTAGTTGCTCAACATAATGCATCCAAAATTATCCAAGTGCAACTAACACTGGGAAAGACTGCAATCCAGGTTGTAGCTTGTTACAGATCCCCCACCATGTCCCAGGATTCCCACTCTTCATTTATTAAGATACTGGAAAATATTAAGGTACAACCCAATACCTTAATTATGGGTGATTTCAACTACCCCACCATCAACTAGGAAAACTACTCATCTACCAACTAATTCACTCAACATTTTCTGGAATTCATAAATTCCAACGCCTTGGATCAGCTTGTCCACACCCCACCAGGGGCAGCAGTATCCTGGAACTGGTCATTACCAATATGGGTAACCAGTGTTCCAAGCTAGAGGTCAACTCCTTGCTGGTCAGATCTGATCACAAGCTAATCATCCTAGACATCCATATCCCACCTCCACCCTTCCATTAAGGAAACCACCATCAAAAACTACTCCAAAGCCAACTTCATGCTTCTTAAGACAGAAGTGGCAAACTTCACGACACCCATGCAGATGGAAAATAGAGGTATGACTGCTGAATCTTACACAAATGCACTGTATAAGCACATACACAAGTGCATGGATCGTGCCATCTCCAACAGAACCAAGACGCTATCCTCCAAAAAAGGAAGCCAATCTGGTGGTTCCCTGTTATAAACAAACTCTACAACAGAAGGAAGAAGCTGTTGCAAAAAAAAAAAGTAAAATCCCAAGATTGGAGGAACTCCCTTGTCAGCCTCAGCAAGAAGCTGAGATTCCTCATAAAATCCTCCAAACCAGTTATGAAAATAAAATCACCACTGATTCCAAAGACAACCACAAAGTATTCTACAGCTATGTCAAGAATCTCAGTGGCAACACTCAGATCTGCTCTGAGCTACAGCACAATGGCACTAAATATACAGAACCAACCGATATTGCCAACATCCTGGCAGATAGGTTTAGTGCTAACTTTACCCCCCTCTCACCCTCCAAAGGGCCCATCTTAATACCAGAAGAATGCAAAGTCCCTGTAATCATGGATGAAAAAGTAAAGACCGCACTATCCAAAGCCAAGAACACAGGATCCATGGGACCAGACAACATCCCAGGCTGCGTACTGCACGAACTACAGAATGAACTGGCACCCCACCTAAGTACCATGTTTAGTCATAGCCTCACCTCAGGCTATATGCCTACAGAATGGTGCACAGTGACAGTTATCCCACTCCACAAAGGGGGAGCCACCATGGACCCCGGAAACTACCACCCCATTAGCCTGATGAGCCTGATCTGAAAGGCCATGGAACGTATCATCTTGGAGCTTATAAACAAAGACATAGGTAACCTCCAAACCCTGGACCCCACTCAGTTTGGGTTTGTAAAAGGTAGATCATGTCTGCTAAACCTGATTGACTTCTTTGAAGCAGTCACTAGAGCTGTAGATGAGGGCAGGGAAGTGCACACAGCCTATCTTGACCTCGCCAAGGCTTTCGATACCATCCCCCACTCTGGAATTATAGATAAACGCCTTAAACTGGGCATAAATCCCTATTTCACAAGATGGGTGACCAACTGGTTCACTGACAGAAACCACACAGTAAAAGTAGCTGACACCTAGTCTGACTTCAAACTAGTGATGAGTGGAGTACCACAGGGATCAGTCCTGGCTCCTCTCCTGTTCGGCATCTACCTCTCTGAAGTAAAGGCCAACACAGAAGGTCTTTGGCTAGCAAAGTTCACAGATGACTGCAAACTGGGAGCCATAATAGAATCACCTAATGAAGTAGATATTCTACAAAAGGGCCTCACACAGACAGATGCTTGGTGTCAAAGTCATGGCCTCAAGCTCAATGCTAAGAAGTACATTGTCATCCCCTTTGGGAAAAACTTTGTACCCATGAACTACCACATAGGTGGTAGTGGACTAAACACTGAAAGTGTGATAGGAGACCTTGGGACACAGGTGGACAGTAGTCTCTCCTTTGATAACCACATCATCACAGTAGTCAGGAAATCTGTCTACGTGGCACACCTCATCACAAAAGGGTTCTACTCTAGAAAAAAAGGTCATTGTTCCTCTGTACTCATCCCTCATCAGATCCATTATAGAGTACAATGCCCCATTTGGCATGCATCTCACAAGACACCTACAACAATTGGAAAGGCCACAGAAATTCCTCACTAAGAGGATTACCGGCCTCAAACAGATGCCATATATCAGACCGTCTCAAAAAACTCCAGCTCTACTCCGTCGCATATTGCCTACTCAGAGGCGATCTCTGCCTAACATACAAAGCTATGTCAAATCCAGAGCTGTTGGACATGCTACACTTAAAGAAATCCCAATCGCTCCGAACCACACACTCCAAGGACCTAAACCTTGTCACCACAATAAACAGAACATGCTAGAGGGATAGATTCCTGTCCCAGAGACTTCCCATACTCTGGAACAAACTACCCATTCATGTCAAGCAAAGCTCCTCATTGGCCCTCTTTAAGAAAAATCTTGATGACTGGATGGAAAATAGAAAATTCACCCCGGGGATCAGTTCTGTGGCACTGCTTGACAGGGGCACAGGAAAATAATTTTCTTGGGTGACAAAAGCCAGGGAACCTTTTTGGCTAGGCTTATATTGTCCCAAGGGCCGATAGCCTAGTACCTACCTATGAACCTATGTAAAGCAGCTTATAGTAGGCAACTATATAGTCCATATCACTTCATCCTGAGGACACATTTATGCAATATCCCTCACTCAGGAAACACATTTATGCAACTAATAAATATTTTTATGTGTAAATTTATTCTAAATGAACAAAAAAAAGGAAGTGACACCAGACTCAGACCAAACTGAATACTACAGCGTATCCTCAAAACCTCTGTTGTTGGAAATAAAGGTAGTACCGAGTCGGTACTACCTTTATTTCCAACAACAGAGGTTTTGAGGATACGCTGTAGTATTCAGTTTGGTCTGAGTCTGGTGTCACTTCCTTTTTTTTGTTCATTTGGCTTGTGTCTCCTTATAAATTTATTCTACATATTCAAGCGTCAAGTGGTATATGTAGTTTTACTTTCACTGCTGACATTCAGTCCTTTAATTTTTTGACATTACATTACAAAAAGACACAAACAATACTTTGGTTAAAACAGAAGAAATTCTTTCTTACATGCCATTAGCATCCATCCAAGTCTTATAAAACAAAATGTGATAAATTCACAGGAAGTATATCAGGAATGTCTGCTTGTCAGCGTGTCACTGATAATAAAATTAATTGGGTGAAGGACACACTTATTGCAAAGGGCCACAAATGAAGATGGGTTAGTACCACATTTGATGATATTAGTGCAGAAATAACATTTAAATATGCTCTATGTTTGCTTTAGAATTATGTTAATGATGTGACAAACAACAATTGTCATGATAATATTGCATGCAGATTTATTTTCTCTATAGAGTAGAATAACTTTTCCAACAGCTAGATAATTCTTCTAGGAAGCAGAAAGGTAATGACTTTACTATATGATAAAACATAATTCATTTTTTATGAAATGAGGCATATTAACTCCATTTTAGAAGAGAAGACCAAGGTTTATAACAGAACAGCTGAGAAAATATTTGCACATTGTAACTGCACAGCATGTATGTCTGATTCTGTAACATGTATGTATTTACAACCAACGGCTGAAAAATTATATTATTCTCACCAATATGTTGGTAGTAATTCCAAGACATTAGTTTATCATAACCAGTTGTAGTTTAAGAAAACTTATATTCAAACTACACAACTGAAATTCTGGGCAACTGTGTGCCATTCAGAACTATATTTTAGTAAAATTAATTATTCACACCAACTACAATTTGTTCTGGTTTTACATGTTTATTTCCCGTGTTTTAGAAATCATCTCACACATCTTGAGAGTCAAAAACTACAATAATACATTTGAATTTAAATGACTGCCACAGGCAGATCATGTTAAATTCTACAGTATCCCCCTGGGTTAGTGAAATTATTAGGGTTAATCCATTGAAATGTATAAAATGCCTTCTTAAAACTATTTATGCTCCATGTGTAAAAGAGGTTTTTAAAACTTCTTGCTTAGTGACTGAATATTTGTTTTTCCACTGTATAAATACTATATAAATATCATGTTAGTGCTTAATACATTATTTTACTTTCATTTTGGTGTATTCTTATCAAGAGTGCAAAACCTGATCATTCAAGTCTTAAGATTTCTGTAAATAAATCAGAGAAAAATGACCTGTTTCCCTTTTGCTAGAAAACTGAAAAAAAAAAAGAAAAGAAAAGAAAAAAAACAACCCATAAATAAACCAGTGATGGCTTCGGGTTCCTTTCTTTGCTGGGGTACACTAGGGGCACCATATCTGGGAAGAGGCACTTCCGGACATATGACATAAAAAATAAGTAAAATACAGCTATCTCGAACCCTCTCTACTCAAAGTCGAAGTTCATAAAACACATCTTCCACACATACTGTCAATATAGCAAGCTGTTACAAATGTAACATGAGAACTGAGAGCTTGTGTAACCAGGACAACATAAATAAATAAATACACACACACATACCTAGATATATATATATATATATATATATATATATATATATATATATGTATCACTGCCTGCACCTGCCAGTACTGCAATAGAACTCCCTGACAGCTTGTCAATTGTGCAGCCTCCCCCTTTGGCCTACCCCAATTACTACTTTGTAATTAACTACACAGTAGAGGGTTAAAACAAATCTTAATGTTACATACTGTGTTATAAACATTAGTAAAAAAACATTGTATTACATGCTCTGTAGGTCTTCCTTCTTCCTGGACCTATAGACAGTATCATAAATTGTATAACAGAACAATCTGCACAGTAAGTAGAAGGACAATGTTAAGTAAAAGGTCTGTGTGTGTTTGTTGTAAAGGACAGGGTTTAGTGATTCTTGCCTTGCTAGTTTATGCAGAGTTCCTCTGAGATGGTTACAGCGTGATCTTCCCTTTGAAAATTCAATGATTTCATTTATATGGATTCTGAAGCACATGATGTGCAGAAATCAAAGATACCAACAAGCTTGTTTGGACTTTGATTGTTTTAAATGAAGAAAACCCCACAGAGGTGGCATTGCTCCACATACAGCCCATGATGGCAGAGGGAAATGAGCCACCCGAAAAAGAAATAAGAACAGCCCTAAGGAAAATTAAATCAGGGAAAGCAGCAGGGTCAGATGAGGTCACAGCAGAAATTCTGTGGATATTCATAGCAGTACAGAGAGAAAGGAGTTCCACAGATGACTAAAGAATAAGCATTTGAATGCCAGTGTGTACAAGAACAAAGGGACATTCACATCACTGGGCAGTACAGAGGTATCAAACTCCTGTCATAGTACACGAAAGTGTGGAGAGGGTGACTGATAAATAAATATGCAGTGAAGTAGAAAGTAAGACAAAGACGAGCAGTTCAAATTCAGAACAAGATGCAGGCAGGACAACAGGCCCAATGTTTGCAGACAGCGGAGAAGTTTGAGAAGTTGAGATGAGTAAAGAGTCCAAGTATTCCTAGACGTGGAGCAAACCTATGACAACGTCCCAAGAACTGATCTCAGCTGCCCTGCAATGGTTTGAAGTCAAGGAAACACTAGTAGAATTTGAGCAGGCTATACACAAGGAAACACTAGTAGAATTAGAGCAGGCTATGCACAAGGAAACACTAGTAGAATTAGAGCAGGCTATACACAAGGAAACACTTAGAATGATTGCAGGCTATGCACAAGGAAACACTAGTAGAATTGGAGCAGGCTATGCACAAGGAAACACTAGTAAAATTAGAGCAGGCTATACACAAGGAAACACTAGCAGAATTAGAGCGGGCTATACTCAAGGAAACACTGTTAGAATTATTGCAGGCTATGCACAAGGAAATACTAGTAGAATTAGAGCAGGCTATGCACAAGGAAACACTAGTAGAATTAGAGCAGGCTATGCACAAGGAAACACTAGTAGAATTAGAGCAGGCTATACACAAGGAAACACTATTAGAATGACTGCAGGCTATACACAAGGAAACACTAGTAGAATTAGAGCAGGCTATGCACAAGGAAACACTAGTAGAATTAGAGCAGGCTATGCACAAGGAAACACTAGTAGAATTAGAGCAGGCTATACACAAGGAAACACTATTAGAATGACTGCAGGCTATACACAAGGAAACACTAGTAGAATTGGAGCAGGCTATGCACAAGGACACACTAGCAAAATTAGAGCAGGCTATGCACAAGGAACTGAAGGAACAACTATGAACAGTTTTTAGACTCATGCAGGCGTTCCCAGTGGGACTCAGTGTCCAAGACTAGAAGGGAATATCCAGATATCTCTGACATAGTTAAACAAAACAAAGAAATGAATAACATTTCATATTAACACACCTTGTTAAATATCAGTGAAAGAAGTATTAAAATCCCAACAAATATCCTAATGCAAGATTATTTTGTAAATTACAGAGGATCTTCTTAGAAGATGTCAATTCAAATGAAGTCCCTTCAGTGTCAAATTACATAAAACTTTATTTATAATATAATGTGATATAAACATTAACAAATTTATCTTAAACAACTTTAAATAATTATTCTGTTCAGAACAGACTACTCTCATGATCCTCTCAACTTCTCAAGCCAGGAAAATGTACCATGTGCTATTACCACTAAGCATGCCTCTTAGCCCAGCGCCATGACACCCAGCATGCCTCTTAGCCCAGTGCCATTGACACCCAGCATGCCTCTTTGCCCAGCGCCATTGACACCCAGCATACCTCTTAGCCCAGTGCCATTGACACCCAGCATGCCTCTTAGCCCAGTGCTATTGACACCTAGAATACCTCTTAGCCCAGCGCCATTGACCCCAAGCATACCTCATAGCCCAGTGCTATTGACACCTAGAATACCTCTTAGCCCAGTACCATTGACACCAAGCGCAGCTCTTAGTCCATGTGCTAACAAAGAGTGTTACAGCTAGCACACGGGTAGCAGTTTACCAGAGGTAAGGCATAGTGCGGTAGTGCTGCCAGCCCAAGAAACCACAAGACAAAGCCATAATTACTAATGGGGACAAAGACCCATAACGGCAAATTTTAATTATTGTTCTTATAAAATTAGAAAGGTGCTAGAATAAAAGGTTTTGTTTTACCAGACTGAAACTCAAATGATTGTCATTCTTTGCCAAGGCCATAAATAAAATTGCAGATTTTGTGAAGAATAGAAATGAAGCAAGAATCAGGGCATTCTGCTAAAATCTGGACACTTGACAGAGAGGTATGGCTCCAAGCCATGATTCTCTCATCTGTAATGCTTTGACAGGAGTATCCAACTGCAAGCCTTAGCAGGACTGCTTAGTGTGAAAAAACAAAAAGTTAACCTCAGCTGCAGCTGTTCACTACTCTTACTTGCTTTCTGGCTCTTCCTCAGCCTGACTAGAAAATGGAATCTAGCCACGAACTTTGCAGGTTTTGGTTTAGCATTTACTAAATGCAGGCTTAGCTATTTTTTGTTTGCTTTATTTTGCCTTTTTCTTTCTTTTTTCTTCTCTCGTCCTCTTTCCAGTGCACCTTTTCTCAACTACAATATATTCAGGATTATAGAATTATGATCATCCGACTAGAACCTCCAATTGCATCTCCAATGCATTGCAATGCGACTTTGGTTTTGATTTACAAGTTTGCTTCACTTTTCATATGGTGCCATACCAAATTTCACCTCACAACCCTGTGTTTTAATGGTCAATAAATTATTACTATTCAGAATAATATTATTTGGCTGTACTTTATAGCTGAATATTATTCTGAATAATAATAACTTATTCACTATGAAGAGATGACTTATGCAGCAGGACAGTGAGGTAAAAACATATTTGTTGTGGTTGTTAAATACTTTTACCTATAGTGCTATGATTCTGTGATAATAAAGAGCTTCAATGCCAAAAATATGGGTAGGGTAGGCAACACAGTAATTACACACACACACACACACACACACACACACACACACACACACACACACACACACACACACACACACACACACACACACACACACGGTCTGTGTATTTACTTTAGTGAGTCTTTGAGAAACTATTTGTCATGTGGGGCTCCAAACTTCCTAAATCCGGTCCCTACAGAAGGATTTACATATCAAAACAGCATCACAGATCAAGTATATGCACATACACTGGGCAATGTGACTTAGCTGAACTATTCATTTTACATTACATGAAGTAAAATACCTGTATACCTGTTAAAGCTCTTTGGCTTTTCTTTACAAAATGGACAAAATCTGTAACTTGTAATCAGACTTTCATCAGGAAATGGAGAAAAAAACAAACAGTCACCACCTGCGGTACCTTTCATTTGCATAAGAATTCTGAAGAAAGCGAACAATAATGGGGCACAGAGGGGGAGGAGCAACATGAAGGACATATTTTAATATTACTCCATTCACTTAAAAAGATAATAGAACAACAGCTTTCATGCAAACATGTACTTTTTTAACAAAAAGAAGTGTAAAACTGCAATGACTTGCTTTATTGAGTAACTGCCGTCTTCAGTGATTTACAAGAACATCAACAATTTTACAAGGATCGCAACAAAAATATGTGGCACAATATGGGACAGTTTGAGAAACTGGCAACAGATGAGAGGTCTCAACCTGCATTTACTGTCACAGTAATAGAACATAAGCAAAGGTGTCACTAGTTATTGGGAATGCATACATTAAATTGTTACTGTTAGTGCCTTATGTTGCATTTCCCTGGGAACAGACATATTTATATATGCTCAGTCATGGACCCAGGCTCTGCACACACAAAAAAGAAAAGAAAAGAAAGGTGTGAGTAGTGTCCGTGTGCAAACTCCTTCTGGTACTCCACAAAATGTTTTCTTGTTGGTTATACCCAGACTGTGCTAAGGAAATAAAAGCAGTCAGCAGTGAATTAGTTAGCACAACAACCTCCGGCATCATGGTGAGTTATAAGAGAGCAATGTCTGGCCATGAATTAAGGACTGGCCAGCTGGCCAGCACGTAATTCACATGTTTTGCTTTTTTGGTTTTCCAGGCACACAGTTTCACTGTGGGTGTGCACATGCCCCCCTGTAGCTCTGTCACTGAAATGAATTGTCAGAAAAATGGAAGAACAAAACTTGTAGGATAAAAAAGTAACAAAACACTAAAAAATATTGATTAAGAGTAAACACTTTCATTTTTTTCTCATCAAAACAGTTACATGAGACTTTCATCAAACTAATTTCATAATTTAAACACAAAACCCTTCACTCAAATGTTCTATATAGACATACATATAAATCATTATATAAAACATTTTCATAAAATGAGTATATTGATAAACTTGTTCCGTAAAACCCAATTACACATTTTAACTGTTTTAAAAATCATTTTTATTTACAAGACTTGGACTTACACCCATTCTATTATAAACTTCCAGTCTAACACTCAGAATTTCCAATTGTTTTCCACTATTTTGTTGATGCCTCCAAAATCCAGTGTAAAGGTTATCCCATAGCAAACCCCCTAATTCCTTGGATAAATTAGCTGTCTTCTTCTTTTCCGCTTCTATAAATTAACTGGGGTACTCTCAAATTCCTCTAACTTTCAATCTGTTTTTTTTTTTTAATTCAACAAAAATCTTCTCTATACGTGATTCATCAGAAGGGAGCATTTTACTTCTAGTATGTACATTTTTACCACATTTCTCTTGTTACTCATTGGACGCATACTACTAATGTGTAACGATGTCTTACTGGCAGCATTTTTATAAGTGATACATATATTTACCTAACTTACTATCCTCCTCTTAGACTTTATCTTTTTGCCTGTAAAGTCACTGATCAGAGAGACAGACTATAACAAGTATAATGTCTCCTCCTAGCAAGTACTACTTCAGAGTGATGGTCCATTTGACTGTCAGACACTCTCTTTGTATCACTGGGTAACATTTCTCAGTGTTGCTGCATGTACTGCTGATGTAACATATGAGATTTTCCTTTCTTTCTATTAATTGAGGTAGTACTGTGCTAATTCCAACTTCAGAGGCATGTGTGTGCACCAGTAACCATTTGGAGAAGTTGGGAGCTATCAATATAAGTTCTGAAGACAGTGTGACCTTTAGTTGTCTAAAGCTTTTTCTTCTTTATTTGGCTATTTAATTCTCAAATTCTCAAACCTTTGCCCTAGTCAGTAAAGGTACATGTAATGTTGGCAAAATTCTGAATAAATTTATGATAATAGCTTACGAAGCCTAAGAAAGCCTAAGCTTGTCTTGCTTGTTAATGGTTGGCATAAGCCAGTTTTGTACCTTTCGGCCAATTATAAAACCTAAGTAGTGAGCTTTTATGATGCCTAGCTTGCATTTAGTTTGGGTTTGCAGTAAGGCTGGATTGATGTACGGTATCCATGATAGCTTGAACTTTAGATGGGTGTTTTTTCTTAGTCTTTAGAAAATGTCATTATATCAGCCAGGTGGGCTACTGTATATTTGGTATGAGAGCTATGAATTTTGTCAGTCAGTCTCTAAAATGTTGCAGATGCTTCATGGAGACCAAAAGGCAGTATGGTATAACAGAAGAATCAATCAGGTGGAAAGAATACTACTTTTCCTTAGTTTTTGGTTAGGTACGAAGTGGATAGACACCTGCTGTTGCCTGACCTCTCAATCAGTTCATCCACTTGATGCATAGGAATCAAATTTTGATATGTCATTTAGCTTGCTGAAGTCACTGAAAAGTGTTATAGACCCATCGGGTTTTGGTTAGCAATACTAATGGATCATTGCACTCTGAGATTCTTCTATGACCCCTGGTTAAACATTTCTGTACTTACTTCCTATTTGGCATTGAGATTTGGTATTCTGCATGGTTTCAAATGAATGTTTTTTATCAGGCTCTATCTTCCATTTCATAAAATGTATTCTACCCGGCAACTCTGACAATATGTTATTCCTGAGTACAAATTCCTTGACTTCTTGACTTGTGCATATGCTGTAGGAACCCTAGCCATTTCTGCAAATATGCTTACTACAGAAACATCAGATCATTTCAAAGGTTTCAGAACATTTATGTGGTATAACTCTTCTGGTTTCCTTTTTCCTGGTTGTCTCACACTGGAAGTGATTTCACTTACTTGCTGTTCACTTTCAAAAGGTCCTTGCCACTTTGCAAGGAATTTATTTTTTTAGCAGTGGATGCTAGCTCAAGTACATTATTTCCTGATCTGAATTCTCTGAGATGAGTATTTTTATTCTATGGTCTCTCTATACGTTTTCTTACAATAGGTATTATAGTTCTTAACCTGGACTACATATCTGAAAAAAAGCTTTGTGACACTTTTAAATGGGGTATTTTCCCCTTCCCATGTTTCTTGTTAGAGCTAGTAAGTCCCAGGGATGTCTGCCGTGCAACATTTCAAATGAGGAAAATCCAGTTGTGGCTTGGCTACTTCTCTTACAGCATACAGAAGATATGGGAGTAGCTAAACTCAGTTTGTTCCATCCAACCATTTAGACCTTTGTTATATAAACTTTAAAATGTATTAAAACACTCAACTAGCACATGTCTTTGGGAGTGATATACAGATATCCTTAGCAGTTCCACTTAAAAAAAAAATGCCGAAGTTCATGCATTAATCTAGGTATGAAAGAGATGCCTTGGCCAATAAAAAATTCTCAGCAAGTCCTACCCTATTAAAAAACAAGCAGTACTAGATCGTTTGATGCAGACACTGCACTGACTCTTCATAGGCGTGCTGCTTCAGGAAGGATTGCTGCATTATCAGCAATTATTGGAAGATGCTGGCGGTCCTCACTTGGTTTTATAACTGGATCCAGAAAGTCCACAAGGGATAAGAGTATCAAAGCATCCTTATACCTGGGGTTCGCTAGTGCCTTTTGACACTCTAGACAAGTGCACACAAGTTCTCTGTGTCATTTATAATGCTGAGCTAGTATAATTATTAAAATTCTAGCTTTAGCCATTCTTAAATTACCACTCAAAATGCAGCTATGAGCTAACTTTATTACAAGTGTTCTAAAAGGTCTTGGAACTAATAACTGACCGAGTAGCTATTCTTTATCTTTAGTTTCCCTGAAGAGCAGTTTGTTTCTTAGCTGAAAATATGAGTACAAAGTGGTATTGTTACTTTTTTTTGGCTCTCTTTCTACTCTTTCTATTATCTCAGTACCTTTACTTATTATATTGTCTTCCCACTGAGTGTTCTTGAAATTTACATGGTTTATCCAGATGTCAGCCAAATCAGCATTAATCTTATCAATATTTTGGAATGAAGGGGAGACCTTGGCCTGTTCTATTATAAATACTGGTATAGGCTTTTTCCTTTCATCTAATTCGTTTTCTAAAAAGGCAACTCATAAAAAATTATTTTCTTTTAACAGGTGTAATGGTATGTTCCCTTTATCTTCTTCAGTATTTTTGTTATTAGCTTTATTCATAGAGTCGTGCTTCTGTCTGTCTGGCTCTATGTTCTGGTGTAGTAGGAGGATGTAAAACTCTATTCAAAAGTTCTCCTTTCCCCTTCCTTTCATTATGAGACCCATTTGTTTCTGTCAGTGTTTGTGCACTCATTTCTCTTAGTGTTTTTATAATCACTGGATGTTCGCTGTCATTTTCCACATTGGCTTCTTATATTACCTTTAACTGTTGGGGTCTTTTGGTTAGCCTTATCTTCCCTGTTAGTCTCTGCATTTGTTTTCTTTATTGTTTTAACACCTGGAGTCTTTTGGCAAGACTCTGTAACAGATATTTACCTACATCTTCCATTCACTCCCATATCTTATTTCTTTTTCTGACATCTAGCTTTGCACCCTTTCTTTACTGAGGATAGATATTTCAGGCAAAATATGTAATTGAACTTTGTCCCTCTAAAAGTTACATACCTCAAAAGTCATGGCTAATAATCTCAACCCATGTTGAGTTAAACACCAGAGCTACATATGTAACATTTTATATAGAAAATTGTTTATTTCCACCTGCATCGTATACTATTAATGGTCATCTCTTTGAACATACTTCACTTCACTTTTTTGCTTACTAGTTGTTTTATGCTTGCAAACATCTTATGAGTTAACTAATGCAATCATGCTTCCTGAATCCATTGATTCATGCATCTCTTTTCTCTTTACCACAGTGTTACATTTGACATGTTTATGAAAAGCAACGTGACAACACGCAGATTATACATTTCTAGTAGATACAGATTCAGCATTATCATATTCCGTGGGCATGCTTCTATGTACAATCTATTGGTTAATATTAACAGTTTTAACAGGGATAGTATTGTTATCAATAACTCTGCAGTAATTGGCTATAAAACCTTCCTACAATATTAAAAAAATTAGCTCAGATGACAGTTTGTTTGTAGACAAAGCAGCAGAATTAAATTATGTCTTATTTTTAGCACTTTGTGTACACAAGTCTAACTTAAATGTTACAATTTCAGTTCACAACAGATATTCTACCAAAACAACTTACTGTTCATATGATATATGGTCTGTCTCTAAT
This sequence comes from Protopterus annectens, assembly GCF_019279795.1. Classification (NCBI taxonomy): domain Eukaryota; kingdom Metazoa; phylum Chordata; order Ceratodontiformes; family Protopteridae; genus Protopterus; species Protopterus annectens. Next base: position 1,683,229,764 of record NC_056744.1, on the reverse strand, counting down.
ACCATGGTTCTAAACTACTAGGAAATGCCCTTTTAACTTTATAACAAAGGATTCTAAATGTTTGCCTATATTATTAACACGAGGTTTTAATCACAGTTTTAAAAGTGCAAAAAGTCATCCATTTATGACCTTACCAGTTTGTACTTAACTAAAGGTTCACTGGGAAAATTGAAGGCATTGTGATTCAAGGGAAAATCCTGCCCTCATAAAAAAGTTATTGTTTAAGCTTCTGGTAGTCATGGGAATCCTTATCTTCTAAGTTCATGTGTGTGCCTTCAGTGAATCCCCAGTTATGTAAGATGACAAAATTATGGTCCACTTGGCTTGGGACCATTGCTGTCAAGCTGCCACTGGGAAGGCCTCAACACTGGGTATTAATTAGATTGTGCTGAGCACTGCATTGTTTTAACTGGCTACTTCTTGTGTTTAGATAGGTAATGATAGTTCCAGATTTTCTGAAAGTCACGTTGTCTTTGTTAGTGTTTGCTATATATTAAACAGGATGCATAGATTAATTCCTGTCACCGTTTAAAATACTGCAGCTTTCTATAAAGTAAAGTGTTATTTTCTCAGAGAGGAATGAACTGTCTTTGTAACTTCTACAATATGTTTGGATTGCTTCCCTCTCTTCTCTTCCTCTATCTTCTAAGTCTCTCTCCTTTCCTAAACTAATATATATATAACGTTATTTCATAACACATTATCTCACTAATTCACATACTTAACTTTCTTTGAGGCACTTACTCCAGTGCCATCTGCTGACTACACAGAGGGAATCCCTGATTGGTCCTGACCCTCCGTCCCAACACACACACTTTACCTTACCAGGAAATCATTCTTAAACTGAATGAAAGTAAAAGCAATTTCTGTCCACTCCTAAGCAAGTCTGACAAGGCGTGTGTTCTGTTCAAAGTGTATTACTGAAACGCTGCTCCACATGTTAAAATAAGGCTATAAATGCTCACAACAGCCTTACCGCTCATCTTGGCAGAATGCAAGTTAATAGCTCATTCTCCTTACCCAGTGAAATAGGCTGCATTTACTCAGTGCCTGCAACAGGCCTCAGTCTCCTTTGCTTGTTTAATCTGAAGTCTACCTTGCACACGTGTCTCTCTGATCATGAAAGTGAGCTCCATACCTCTCGACTGTATAGATTTCCAGAGAATGTCCAGATTTTTGCCTCATATTTTTGGTCCATTTTTCATAAAATTGTGTTTTTTCTGGCAAATTAACAGCAAATCATTGAAGACTGAAGTTAGAAAATAATGACAGACATTTGAGTTTCAGACTTCATACCCTTCAGAAAATGTATTATAATGTAAAACCTGTTATTCTATTAAGTTTCTAAGTTTGTAAGAGCAATTTTTGGGCATTAGTCACACTTTTATTAATGACTTTGTACAGATTTCTTGCTCTAAGATGTTGAGAGGTATGGCGAGCTCCCATAGCTTTAACAACTGAGGGGGCAAAGTTTAGTTTTTGTTAGTTTTTTACCAATCCCGTTATTTATTTATTTATTTTTGTCTGACCACTATTATGCTTGGGCTGTGTTTTATCTATAACCTGTACATTCACCTTGCACACCATCATAGATTGATTCCAGCTGAGGGAGATGTGTCCCACTTCCCTCCCCTCATACCCTGAATTTCCCAGTTATTCCCCAGCTCTCCAGTTTATACATCACTGTATCAACCGTCCTCCCAGCCACTTCTGACTACCCATTAAAGGTGCAGTGTAAATTTACATCTGACTTCTTCAACCTCCTAAATGTGATATATACCCACCCTAAACTTTCATCCAGTGTCATCACCATCCGCTAACAAGTAGCACATCATTCTCAGCCCCTTAAAAGTCCCAAATACATTTCTCATCTGCTCCTATCATCACAGGTCCTGCTACTTACTTTCAGAACTCCTCCTCTATCCTACCCTTCACAGTGCTTCTCCACCTCACCATCTTATTACTTCTTCCTTTAACCAACTACACTATACCATCAGTAACTGTCATCTCTTCTCCCACCTCTCAACCTACCCTTTACTAACCTACTCCATTCTCCATCTACCACTCACACACAACTCCAGCTTCAAACTACCTATACCTCATCTCCTCCAAACCTACAAAACCCCAACAACCCACCCTCAGACTTCTTAAATATTTCTATAAATTCACACCTGTTCTGCTCATACTGCTCAGAGCCAACACTGAATCCATTCCAGGTCCCTCCCACTACATAACACCCATAACTTTTCCCAGCATCTCCACTGTCTCCTGTGCATGAATTAACACCCAAAGCATCTCTAATAAGCTTTACCTGATAAACACCTTCCTTACATCAAGAAGGCATCTTCATGGTCAAACAATTCAAGAAATCAGCATGGCCATCCCACCACATCATGGTATTGCCTTCCATGAATGTAGTGGGGAGAACCACAAGACATAGATTACTCTTAAAGTGTCACAATGGTATCAACAGCAGTATGGGGATCAGGGATGGAGGATGCACTAGGGAATATTCTTTAAAGCACTGTAATGGCACTGTCAACAGTACAGGGATTGGGAGTGGGGCGATGCACCACTCACCAGGGAATACTCTTTAAAGTGCTGTAATGGCACTGTTGACAGTACAGGAATTGGGGGTGGGGAGATGCAGTAGGTACCAGGGAGTAATACTCTTAAAGTGATGTAATGGCACCAATAGCATAAGAGGGATTGTGAGAGTGGGGAGATGCATTAGAACACCAAGGATTTCTGTGACCAGAAGTGCCAACAGTAGTAGGAGCATCAGGGGTGGGGGAATAAACTAGTCCACTAGAAAATACTAGCTCTGACATTAGTAGGGGGATCAGGGGTTGGGGTTGGGGGATAAACTACACCACCAGGGAATATTCTTCAGTTCAATAGTAGCATGGATGGCAGTATGTGGTTTGCGGGAGGAGGCTACACCAGCTACCCAGGGCATTATAGATAAGTGCAGTAATGACAAATATATAAATATAAACAAATCTAAATGTAAATTAATATATATATATATATATATCTATATATATATATATATATATATATATATATATATATATATATATATATATAGATAGATATATAGATACATATATGCAGTATAAGGGTAAGGTAATCTACTGGGCAGACGGGTTAGGGACTGGTGTGTGTGTGTGTGTGTGTGGTGTGTGTGTGTGTGTGTGTGTGTGTGTGTGTGTGTGTGTGTGTGTGTGTGTGTGTGTGTGTGTGTGTGTTGGGGGCTGACTGTGGAGGAGAATGCCACAGCCTACACAATCAGCTGTTTACTACCATAAATTGCAGAGCAACAGTGGTAGTAAATTTGGTTCAGAGACATGCCAATTAGCTGATAATGAGGTTGTACTTCATTGTGATTAACACATCTATGAATTGCAATGGACACATCATGGGAAAAGAATCTTTTTAGCATGAGACATACATCTCATTTTGGGTACTTTAATGAATTTCTGGGTCATTCTTTTAAAGTGATTTCTTGCCCCTTGTCTGATCACAGTACTGTCACATTTAGATTCATTGCTATTTAGAATAAGATTACCAAAATCTTTAAAAATTCCCTAATACATGATAAAATTCAAAGAACTTAAGTAATGGTTAAACAAATAGACTATTAGCAGAGTTCCCACACATATGATGAAAATCAAATAATTTAAAGATTAGCTAAGTAACAAATGAATATCCTTTATTTAACAACGATGGAAAAATGGTACTATACTTTCAGATTCTCTTAAACTGTATTTGTATGATAGGATTACTAATTGGTGCAGTAATGAAATAAAACAATGGCATAATAACGTGGTTAAAGTATGTTGCAAATTTTGCATTAAAAGTACACAAAGGTGAAACTGTTTTTCTATATTTAGCTAATGTCTTAATTGCTGAGCATTTTCAGAACTTTTCCCCAGAATACTGTTTCTAAAGCCAGGATCTTGAAAACGATTCACCATTTATTCATGAAATTTTCTTGGAAATTTACCGACATGATTGCCTGTTAAATAACATTAGATTGCATTACTGTTTTCAGAAACAAAGGAACAGCTGCATTTTGAGTTTTAGTAAAAACAATCTACTTTAATATTATTTTTATGTCTCAACATATTGACCAAATAAAAGGAGCACTTTTTCTCCGAAACACTATTTTTAGATCTGAAATCAGATCAATATTATATATTCATGTTTTAATAACTTTTGTTTATTTTACTCTAAAGATAAATGAAAGCTGAAGTAGACGAGGCTTAACAACTAATAGTTAAGACAGCAGGAGATTAGATAAAAGTGATGATGTATAACCTTCTAAACGAAGGTCTCTAGAAAAAGATAGTATTTTGGTGGACGTTTGGAAGTTAGGCGGAAAGAAATTAATAAAAGTCTGGAAGGTTTGGTTTAACAGTATTTTAAAAGGAGGGGAGGCACTGGCATCCTAGAAAAAAGCTGTGGTGGCTCTAATACCAAAATATGGTAATGATTCATCTGACCCAGCTTCATATAGGCCCATTTCAATTCTAAACTGATTATAAAGTGTTTCTGTCTATAATGGCTGAAAGAATGGCAAAGATGATGCCAAAATTGATAGATATGGATCAATGTAGTTTTGTGGAGGGGAGGCAAACATTTGACAACATTAACAGAACAATTACAATCAAGAGGGAAGCAGAATGTAAGAAAATACTGCTGTTATTGGTGGGTCTTGAAAGCAGAAAGGATTTGACAGAGTAAGTTAGGAGTGTATCAGTAGGGCAATGAAAGCATTTGCATTTCTTGATACAATAATAAGGTTTATTGGACGGATATATGAGGGATTGGAGGCAAAAGTCAAAGTGGAAGTGTTCCTCTCTGATAAGTTGTGATCTGAACAGAGGAACCAGACAGGGGTATCCTCTTTCTCCTTTGTTATTTGCATCATATTCAGAACTACTGGCAAAGAAAATAAGGGATTTAGAAATTCAAGGATATAATTGGTACAGTGTTTAAGAAAAGTTGGCATTATTTGTAGATGATATTATTTTGTACATGTTGGAATAAGAAAAGGGCATCCCAGTGTTGTGGAATATTCTGAGACAGTTCTGTTTTTTCATGATATAAAATGAATGAAGATAAAACAAAGGCTGTAGCTATAAATTATGTATACATACATGAAATGGTCCAGCAATACCCATATTTATGTGGACAGGATACAATGAGGTATTTAGGAGTATGGATGAAAAAGGATTTGGTTATGGCAGCTTAAGATATGAGACAAGATACTAAACAAAGGATAGTGGCTGCCAAAAAGCAATTACTAGAAAATGGAAATCAAAATCTAAACCAACTATACCAGAAGTAGTGAATATAGAAACACAGATAAAACAACTGAAATTGAGATCTTTAGAAAAGGGTAGGAGCAAACTACATAGGAAAAAATGGAAATTGTGGGAACAATACATACAAGGGAGGAATGAGGTTTAAAAGGCGGCAGGACTTAAATGAGCTATGTAAAAAGCTGTATGCATGGAAAAGTTTGGGTAGATTATAAGTGATGTATAATGTTTGCAAATGGGAGTGTGTCAGAATGGATTGTGATGTAAAATGCTTGCAACTAGGATTGTGTTGGTGCGGTTTATTTTCATTTGTATAAACATATGATTGCCATATGATTTTGTTGCAAGTGATATTTTACTAAAGATGGTTTCTTGTTTAAAAAAAAAGAAAGAAGGCAGGAAATGACAAATGTATGTAATGTTGTTTAAGTTATATTACATATAGCAATATATATGAAGTAAAATGTTTGTTAATTATAGTGTGATTACTTTTATACGTATGTAAATTTGCCTATGTAAATTTGCAACACTAAATCCACATATGCAGAGGCCCTTAACTGTAACCTGCCCAAGCAACAAGGACCTCTGAAGCTGAAATGCAAATAAACACCAATCACAACCAAAGTGTCACATAGCTCACAACACCAGTGTGCCACCCAGCAACAGCCCCTAAGGCAAGACAACGTACCTAACACTTTAGTCATAGGTGACTCTATAGTCCGGCACACTGATGTCCCACTCACAAGGCTGAACAAGGAGAACATTACAGTCAGCTGCCTGTCGGGTGCCAGGATCCGCCACATAACGCATGCACTCAAGTCACTCCACAACAAGTACAAATATGATTCTGTCATTGTCCATGTTGGAGTGAATGACTTGAGACGTACCTCCCTGGACTACATGAAAAGAGACATGGAAGAGCTCTTGGATCATGTGGCCCAGGCAGGTATTACCCTAGCCCTAAGTAGCATCCTGCCTTTGCCCAGAATGATACCACAATATAAGGACAAAATAATTGATTTCAACAATTGGATAAGCTTCTGGTGTCATTCAAAGGGGATCCAGTATCTGTCTGCCTGGGACAACATGATCGACAGACCACGATGTTTTGCCAGAGATGGTCTGCACCTGTCGCCCCTGGGATTCAGGTTACTGGCTAAGGCTCTTGCCACCCCTATAGTGCCTTTTTTAGGCAAGGTTCGAAGGACAAAACCACCACCGTAACAGGTACAAACATGCAAAATCTGAAGGTAATGCTACTCACTGCTAGAAGTCTAAACCTCAAAATGCACTCTCTCGAGGCACTCTTAAAAATGGAGAACATCGATATCTGTGCAGTAACTGAGACCTGGTTCAAGGCTCCAGAGAGCACCCCTGCAATACCAGGCTACAACTCTTACCACACTTTTCGGCCACCAAACCAGGACCGAAACACTAAAGGTGGAGGAGTGTCAATATTCACCAAGGATATTCACACCACTAGGCTAGTTGCCCAACACAATGCATTTGAAATTCTCCAGGTGCAACTAACACTAGGTAAGACTGCAATCCAAATTGTAGCTTGCTACAGATCCCCCACCATGCCCCAAGATTCTCACTACATCTTTCTAAACATACTGGAAAATATTAAGATAGAACCAAACACCCTAATACTGGGTGATTTTAACTACCCTACCATTAACTGGGAAAACCACTCGTGTACCAACACCTTTGCCCAACGGTTCTTGGAATTCATGAATTTGAACACCCTGGATCAACTAATCCATAGTCCCACTAAGGGCTCCAATATCCTAGACCTGGTCATTACCAACATGGGAAATCGATGCTCCACACCTATGGTCACCCCCTTGTTAGTCAGGTCTGAGCATAAGCTAATCACCCTTAACATTCACATCCCACCCCCACCCCCCAGTAAGGAAACCTCCATAAAAAAAACTTCTCCAAAGCCAACTTCATGCTACTCAAGTCAGAAGTGACAAACTTCATGACACCCATGCAGACGGGAACTGAAAGCTCAATCCTACACTAAGGCACTGTACGAGCACATCCACTCATGCATGAATCGTGCCATCCCAAATAGAACCAAGATGCTCTCATCCAAAAAAGGAAGCCAATCTGGTGGTCCCCTGCCATAAACAAACTTTACAACAAAAGGAAGAAACTGTTGCAGAAAAGTGGAAAATCCCAGGATGCAAAAAACTCCCTTACCAGCCTCAGTAAGAAACTGAGATCCCTCATAAAATCCTCCAAAGCTAGTTACGAAAATAAAATTGCCAAAGATTCCAAAGACAACCACAAGGCATTCTATAACTATGTTAAGAATCTAAATGGCAATGCTCAGATCTGCTCTGAGCTAAAACAGAATGTCATTAAATATACTGATCCCAAGGATATTGCCAATATCCTGGCAGATCGATTCAGTGCCAACTTCACCCCCCTCTCACCTCCTAAATGGCTCATCTCAATATCGGAATATTGCCAAATTCTGGTAATAACGGCCACACAGGTATAAAATGCACTCTCCAAAGCTAAGAATACAGCATCCATGGGACCAGATGACATCCCGGGCTGTGTACTACATGAACTACAATATGAACTAGCACGTCACCTAAGTGTCATGTTTAATCATAGCCTCACCTCAGGTTTTGTGCCCACTGAGTGGCGCAGAGCTACAGTTATCCTACTCCACAAGGGGGGATCCACCTTGGATCCCGGAAACTACCGTCCCATCAGTCTGACGAGCCTTATTTGCAAGGCCATGAAGCGTATTATCATGGAACTTATAAGCAAAGATATTGGCAACCTTCACACACTGGACCCCACCCAGTTTGGGTTCGTGAAGGGCTGATTTTGTCTCCTGAACCTGATTGACTTCTTCGAATCAGTCTTCAGAGCCATGAACAAGGGTAAGGTGGTTCACACAGCCTATCTAGACCTTGCCAAGGCCTTTGACACCATCCCCCACTCTGGAATCATAGATAAACTTACTAAGCTGGGCATTAATCCCTACGTCACCCAATGGGTTGCTAACTGGCTTACTGATAGAACCCATACTGTAAAAGTAGCTGACTCCAAATCCAGCTCCAGACAAGTGACAAGTGGAGTACCTCAGGGTTCAGTCCTGGGACCGCTCTTGTTTGGCATCTACTTCTCTGAAGTACAGGCCAATACTAAGGGGCTCTGGCTAACAAAGTTCACAGATGACTGCAAACTGGTAGCCGTTATTGAATCCCCAAATGATGTGGATACTCTACAAAATGGTCTTACAGAAACAAATGCTTGGTGCCAGAGCCATGGGCTCAAGCTCAATGCCAAGAAATGTATAGTTATCCCCTTTGGGGAAAAAACATGTACCCATGAATTACCATATAGGTGGCAGTACACTAAACACCAAAAGTGTGATAAGAGACTTAGGGACACAGGTGGACAGTGGTGTCACCTTCGATAACCACATTGCCACAACAGTCAGGAAATCCTTCTGTGTGGCACACCTCATCACTAAGGGCTTTTCATCCAGAAAAAAAGATGTCATTGTCCCACTGTACTCATTCCTCATTAGACCCATTACAGAATACAATGTCCCGTTTGGTATGTACCTCTCAAGACATCTGCAACAACTGGAAAGGCCGCAGAAATACCTCAATAAAAGAATCACAGGCCTAAAGCAGATGCCCTATGCTGACCGCCTTAAAAAATTCCAGCTATACTCTGTCACATATCGTCTACTCAGAGGCAATCTCTGCTTAACATACAAGGCCATGTCAAACCCAGAGCTGTTGGACATGCTGCACTTAAAGAAATCCCAATCCCTCAGAGCCACACACTCCAGGGATCTGAACCTTGTCATCACAATAAACAAAACATGCGGGAGGGATAGGTTCCTGACCCAGAGACTCCCCAGACTCTGGAATAGATTGCCCATACATGTCAAGCAGAGTGCCTCTTTGGCCTTCTTCAAAAGGAACCTTGACTATTGGATGGGAGAAAGGAAATTCACCCCGGGGATCACGTCAGTCTCCCTGCTAGACGGGGTCCAGGGAAGTAAATAGTGTGGGAAGAAATAGCCAGGGAATTGTTATGGCTAGGCTTGTATAGGCCCTAGGGCTGATAGCCTAGAACCAACCTATGAACCTATGTCACAAGTGATAATTCAATAAACGTGTTTGGAAAAAAATATAAAAACATAAATTGGAAGGTCTTGCCTATGGATATGGATAGCAAGATAAAAGCAGTAAACATGTTTTTAGTCCCTTTAGTTTTATACACTGGTCAGGCATATGTTTATCAACCATAGGAGATGCTGTGGACAGTAATTAATAAAGAATTTAAATATTTTATTTGGGAGGGGATGAAGGCAAGAGTCTTCTTCTTCTCTTTCAGCTGTTCCTGTTAGGGGTCGCCACAGCGGATCATCTGTTTCCATTTCTACCTGTCCTCTGCATATTGCTCTATCACATCAACCACCTGCATGTCCTCTCTCATCACATCCATAAACCTTATCTTAGGCCTTACTCTTTTCCTCTTACCTGGCAGCACCATCCTTAGCATCATTTTCTCAATATACCCAGCATCCCTCCTCAGAACATGTCCAAACCAATGCAATCTTGCCTCTCTGACTTTGTCTCCAAGCCATCCAACCTGAACTGAACTGACCCTCTAATATACTGATTCCTAATCCTGTCCATCCTTGTCACACCCAGTGCAAATCTTAACATCTTTAACTTTGCCACTTCCAGCTCTGACTCCTGCCTTTTTGTCAATGCCACCGTCTCCAACCCATATAACATAGCTGGTCTCACTACCCTCTTGTAGACCTTCCCTTTCACTCTTACTGGTACTCGTCTGTCACAAATCACTCCTGATACTCTTCTCCACCCACTCCACCATGCCTGTACTCTCTTCTTCATCTCTCTTCCACACTCATTATTACTCTGAACTGTTGATCCCAAGTACTTAAACTCATCCACCTTCACCAACTCTACTCCCTGTATCCTCACCATTCCTCTATCCTCCCTCTCATTTACACACACATATTCTGTCTTAGTCCTGCTGACCTTCATTCCTCTTCTCTCTAGAGCCTATATCTACCTCTCCAGCGTCCCCTCAACCTGGTCCCTACTTTCACTACAGATCACAATGTCATCTGCAAACATCATAGCCCATGGGGTCTCCTGTCTGATCTCATCTATCAACCTGTCCATTACCACTGCAAATAAGAAAGGGCTCAGAGCTGATCCTTGATGTAATCCCACCTGCACCTTAAATGCATCTGTCACTCCCACTGCAGACTTCACCACTGCCACACTACCCTCGTACATATCCTGTACCACTCTTACATACTTCTCTGCCACTCCTGACTTCCTCATACAATACCACAATTCCTCTCTAGGCACCCTATCATATGCTTTCTCCCAGTCCACAAAGACACAATGCAACTCCTTCTGACCTTCTTTATATTTCTCCATCAACACTCTCAGAGCAAATTTTGCATCTGTAGTGCTTTTTCCCAGCATGAAACCATACTGCTGATCACTAATCATTACCTCCTTTCTTAACCTAGCTTCCACTACTCTTTCCCATAACTTCAAGCTGTGACTGATCAGTTTTATCCTTCTGTAGTTACTACAGTTCTGCACATCACCGTTATTCTTAAAAATAGGTACCAAAACACTTTTTCTCCACTCCTCACGCATCCTCTGACTTTCCAAGATTTCATTAAACAATCTGGTTAAAACCTCCACTGCCATTTTTCCTAAGCACCTCCATGCTTCCACTGGTATGTCATCTGGACTAACAGCCTTTCCATTCTTCATCCCCTTCATAGCTGTCCATGCTTCCTCCTTGCTAATCTGTTCCACTTCATGATTCACTATCCCCATATCATCCAACCTTCTCTCTCTCTCTCATTCTCTTCATTCATCAGCCTCTCAAAGTACTCTTTCCATCTGCTCAACACACTCTCCTCGCTTGTGAGTATGTTTCCCACACTATCCTTTATCACCCTTACCTGCTGCACATCTTTCTCAGCTTGGTCCCTCTGTCTAGCCAATCGGTACAGGTCCTTTTCTCCCTCTTTAGTGTCCACCTTTTATTATTTATTTTATTTATTTATTTTACATTTGTTGACCGGGAAAGTCCGACTGGGTATATGCCCATTTTCAGCGGCGGCCCAGGGAGAAAAGCTCCATATATTCAGACATATGAGATTTACATAATATAAGAGTACAATCTGGTATATCAGATGAAAAAGAAACAGTATAATTATAGTAAAGACACAGTTCAACAGGAGAAATGACCTATATGTCAGAGTATAATATCACAAGGAAGGCTCCATGTATTCAGACAAGCAACATTTCACATAATATAAGAGTATAATCTAGCATTTCAGAGGGAAAAAAAACAGAGTATTTATAACAAAGACACAGTCTGACAGGTAATGACATATAGAGTATAATAACAATATAAGGTGCAAGACATTTGCCTAGTAGTATTAATTTCTCACATAGAGAAAAGAGTAAACATCGCACTGCAATCATCTGCTAGTTAAAGGATATGAAATAGTAATGAAATACTAATCTCCATATGCCTTATCCTTAGCCTTTGCCACCTCCCTCTTTGCCATACTCCTCATCTCCTTATACTCCTGTCTACTTTCTTCATCTCTCTGACAATCCCACTTCTTCTTCGCCAGCCTCTTCCTCTGTATAATCTCCTGTACTATCTCATTCCACCACCAGGTCTCCTTGTCCTCCTTCCTCTGTCCAGATGTCACACCAAGCACCTTTCAGAGTCAAGTGTACTAAGTTTATTCCCTCAACTGAACAAGGAGGTTTAGGATTACCGGATCTGAAGGGATATTTCAGAACTACATAGTTAAGACTCTTATACGTAAGACAAGCAGAAAGCTACAATTCAAAGTGGAAAGGGATGATGATGAAGCAAGGGGGTAATTCTAGAAATAATTAATTAACACAATTTTGGATACAAATCCTTAAGGAGAATAACAACAGTCATATAAAATATTATATCAATTAAGCAGCAGAACGTATACTAAGAATTGCCGATGTGGGAATGGCGAATGGAGATTCTGTAAATAGGGATGACTTGTAATTATGGGTGCAGAGAATAGACAAGAAGGGTCTGGAATTTATTGGAGGAAGCTGGTGAAGGAACCAAGGTATTGGGAACAAATAATTAGAGAAGGAAGGGTAGTAGAATGGGAAGAGGCCAAGAAGACATTTGGATTGCAGGCTTGTGACTGCCTTCCCTGTCAGGGATTGATATCAGAATATAAGCAAAGAAAAGGGATATAAGAATCCTAAATGAAAGACCTGCACTGGTTGAGCTTTTGATTGAATCTAGAACAAACACTGCTATTAAAAAGGAATAATTAATATATCCTATAAACTATTGCATGATAACTCTAAGAACCAATCAGAAGAGGTCAGAAAAGATTGGGAAGAGAGAGATTAGATATGGAATTCACAAAGAAACAATGGGAGGACATATGTATAGCCCCTAAATAAGGAACAGTGTCTAGAAGATTTAGAATTTTTGCCTGGAAGTGTTTGCAGAGACATTTTTATATCCCAAGCAGGCTCCAAAGAACTTTTTCTTCTGTATGTGTCAAATTTTGGTGGTGTGAAGGGGAAGAAAGAGGTAACTGGAAACATATGTTTTGGGAGTGTAATGAGTTGACAGACTTTAAAACTTCCCTGCAGAGCACCATATCAGGAGTACTGGGTGAGCAAATGAGGATAACTAAGAATTTTTTTTTAACTGGATATAGGTTCTGAATTGCCTAGACACAGTAAGACCTTGTTACATTTAATTCTGGTGGCTGCAAAAAAAAGCAATTACTAGAAAATGGAAATCAAAATCTAAACTGACTATACTTGAAGTAGTGAATATTGCAACAGAGATAAAAGAACAGGAAGTGGGATCTTTAGAAAAGGGTAGGAGTAAATTACATAGGGAAAATGGAAATTGTGGGAACAATAAGTGCTGAAAATGTTTTGGAGGAGGAATGAAGTTTAAGAGAAGGTGGAAATGTAATAATTTATGTAATATTACTTTGATTATAGATTGCATATGCTACTATATATTCTATAATGTTCGTAAATGTGAACATTTTAATATGGTTTGATTACTTTTATATAAATGTAATTTTGCTACAAGCGATAAGTCAATAAAGGTGTTTAAAAAAGATAACTGAAAGCTGTACATCTTCATAGCTGATTGTTTTGTAAAAGTTGTACTTGCCAATTTACAAAGGCCATTCTGATTTGAATTTCACCATAACTTCAAATGACGATACCACTGTACTGCTTCAAATATATTTTTATGAAAATTTCAGTAGAAGTTCTCCCAGAAACCCTAATTTCTTTCCTTTATTTTCTTTTTTTGTCTTACACAAACTAATAGCTTTTAGGAAAGTAGACAACATCTCATATATGTGCATGTCTGTCAGAGCATTCAACATATGCATATTTTAGTACAATATAGAAGCTGTAATAAAGGATTAGATCTCACTTTCTAAGAATATACTGGTGATATGACTTATATAAACTTAGTTTGTTAGCTTAAAAGTTGAAAAATATACAAGGAATTGTAAAATTAGAGCACCAAAATGGCTATATAAGTCTACTTGTTTATATGTAGCAATAAACAACCATTTTTCTGTAGCTATATCAAGTATTACAATATTTTTTTTTTCAGAATAATATATCATGAACTTCAGCTAAAATGCACTTAGCTGGTGGTTATATCAATATGCAACTTCATTCATAAATATGCTTTACCTTCTTGTAATGTACTTTACTGTAGGTAAGAATAAATAGGGGAGGGGTCATAAATCAATCGGGAAAAATCTATATTTAGGCTAAATCAACATGATTTTTTACTTCTAGTGAAATGCCAACTCAACAAAGAAGCATTTTCAGGTCACTATTATATTCAGTGTATTGAGTTCAGCACAGCTCATACAATGAAGGCTGAATATAAAATGTTATGATGTTGAAGGAAAATTAATGTGGACAAAAGAATCTAGTCTGTCTTTGAAAGACTATATATCTGTGCCTCCTCGAGGTTTCATTATTAAAATTTAAGGTAATAACAATATATTTTCCTATAAAATAAACCTAATACTCTAATTCAATTCACAGACTTTTACACTACACCACACTCTAAATTTTGCCATGCAACTTTAGCTGCTTGTATAGCAGCTGTGGTATATTACAATTGAAAAAAATACTTTCTGGTGAAATAAATAGGGTTTTTACTTTTATTCAAAAACAGGAAAAGATTTTCATGAAATGACTCACTCGAAGTGTCCATCACTGACTTTTTTTACCTGTTGACTGATTGCTTGTACTCTTATCATCTTCTTCTGCTTCTAGATGCTCTTTTCTGTTTTCCAGTTTATTTTTTGCTTGTCAAGGATCTATATACGTTTTTAATCCAAGTGAACAGAGGACTCAAAATAAAGCAGGATATAGTAATTTGACATGGTTTATTTTTTCTACAGAGCTCCAGGGAAGGAAGAAAATCATTTCTGTTAATTTGTATTTGTAACAAAAAGCCATTATATACATAAACCCTTGTATCTCCAGTCTTTAAGATGGTGCTCTTCATCCACAATATATAAATAATTTCTTCCTTTAGCTGATATGTCTGCAGTTTAATCAGTATAGATCTTGGCTGCTTTTTCAGTCTTATATTGGTAATATTTACTCTCCATTTAATATCATCAATAAATAACCAGTCCATGTACTGAGGCATTTTCTCATAAAGTTTTTCAATTCTTCCTTTCAGTTTGTTCTTATACTGCTGTAAACCTCAGGTTGTCTCTATGTGACCTATCCCTGAACTTGACTATTTTTGGTGCTATTTGTTAACATTTTAATTGCTCTTCCACCATTTTTTATCTCTTTTTCACCAGTTTGCATATGTATTATTTCCCCTAAATGACTGATTAAAACATCTTCTATGTCCTGAAGTGTCCTGTTATTTGCTGCTGTATATTTCATTAGGGATCCACTTATCTTGAAATTCTCAGAATGCCTTTAGTCAACATTTCTGTCTAGGGTGACTGAAGTGTTTTCTCATTCTGTCAACCATTACCATCTGCTTTTCTCAGCTCCAAAACACTGTTTTCAGTCTTCCTCTGAGTTTTCACATTTTATCTTTCTTTTTTTACTTCACTTTTTATTTTCCATGTCACCTTTCTGGGCATCATAGACTCTTCATCTAGCAATTCTTGTTAATCTACAGTGGTTTATTGTTTTTAGCTATTTACACTGCTGCTGCCATGATGCAACTCCTAGGGATTTTACTTATGGTCCAAGGATACTTCTGTAGAGTGAACTGAAATAAAGTTCAGCTGAACACCCACAATATGGCAGTAAATGCAAATAAACTGAAGCCACTGATGCATGTATCTGAATAGCTATATCTTTGCTGCCTTTTGATACTTCATTATGAAACTTTCAAGTGATAACAGTGTGTTAATCTATAAAACATACATAGGCTGTAATTTTACCACCAGAGATTCCATTGCAGCAATCCTCTGTATTTGGCACACACAACTTTATCTGCTTGAAAGGCCTGGCATTGTTACCACTTCATGTTAACAACTGAAAATGCTTTTTGCCTAGTAAATTGTATAGGCTTTTTACTCCAGGTCTGATGAAATGTCAGTAGAGAAGTATTCCATGGTATTGGTGTATTCTTCATACTACTAAAATGGTCAAAATAGCACTCCTAATATAAAATGGGTGTACTACAAAATTTTACACTGTGACAGTGAGCACCTCTACATTTAGTGATGTGGTGTGTCTATGTAAAAGGTAATATTTCAGTGCCAGAAACATTTAGGAAGCAATAAAGGGGTAATCAGTTACAAAACATATAAGGCTGCCATTCTATCCTTAGTGGCTTCTGCTCAGTACTATGATATATTTGACTCTGCACATCAGTTGTTCAAATCTGGCACATTAGCTATGGCATGTTGGAATTGAAAAAAAAAATTGAAAAGTATAGAGGATTTTTATTTCTGATGTAATAACCTGTTAGAGGCATTTTAGGTACTTTTGTACTTAGAATATTAAAGAGAGGTTCATAACAGCAGCAACAATGGAAACCAAGAATAATCACACGGTGGCTGTAAATGCATCTGAACAAAAGCTTCTGGTACCTTCATATGAAAGACAATTTCTTAGTCTCCCTCTCAGATTTCATTATGAAACTTTAAAGTAGTAATAATAGATCAGTCAGGTACAAAACACTGATAAGTCTGCTATTCCACCCTCATGAGTTTTACTGCAGCTAAATGTTGAATTTATGACAACCAACTTAGCCGATGAAAGCATGGCATCACTGTCATGACATTTTACAAATGCAAAGACATTTTTGGTGAAATACATTATACTTTTTTTGCTTTTAATATAACGAGAACTCAGTACATTTATATTCTCAATACTTTTATCCAGCATTTTTTCAGAGGTCAAGTAGTCTACATCTGAAAACTTGTTATAGTGCTAGAATGTGACAACAAAAAGTCAACCAAAATGCTCAAATTACTATATGGATTTAAGTAAAAATATGTCAGTTCTCTGAAGGTAATTCAAAATAAAAGTTTCAGGGAATGTTTTATAAGATGCTTTGGTCCAAGACACATTTAAAACTGCCATTCTATCTCCAGTGTCTCCATCCTAATGTATGAGGCACAAACTGGCTTTGTAAATATATAGAATGTAGTTTTCACATTGTATAAAGTAAAAGAAATGCTAACTTAGATTATGAAATAAAAGTGATTTTTCTTATGGTCTAATGAGAACTTACTGCACATATATTCTGGACATTAATTTACCTTGTGTTGTGAATAGTGGTCCCATAGGCTCAAGATGAAAACTAGGAATATTGTCAGACTGCAACAGCAAAAACCTTTGGAATTCTGGATGTGTTAGCTGTATATAAGTGGCCATTTGTCACGTCCTTAATGCAATTTACAAAAAATATTCAGGGACTTCTAGAAAGACACTTATGTACAAAACTTACATGTACTGTCCCAGTGGAACATGTCCCTTCCAAAAGGGTAGATCTAGACCATCTTTGACTATGAAGTCATGACATTGTTAAAATGGCTGCATTGTTCTTTGACAGATACTACTCCTGAAAAATACATAACATTAATCATTCAGAAGTCTTCATATAATTGCCCTTTGTTTTCATACATCACCCGACACCTCAAAATGATACCCACAATCTATATACTTCTGATTTCTCTTTGATAGGAAAAGATAAAAACATAATGGCCACAGTAACATACTTAAAATTGCTACTATTAAGCACATGCTCTGCACCCCAGCAGATCATATTTTCATTTGACAGTGCTTTAATATACATCATGCATCCTCACCCTCAGCCCCAAAAGACAGCTACCTTTATGTACAACTCTGAAGTCTGATTGTGGAGAAAGTGAAAGAACAATGTCCACAGAAACTTATTTCAATCTATTGCTCTTGGGCATGTATACCCATCCACTACCCTGTAACTAGCCATACCAAAGATCATATTGCATGAATCATATAACTGTCCTTTCATTTCATAGAAAACCAACCCCCAAAACCAGATAGCCACTGTCTATGCAAATTCCAGATGTGTGATGGCAATCATTGGTATACACCTGATGTAGTCCCTCTAGCCCTTATAGAAAGGAGCTGAAACAAGGTCAGGGTCTGGTAATAATTCATGTTTTGGTAAATGGATAGGATCATTGCCTAGGCTACAAATCATCCACTGGGTCATCAGCCTAGTATAAACCTGTGAACGTATGATTTGCTAAGAAAGTGAAAGGCAATGTGGTCTCCACTTACAGGTTGATTGTGTTAAAATTAAATAATTAAAAAAAGTACTCTTCTGTGAGCAGTGTCTACTGTTGCCACTGTCTACAAATCTATCTGGTTTCCCACTAAATAAAAAATATAGCTTTAAGAGACAACTGTCCCAGAAGATCTGGATATCTGTATTTCCTGGTAGCCTTTAGCCATGTAACTAGTTATTGCTAAGAAAGTACTATAGTTGGTTGCTAAGAGCAGCTGGTCACAGGTGCTTAGAATGCATAGTAATAGTATGCGGGTTGGCTACTGATATAGTATTAATATTTTCTTTGGGGAGAGGTGAGAAGTCATGCTAATAAAAAGCACAATCTCTCACTACCAGGTTAAATTTCCCATTATAAAGAATGTATTTAGTTAATACATTTACTGTATTAGCCATATAATTTTGATGCAAATGTGTTTAATAAGATTTTTTTTTAATTTTAAAAATCAGTTTATACTTATTTAATGTAAAAAAGACATAATAAAACTGAGACAACCAAACACCTGCAATAGTAGTACAGTGCAGTAATGCTGTTATCTTGTCACCCACTCTTAAGTAGTTAATGCTTTAAATGAAAAAATATCAATTAATATTCTAAAAATTGCAATACCTCTAAAAGACGTGAGACTACATTAAATTTCACAACTCCAAAGGCTTTGCATAGGTTAACAACTAGGTTAAACATTTTAAGCCAGATTGAATTAAATAAAATGTATTTTGGATTTCAGGAAGTAAAAAATGTATTTGGATTTCAGGAAGTAAATGAGGTGTTAAATATATTGAAGCTATCACAGTGACATTTAAAAATATTTTGAAAATGTTTATCAAGATGAAAAAGGAGGATTTAAATGAAATATTGTTGGTTTCCTTTATTTATTTATTTTTCTTACTTTCCACTGCCTCCTACTGGCCGTCATTAGTGCTCCTTCTCTGCAACTCAACTGGTCTACTTGTTTACTTGTTTTGCTTTGACTGTCAGGGTTGAAAGTCAGATTGATTGGGGGGGGGAGAGAGAGAGAGGGGGGGGATCTACTGTGGGTAGATATATTTTTTGTGCTAATTCCAGGCTTGCTATGGGCATTTATCCAATTAGACAAACTAACCAATTAGACAATTAGGCCATGCTGAAAAATATTACAAAAAAGAAATGAAAGTAGTTTTATTTGGTGTGGATTTTGGTCTAAATATGTGCAAAGCTATTGCACGTCTTTCAGCTCTCCAAGATTTTGCAGAATGCATGGATCTTTGCCTCATATTTTTGGTCTGTTCTTCATATAATTTGTGGTTTTCCAGTAAATCATTGAGGATTGAGGTCACTAAATAATGACAGACATTTGAGTTTATGACTTTATATCCCTAGAAAATATTTACTAATGCAAAACTATTATTGTAGCAGCATTTTAAGTTTATAAGAACAATATTTAAAATCTGTCCCTGAGTTTGGACTTTTGCCCCACAATTATTTTGGCTTTGTCCAGAATTCATGTGTCAAGAGGTTGAGAGGTACGTATTGTTACTTGAAATTTGTTATGGGAGAGAGAAGATATATTGAATGTTGGCCCTAATAAGAAAAACTATGTTACCTGTGAAGCAGAGGGGAATAGTCTTGGAAGTTCCACTTCATATAGCAAGAGGATCTAAATGAGTCTCAAGACTAGGAGTTAGTGCTATGGTGATATTCTTAGCTACACTGCAGCATCTGAAAAGTTAAGTACCACAAGGTATTTTTGTCTGTGTCATTCCTTATTTATTTGGGTAATTTTTTCAATAAACTATTTTGTAAAATTTGTATTATTAAAGCACAGTCTCAATGAATATAGGTAAATTTAGTGAACTGCTCAGATAAGTCACCTTAGACATAGTGTGAGATACATCCATAAACATCTCTGCATATGCACGGTAGTACATTCATTAAAACCAATAGATGCACATCACATTTTATGTATGCTGATGCCACTGAGGTTAAAGTTCACAGGCTACAATTAGTGGCATAAATGCAAGGAAAAGCACAAGTATTACATATTTTAGAAATTAAAGCAGAGGGCCAAAAAAACATTCACTAGTTGGGTGAAAATGCTGTTTGGCACTTTAGGTACCAAATGCCAGTAAACAGTGGTAGGAAATTTAATATCAACAAAGCATTTTAAGGTGCTTACAAAGAATCTTGTAACAATAAAAGCCAAACTTTGGAATTTGATGGGCTTGTTTGATATGTTTCTTAAACATTTGGTATTGAATGAAGAGGATGAGGAAGGCAGTCTTCTACCAAACTAAGATGCTATGGGACATATAAAGTAGCAGATGGGGGAAATTTGCAAGACAGAAGTAATGATTAAGCAGCCAGACCTGTTGTAACAGAATCTTGTAACTAAGGAGCTTAGGTTAGTTTGTGAATATATGGAGATTTGGTCAGGTAAGGAAAATCTGGATTTAGCTGTGTTAAAAGCAAAATGGCAGTTTGGACTGCATAATTTGAAAGATGTCTGGGGTGCATAATTGACTAAAACACTGACATTAGCAGAGTCCGAAGTGAAATATGGGAAGCCAGGCCAATTTTGTGCTTTATACAAGAGGACATATTGTGTTAGTTCTGACAGCTATACAGCTATGGCAGGTGATGGCAAGTCATCCAGTATTTGTTGCTCATCTACTCTCCAAAGGCATCTCCACTACATTCTAAGAACTCTTATTTCCTCTTTAGTAATGTGTCATCAGGGTTTCACTTCATAATCTCAAATTACTGAAATCCCGAATTTCAGTAACCCGAGACTATAAAGTCGAACCATTCACAAAACCGAAACCCACAATCCCGAATCACACAAAAACAAACATACATACACCATACACCACATAACACAAACACAATTCCACCCACAGCACACAAACCACACAACCCTAAACTACAGATAAACATGGGGGCAAGCCCCCTTGCACCCCCCACAGCCCCCTACTTAAATATATACCACTCCGAGGTTGCACATAACATACAAAAAAAAAAAAAACTCACACCATGCCATTCTCCACTCACTTGCACATAAATATACATCACACATACACAAACACCAACAAATCCAACACTCACACTTACACCTCCCTACCCTTACCCACACATACAATGTACAAAAACACACACAAACACTCACTCACCTGCAATTTCAGGCACCATAACACTACATATGATGCACCGGAAATGCGTAAGCGTGGATTCGAGATACTCAAATTCACTGTTATGCACTTTCGGCATTCTGGTTTTTGGCTTCATGGTCTCGAATTACTGAAATTCAGGATTTTAGTAATTCGAGATTATGAAGTGTAACAGTCATCAGACCCATTATTAAATATTACTCAGCTTTTGGCATGCAGTTTTCTAAATGTATGAGTAAACTTGTGAGACTTCAAATATTCATAACTAAAAAAAAAATCAGTGGGTTTAAAAAAAATCAGACTGGCAACAATCTCTATGTATTCAATCTCTTATAGACTCCTCCATGGAGGTTGATGTCTACTTTCTGAGCCATGAAAGTTCTAACCCACTTTGGCGTCCTATTCTTTCACAGAATGAATGGTATTTCAAGTACCTGGTTAAAGGAACTAAACCTTCATCAACAGATAAATAACAGATGGAGTCATATCCCAACATATTCCTTCAATTCTGGAATAAAATTTCCACTGCATGTCAGAGTAGCACCCTTGTTACCTTCAAGGTAAATTTAGATAACTAGATAGTCAAACTCAAATTCACCACCCTGGTTTTTGTTGTGGCTGGTGTGTACTTTTGAAATGGGGATTTTGGCTCAGGTTGTTATGGTCTGCAGACTTATTGTCTAGTACCTAACCTATGAACCTATATATCATGCGACATATATGTATTTACACCATACAGAAACAGTTTAGTTACTTATTTACTGGGCTGTATTGTCTAGAACATAGAAGAGAATACTTTTAAACACTGCAGCCCCGGCACCCCTGGGGGGGGGGGGCACAGTAGAGAGGTAGGGAGACTGTTTAGTAAACTGTTCAGAGTTGCTGATGCTGAACTGAACTTTATTTCAGCCTTTTACTTTTGGAAACTGCTCACAGTGTAACCTGCAGCTAATGGCATTTTGCCACATAACTACCTGGCAGCATTTTTCTGTGCTTCATTCATGGACTTGCTTTCTGCCACAAGCAGTCAGTGCACTCCTTGCCTCTCATTCAATATTCAGTACAGCATTTCTGTGTTACATAGAAACTTTAGACATTCAGAAACGTTAACACTGACTAGCAATGCTTTCAGACATTTGTTTTAGCTATTGCTGGTACATCATCAACTGCTCACATTTTTATTTATTTATTGTTGCAACAGAATCCTGCATTGACAATGCATTTAATTAAAATTCTGACAAAATAACTGGCAATACTTCAAACGGCAGTATTCTAGGAACGTTTAAGGTATTTTTATTCTCGTTTTTCTGTAGTAACTTTGTGTTTTCTGCTGCTGTTTTGCTCTACAGTTACTATAAACAGAGTGGTTTAAGCAAGGTATTTCTAACAATATTGGTTTAATTTAATTTCTATGTCAACAGGCAAAGGACGAAATTTCTTTCCAACAAACCTCATCAAATAAGAACAAATGCAGCACACTTTTTTCCGTATACTTACTGAATAGTTTTTATAATGATTACTTCCCTTACTGAGGGAATTTTATTCTGCTTTTGTCAGTCACCCTTCTATAGTACTGCTCCCTCTTTACAGTGAATCATATATTACTGACATACTGGGGGTGCTGCTGTAGCGTTGTCGCCTCACAATAAGACGTTGTCCTGTTAGATTCTTAGCTAAAGTGTCTTCTGTGGGGAGACATGCATGAATGGGCATACCTTCGTTGAAGGTTGGCAACTCGGTACGTAAAACTCTACTGCCAATCATTAGCGGACCGGAGTTCCGCTGTGGTGACCCCTAACCGGGAAAAGCCGAAAGATACAACAACTACACTATTTTAACCACTGTACCATTTTAACAGACAATAGACTGAAATAGTAGTGTAAAACTGAATGCAGATCAATATCATAGCAATGAATTAGATCATCTCTAATTCTTCTATATGCTAATGAGAAAGTTTTGTTTGATAAAATGGACTATAACAACCAACTTTTTGAGATTTTGTATGATACTGATAGATACTGGTCAACATCTAGAAATGAAGTTTTTCTTAAGCATAAAAAAATACAGTTATTTTTGGAAGAGTCTCTTTTCCAGGGGATGATTAATGAAAATTCATTTGAGTATTTTGAAGTCTGAGCACCCTACCATTCTGGTAGTCTTTGGAGTTCCAAAAGTCCATGAGGATATTCACCACCCTCCTTTTAGAGTTATTATAGCAGCACATAATAGCTCCACCTACTCACTGGGTGTTTTTGTGAACAGGCTGTTAAAGGATCCTATTAGGCCTGTTGACTACATGTTGAAAGATTCTAGGGACTTCTTAATGAAAATCAAAGCTAATTGGTATAATGACAAGTGTAGTTTTTCCACAATTGATATTAAAGCTCTATTTACATCTATTCCTCACCAAGATGTTTTGAACCTGTTCTATGAGGCTTTAAGGGAATTAACACCATTAAGTGCCACCATGGTGAACTTTGTGATGGCCATTATGGAATTTATTTTAAATAATAACTATTTTGCATTTGAAGGAGAATTTTTTAAACAAATAAAAGGGGTGGCAATGGGTGCGAGTTTCGCTCCCATGTATTCCAACCTAGTTTTATACACATGGGAAAAGATACATGCTCAATTCTGAATTCCCTAAGGATTGGATAATGTATTTTAGATACCTTGATGATATTTTTGTTTTATGGAAATCTCCATGTAAAACAGAGAAGTTTTTGGACTATCTGAACAACTCCTGTTGTTTTTTTAAATTTACTAGTATTGAGTCAGATACAAGTATTGATTATTTAGAGGTAACTTTATTTAAAGATAAACAAACAACAGATTTGGTTCAAAGATTTACTGGAAAGATACCTTTTCTAACAGCTATTTAGCAGGGGAGCCCACAGGATTTTTTGCAGGGGGAGTGCAAACCTAAACCCCCCATGCATCCTCCCACACGCAGCCATTCCATTGTCCCATTAGTTGGCTATTTCTCCCCAGTTGCCATAAACACTGTTCAAAACTCTCAGTGTGCATACTATTTTAAGTTTACTTCTACAATGATTACAGATATTTGGATTTAATTTACTTTTATTTCAAATTTTATAGCACAAACATTGTTAGACATTTGCTAAACAAAGCAATAGTCTTGCAATGAAAACAGACTTAGCATTAAAGCTTCTCTACCATTGAAACTCACATTCACTGAAACAGCATTGAAAGTCACATTCAAAGAAAATGCTTGTGGCCAGTGGCAGGTTAAGTTTACCTTTGGGCTGTTTTCAAACCATAAGTCCTTTGCATACATTTTTAGGGCCATGCAAAAGACCATACAAAAGTTCTTTCATTCATCTTCCTGATTGTATTAATTATAATATATAACTGAGTTATATCCATTGTATAATACAGCACCACTTGTTAGAGTGTGTTTTAAATTTATAGTTTTGAACATTTTTCCAGTAAACAATGAAATAAATCATATGACCAATAATGACAAACTGCCCTATTCAGAACATTTCAACCATAAAATGCCACGTAAACTTCTGTCATTACAACCCATCAATATCAGTCAATATACATAATCTCTGCGGAAGTAAAAGTCATATGAATAATTCCACATTAAAGATATC